>NW_015173681.1:1288804-1310991 GCF_001447785.1 Gekko japonicus | reverse complement strand
TGGGTGGGCCCGGCAGACATCCCCAACGTGACGTCATCATGTCGGGGATGCCCCGCCCCCTCCAGGAACGCCCCCAAAGTCCCCGGCTGGGGGTGGAAGATGGACTTTGCAACCCTATTGGGGACCCTGATTGGATGGCAAGGCAGCACAAAAAAGGTTTTAAATAAATAAACGCACATTAAGGAATATGTACAGGCTGATGTACAGTTGGGAAACTGAGACGCAGGACAGTTTCAGAGGGCCGCCATGTTGGTCTATGGTAGAAAAACTAGATCCGAGTCCAGGAGCACGTTAGAGACCAACAAGATCTTTGGGGTGTGAGCTCTCGAGAATCAGAGCTCCCTTCATCAAGTTATGAGATGTGGGACAGGTTATTTCAAAAATATTTCTGTTACCCTTATGGTAGATCCATCTACCCAGGGGGCTGATCAGATCTGTCCCTGCTCGGTTTCAGCAATGCTTCTGCATCAGGCTCTTCACTGGACCTAAAGCGGCATACTTGTCAAAGAAAGAAGAGGGGGATCAAAAACATGAGCCCATTATAAAAACAAACCGGTGGGCACTTCCCATGGTGGTGGTTTCACCACCTAGGACCTGTGGTTGAACATCGTAAGAGCCCTGCTGGATCAGACCAGTGGTCCATCTCGTCCAGCATCCTGTTTCACACAGTGGCCAACCAGTTCTTCTGGAAGTCCAACAACAGGCGTAGAAGCCAAGGCCTTCGTAAGAGCATCAGAAGAGGCCTGCTGGATCAGACCAGTGGTCCACCTCATCCAGCATCCTGTCACACACAGTGGCCAACTAGCTCCCCTGGGCACAGAGGCTGAGGCCTTCCTCTGATAAGAACACCAGGAGAGCCCTGCTGGATCAGACCAGTGGTCCACCTCATCCAGCATCCTGTCACACACAGTGGCCAACTAGCTCCCCTGGGCACAGAGGCTGAGGCCTTCCGCTGATAAGAGCATAAGGAGAGCCCTGCCGGATCAGACCAGGGGTCCATCTAGTCCAGCATCCTGTCTCACGCAGTGGCCAACCATTTCCGCTGGAGGTTCCACAAAACAGTACAGACGTCCTGGTACTGAAGATCACATCAGCTCTCTTTTCTTTCCGGAAGACCAGATTTAATCTTTTTCACCTGGCTTTTCTGCAACCTAAAAAAGACTTTGCCGTAACAGTTGCAGCAATCAAGGGCCTTTCAGTGTAACAAAAGGGTCCTCCCTCACAGATGGGAGGCCCAGATTTGATCCACCTGCCGAATTCCTAGAAATCAGCTCTGAAAGTAAATGAAAAAGCAGATGAAGGAATGTTGGGATGACTGAGCCTGAATATAGCAATGCCACTATTGTCTCATGAACAGGGCTCATCGGATCCTCTCCCTGGATCAAAATTCCGTTTGCAGAAAACGAGCATATAATGGAGTAACTAAGGCTTTTCTGCAACATGCTACTTTTCAGTGCGAAGGGACTCCTTTATGGCTACCGGCGTTTTATTTATTAATTAAAATGAATATATCCCACTCTTACAATTCCCAAATTTAAAACCACACAAAACGTAGTGAAACCCACAACTGTTCCCTTCCCCAAGGAAACACCTGCAGGCAGGGCTTTTTTGGTAGAAAAAGCCCAGCAGGAACTCATTAGCATAATAGGCCACACCCAACAGCAGGAACTCCTTAGCATATTAGGCCACATCCCCGACAGCACATCTCATTAACAAATTAGGCTACACCCCATGCCTTCCCTTGGCTTGCCTGGGCGCCGCGTGGCTGGGAAGGCACAGGGAGGCATTTAAATGCCTCCCCAATCCTTCCAGGGGGGGGGGGTGTCGCTCTCCAGGCCTTCCCTCTGTAGCCATGCACACAGAGGTTTTGGCTGTAGTGGGCATGGCCAGCTCTGAAGCCAGCCAAAACTCCGTTCCTGTGCGTTCCTGCCCAAAAATAGCCCTGCCTGCAAGCTTAAACAAGCCCTTGCAAACAGCATGGCCCTACACACCCTCTTAAAAACTTCTGAAGATGGCATCCCTCTCACCTCCTCAGGAAGCCTGATCCCCATGGCAGGAGCCACTACAGAAGAGGAATTGGCCCTGGCAGATGCCAAGGGAACAACCCGGCGGCAACCAGAAGACCACGCCAAATGGGGACTTGCATTTATTTATTTATTCAAATGTATACCCTACCCTCCCAGTTCAAGGCCGGCTCAGGGCGGCTTACATAAAATCATCAGAAAACATCTAAATAGTACCATAAAAACATTTATAGTACAATAAAACATTTAAAACAGTATTTAAAAGATTACAATTCCATAATAAGTGCAATGTCTGGTGTAGTAGTTGTGCGCCAGTCTGGTGTCGTGGTTAAGTGCGCAGACTCTCATCTGGGAGAACCGGGTTTGATTCCCCACTCCTCCACTTGCACCTGGCTGGATGACCTTGGGCAAGCCATAGTTCTGATAAGAGCTGTTCTTGAGAAAGAGCAGTTTCTGTCAGTGCTCTCTCAGCCCCACCTGCCTCACAGGGCGTCTGGTGGGGAGGGGAAGGGAAAGGAGTTTGTAAGCCGCTCTGAGACTCCTTCGGGTAGTGAAGGGCAGGGTATAAATCCAATATCTTCTTCTTCTTCTTCTTTTACCTCACAGGGTGTCTGTTGTGGGGAGGGGAAGGGAAAGGAGTTTATAAGCCGCTTTGAGACTCCTTTGGGTAGTGAAGGGCAGTTCTTCTTTTACCTCACAGGGCGTCTGGTGGGGAGGGGAAGGGAAAGGAGTTTGTAAGCCGCTCTGAGACTCCTTCAGGTAGTGAAGGGCAGGGTATAAATACAATCTCTTCTTCTTCTTCTGTCAGAGCTGTTCTCTCAAGAGCAGCTTCTGTCAGGGCTCTCTCAGCCCCACCTACCTCACAGGGTGTCTGTTGTGGGGAGGGGAAGGGAAAGGAGATTGTCAGCCGCTCTGAGACACCTTTGGGTAGTGAAGGGCAGGGTATAAATCCAATCTCTTCTTCTTCTTCTGTCAGAGCTGTTCTCTCAAGAGCAGTTTCTGTCAAGAGCTCTCTCAGCCCCGCCTACCTCCCAGGGTGTCTGTTGTGGGGAGAGGAAGGGAAAGGAGTTTGTAAGACGCTCTGAGACTCCTTCGGGTAGTGAAGGGCGGGGTATAAATCCAATAGCTTCTTCTTCTTCTAGTTTTGCTATTATAGAGTTCATGATGGCTACCATCGGCTCTTTCTTCCCCGTGGCCGGCACAGGTCTTCTATAGGTGTCTTTCAGGTGTCCCTCCGGCGGCTGGCACAGTTGTTAATATAAGGTTCAGGGCAACAGGGCTTCTCTTCCTAGTTGTTAGAGGTGGCGGCGGCTCCAAAAGCCTGGCGGAAGAGCTCCGGTTTACAAGCCCTGCGAAACTGTAGTAGGTACCGCAGGGCCCAGATCTCCTCTGGGAGCTCATTCCATCAGGATGGAGCCGCCACCGAGAAAGCCCGTGCCCTGGTTGTCACCAGCCTGGCTTCCTTAAGACTTGGGAGGGCCAGTCGATTTTGAGCCCCTAAATGCGGTGTTCTCTGGGAGACATGCGGGGAAAGGTGGTCCCTCGGGTATGTAGGTCCCGGAGTCCTTCAGGGCCCGTGTGTCCTGGCTGCGAAGAACTTTAGAGGTCATAACCAGCCCTTTGAATTGAACTTGGAAACAAACTAGTAGCTGTTTCCAATGGGCAACATATGTTCCTGTTGGCTAACCCCTGCCGCATTCTCATCCAGCTGCCATTTCAAGGTAGTCTTCCAGGGCAGCTTCACGGAGGGTATGTTACCGTAGGTCAGCTGCAAGGTCATGAGATCATGGATTATTGTGGTTAGGTTGAACATCAGGACCAATAAAAAGGGCATGCTTAATTTTTCCAGAACTGAGCATTTTATTCTGCATGCTTTAGCAGATGATAATTTGTCCCCGACCTTTCTTGATGAAACACAAGTCCTTTGACATTTGAAAAAAAAAATCTCGGTTTTTTTTCTTTTCATTATTATTATTAATACGACAGGCAAGCTGCACTAACTTTTGTGCTTTCAAGTTTCTGGAGTTTGACGCGAGGTAAGTATCAGCCAGACTCGATAATCTTTGCTATCTTAAATGAAGTGTTCCAGTTTCAAACAGTTTAAATAGCTTCCTAACCGTGTCAAGATGAGACAGATGAAAGGTATTTTAAGGAAGGCATTTTAAGCTCTCAGTGGCCTTGGCGTAAGACCCCGTTAAGACCCTCTCTCCTTTTTCTCCCCCTCCTCATTTACAGCAGTGGTTTAGACAAGTCGTTTTGGAATTCAGTGGACCGATAAAAAATATCCAACCGCTGTTCAGTCATGACTTTCTTAACATGAAAAGCACTATATTGTTTTAAATATATTAGATCAGGAGTCCCCAGCGTGGAAGCCTGTGAGAAGAAGAGATTGGATTTATACCCCGCCCTTCACTCGGAGTCTCAGAGCGGCTTACAATCTCCTTTCCCTTCCCCTCCCCACACCACCCTGTGAGGTAGGTGGGGCTGAGAGAGCTCTGACAGAAACTGCTCTTGAGAGAACAGCTCTGACAGAAGAGATTGGATTTATACCCCGCCCTTCACTACCCAAAGGTGTCTCAGAGCGGCTTACAAACTCCTTTCCCTTCCCCTCCCCACAACAGACACCCTGTGAGGTAGGTGGGGCTGAGAGAGTCCTGACAGAAACTGCTCTTTTTCAAGAACAGCTCTTATCAGAACTACGGCTTGCCCAAGGTCATCCAGCCAGGTGCAAGTGGAGGAGTGGGGAATCAAACCTGCTTCTCCCAGATTTGACTCCACGCACTTAACCACTACACCAAACTGAGCACCATGGCTCCTGCCAACACCTTTTCTGGCACCTGCCAAGTGTTTTTAGGAAGTGGGCAAGCCCAGGTAGGGCTTTTAGCAAGGCCTCAGCTTGACAATTGGGAAACTGATTGGCTGTGCAGATTTTTTAAAAAATGTGGCTTTGTCAGCAGCTGCCAGAACAGCACAAGGATCTTCACTGTGTGACTAAAGGTAAACTGTGTTGGCCATTTTGTGGCTGGGTCTGTCTCTTGTGGCAGCCATTTTGTGGATGGGTCTCAGTCTTCCCAAATACTTACCGTGATTCAGCGGGGGACACAGACGTCCTCGCAGGATCATTCCTACGGGGACAACAGATGTGCCGCACCATGCTGTCGCCAGGAAGTGATGCCGGGCGACGCTCTGGCAATGGGGCTGGAAACCCGATGGTACCATCAAGTTTTCAGTCCCATTGCCAGAGCGTCGCCCAGTGTCACTTCCTGGCAACGGCATGGTGTGTTACAGGGAGGAATGGTCCGGCCAGGGAGCATGTTTCCCCCGCCGGACCATGGTAAGTATTTGGGAACCCTACTGGGTCTGCCTCTTGTGGCAGCCATTTTGCGGCTGGGTCTGCTTCTTGTGGCAGTCATTTTGTGGATGCACCCACCACACTGTGCCGGAACTCCAAAGCAGCACACAGGCTCAAAAATTGGGGGGGGGGCTGTATTCTATATATGACTCTGACAAGAGTAGAACATATTTTCTTGCAAGCATTACCATCGGGACATGTTCTCTGCATAGGGCAGAAAAAGAAGCGAGTAAGGAGCACTTCCAGTGCCATCCTAAGCAGAGTTACACCCCTCTGAGCCCACTGAAGTCAGCAAGCTTAGAATGGTGTAAATCTGTTTAGGACAGCAGTCAGTTGTGGAATTCAGGAGGCAAAAAAAAAATCAGGATGCAAATCACTTGCACAAAATCAAGCTGCTGCTCCTGGTTATGTTTAATTTTATCTATTTATTTTACTTCATTTAAACCCCATTTCCCCCTCCCCCAGCAAGGACCCAGAATGGCTTGTGCCACTCTCCTCCATTTTATTCCTATAACAACCCTAGGAGGTAGGTCAGGCTCACAGCGCGTGACTGGCCCAAGATCTGCTGCTGGCCACTAGTACAGGGTCCTATTTCTTCCGTCCTTGCAGAAATGCCACCCCACAGTTTGTACTTCAGAGATTCCAACATTTGACCTTAGTTCACTTGGTTGCTTGGCAGTGCCACCATGACACTGGTTCTGCTGTGCCTCTACCTCAAACCCCCTCCATCCCAGGTCCCTGAATATACCCTAGATTTGCCATTGACTACAATGGCCCATAAGGTATAATGGAGCCGAATAGATTCGGGAATCCCGAATATTTCCCAAATTTGGTATCCATACCCATCTTGATATTCGGGAATATTGGGCCATACTGAATATATTCGGAATCAGAGAATCCTGAATCTGAATAATACCAAATACTTTTTCTTTGCACACCCCTAGTAACAACTCCTTTTTCCAAAGTATGAGCTCTGGTGCTCTAGCCTAAGTTTATAAAACAACTGGCAAGAGGGTTGTTCATTGAGAATGGCCTCTTAATCACAAGGTGGTATCTAACCCCTCAAAAAATGAGCCATACTCTAAAAGGCGCCTCTCCATTATGCTGGAGGGGATGTCAAGAGATGGGCTCAAATAAACATTGTTGGTGGGACTGTACCATGGTACAAAACATTTGGAAAGTGGTTATTAAACATATATATGAAATAACTCACTTTGAAATACCAATGGAAATGGAATTCCTTTTACTTAACTGTTGGCCTGCTGTTAACCAACACTCATCTAATTCAGACCTGATAGAAATACTTTGTGCAGCAGCACGTGCGGTTATTGCTAGGTTTTGGGAAAATGATAAACGTCCCACAATCTCTGACTGGTTATTAAAAATTAAGGAACATTGTATAATGGATAAGTTATCAGACTCCTTGCACAAAGTGAAACGGGACCTTATTCTTCAAGGTTTGTTAAAATATGGTTCCGTTTTAGAATACCTTGTATCACAAAAGAAATTTGAATCTATATTAGAAGCTATAAATGCTGTATATTGATTAGTTCAATGTTGTTAGGTTCTTGTTGCTTATACCTGATTGTAACTTCCCTCTGTAATAGATTTCTAATGCAGTTGATTGTTGTATATGGTTCTGTATGTATTTGTACTTGTTTATATTTGTTAATAAAGTTTAAAAAGAGAGAGAGAGAACGGCCTCTGACCAAAAAGGAAGCTAAATCTGTATTTCCAAAGGGGGGGTGGGGGAACAAACCAAAATCAGAATTAAAAACTCAGGGAAAATGTCCGTTAAAACTCACTTAAAATAACTGACTGGCTTCTCACGCCAGTATCTGAAAATGACATCTGAAAATGCCACTTCCAATTCAACGGGTTTTTCAAATACAGATTATGAATGCGGGAAAAAAATAAAAATCCTGATAAGCTTGAATGCCAAGGGGCTTTTCCAGTGCAATAGAGAAACATTATTTGAGAAAACCAAAGCCATTCCAGAAACAATTTTGTTGAGTTTTCAGGACTCAGGGAAAACACCAAAAAAAACACTAAAAAAACCACCAAGATAATGAAAATGTTATTCAGGAGTGTGATTTATGTACTGTTATTTACATATACACTGGTGCAGACAGCTATGACTTTTAGACAGCAAAGCTATCATTAATGAAGATAATTTGAGGCTGTGCTGAAGGGGAACAAAAAATTAATACAAAGGTACCAGAGAAATTACTTCCCTTTATTTAGTCTAAAAATAATATCAGGAAGGGAAAAAACTTAAGAGTCCAAAAAGAAAATAGAATAACACTATTTTTAAAGCATTGTGTTAGAAAAAAGAAGTTCCGTAAGACCGATTCCACTTGTATCTCCCCAAGGTAACCGTCTTCAATATTTACCGTGCCCTTAGAAGCAATTCTGAATAGACTGGTTTCAAAAAGGGCACGGGTCCGTCAATGTACGTTCTATTGCCATCTTGAGCCCCAGGGGATATTATAATTCTCACACCAAAGAACCAAACTTCTACTTCAGGAGCTCCGTCATCGCAGAAACCCGACCAAATCTTAACAGTGGCAGAGTCAAAGGTGTGGGTTTTTTTTAACGATCTTAACCAGCTCTCCCTTCTCTAGCTTCCACCGTCTTCTGTATTGCTAATTCCTCCTCTTTCTTCTTGTAAACCTTCAAGAGATATTCGTCGGGCTTTATCCCTTTCTCCTGTAACTCTGACATGATCTTCCCCAATCTCTCAAGGGTCCTGGCGCTCTGCACCTTCCGCGTGGTGATGTACAAAGTGAATTCCTCCAAGCTCATCAGTCTGCACGTGTCGATCTCACAGATATTCCGGACGTTTTCGTCTTTATTCACCTGCGGGAAGAAAACGAGGCCCGACATCTTCTCCAGCTCTTCGATGCCGACTTGGAATTCCGGCAGCTGATGATCAAAGCCGATAGGATTGTTGGGCACGACGAAGGCCCCCAGCGCCAGCAGGTCGGGCGACGTCGCGCTTCGCCTGGCGAGGATCACTTTGTACAGATGCGAAGGAACAGCCACATCGTCTTTTCCAATTACCTGTCAGTGGAGCAGAGAGATTGTATCGCTGAAACTCATACGAAAGTAGGCCGTAATCCTCCCACTTCCACAGCTAATACTGTCTATGTAAAGAGCAAGCTCTGAAGGGTCTATGTGGCACCACACCGAAGACTCCTCCGCTCCGGCACCAAGCCAGTCGTAATTTACTCATGCAAGTTGTCAAAAACAGACTCATGCTGATGACCACCAATGGCCCATTCTCTCTCTCTCACACACACACACACAATCACACAGAACAAAGTTTGAGTCCAGTGGCACCTTTAAGACCTGTGCCGCCCTTGTATTAGGAAGACCACACCGAAGACTCCTCCGCTCCGGCACCAAGCCAGTCGTAATTTACTCATGCAAGTTGTCAAAAACAGACTCATGCTGATGACCATCAATGGCCCATTCTCTCTCTCTCTCACACACACACACACAATCACACAGAACAAAGTTTGAGTCCAGTGGCACCTTTAAGACCTGTGCCGCCCTTGTATTAGGAAGACCACACGGAGAACGCCTCCGCTCACTCATAAAACCAAGCCAGTTGTAATTTACTCATGCAAGTTGTCAAAAACAGACTCATGCTGATGACCACCAATGGCCCATTCTCTCTCTCTCTCTCTCACACACACACACACAATCACACAGAACAAAGTTTGAGTCCAGTCGCACCTTCAAGACCTGTGCCGCCCTTGTATTAGGAAGACCACACCGAAGACTCCTCCGCTCCGGCACCAAGCCAGTTGTAATTTACTCATGCAAGTTGTCAAAAACAGACTCATGCTGATGACCATCAATGGCCCATTCTCTCTCTCTCTCACACACACACACACAATCACACAGAACAAAGTTTGAGTCCAGTGGCACCTTTAAGACCTGTGCCACCCTTGTATTAGGAAGACCACGGGCAGAATGACTGTGTATACTCTTAAAGTAAGCCATCTCAAACAACTAATGAATCATCGCCAGCACTTTATGACTTCGTATTAGTTGTAACTTGAACTGTTTTTAGATGATTTTATGTGGGGTTTTGTTATTTATGTATTGACCGGAAGCTGCCCTGAGCCTGCTTTGCGGGGAAGGCAGGGTAAAAATCAAATGAATAAAATAAAAAGTTTTATTCAAGATATGAGCTTTTGTGTGCATGCACACTTTCTCTGGTGTCTGAAGAAGTGTACTTTGCACACGAAAGCTTATACCTTGAATCAAACTTTGTTGGTCTTAAAGGTGCCACTGGACTCTAAAACTGTTCTGCCGCTTCAGGCCCTACATGGCTACCCACGTGACACAATTGTGCGCGCGCTGCCCACGCACAGAAGTACAGTACAGAAATACAGAATGGCGTTTATCCTCGCTGACAATCTGTACAGAGAACGGCTACCCACGTGACACAATTGTGTGCGCGCGCCCACGCACAGACGTACAGTACAGAAATACAGAATGGCTTTTATCCTCGCTGACAATCTGTACAGAGACCAGAACTGGCTTTCTAGAGAGCTTGTAAGGGAATGTGTTTCTTCTGTGAAGGCGCGACTGAGCTGCCAACTGAATCCAGAGTTCAGTTGTCACGCGCCCTTCCTTCTCCCAGGGAACCGGTGCGAACAATACTTCTCAAACCTTTTTAAAACGGAACTTGCGTCTAAACCTGCTCAAGCTTTCGGGAGCCGCTTGCAAAGTCACTCTGTACCTCCTCCTTCACCCCACGACACACCGGTTAACACTGAACAAGTTAATATTTTGTTTCTCACGTTTATAAATATTATAGCATTATAAAGACTTTCCCCAACAAGTCTGCAGCTGGCTTATGGTGACCCCGCAGGGTTTTGAAGGCAAGGGGCATTGGGGGGTGCTTTGCCACTGCCTGGCTGTGAAATGACCCTGGTATTCCTTGGAGGAGGGCCTGCGGCGGCTCACGTGATTAAGACACTGAACTGCAGACCGGAAGGTCGGTAGTCCAGCAGTTCGAGACCTGGGGGACTCATTAGCATAACTCATTAGCATATGCCACACCCCCTGACATCACCGGAAGTGTGTCCTCCCCACAGCCGGCGGCGACCTCCAGCGGGCACCAGTAGGGAGCTCCAGGCCCCGCCTTCCCGCACCTCACCCAGGGGGATGGTGTCCCCCCGCGTCCCCCCCCAAATGACCCCTGGTTGTGAGGACCAAATGGAGGGCGAGAGAACCATGCACCCTGGCCTGCGCTCCTTAGAGGGGAAGTGGGATTTTAAAAATGCACTAAAGAGAATACATAAAGCAAATTTTTCTTGGTCCTTTATCCCACAAATTTTGCCTTAAGAGGGACCATGAACTTGCCTAGGAACAATGGTTTCTAATGCAGGACAGGTTGTGGAAGGGTTTTGTTGTCGTTCAGTCGCACAGTCAAGTCCGACTCTTCGCGACCCCATGGACCACATCACGCCAGGCCCTCCTGTCTTCTGTTGTGCTCTGAAGTTTGCTCAATGTCATGCTCATTGCATCAATAACACAGTCTAACCATCTCATCCTTTGCCGTCCCCGTCTTCTTTGACCTTCAATCTTTCCCAGCATCAGGGTCTTCTCCAGGGAGTGCTCCCTTCTCATTGGGTGGCCAAAGTATTTGAGCTTCAGTTTCATTATCTGGAATTACCAGCTCTTAAAGACAACAGCTGTTCTCAGGCTGGTTTTAAGGAAGCCGGGGCGACTCTACCAGTATGAAACTGATTTTTGTTTGTACCTTAGGTCTTGGTGAAAACATTCCATCAAAGGCCAGTTAAATCAGATGCCAGGCAAAGGAGTCTTTGATGGCCTTTGCTGAAAGATTGTCCCAGAACCACTGATTACACAAGTCCCCTCTTGAACCCTATACAACTGATTTGCCATTAAACTGTTCAAAAACAAACAGTTGTCAAATTTACTGTGATTGCGAGAACAGAAAATATTTACCGAAGAGAGATGGGTTTTTTTATGCATGACACACACAGGTTGCTTTCTTTACAACTGCAGAAAGGTAGTGCGGATTGCTTAAAAACAAACATTCTTAACACCAGTACCCCTCAAGGGTTTGTGACCGATACACACCCTCAGATTTAAGTCATATGAGGTATCCGAGAAACATGGGTGCTAGCTGTTAGCCCATGTCGGGGCAATGCTTTTAGCCACAGCTGCTGGGACAAGCATGTTGTAGACCAGGGGTGTCAAACATAAGGCCTGGGGGCCAGAACCGGCCTGTCCAGGGTTCATATGCGGCCCGCGAGCAACTGAGGCAAGAAAGGGAGTGCTGGCAGGGGAGTGGGTGGAGCCACTCCATTGTGGCTTCTGCGTGGCAGAACAACCTCGTCTGCAGCAGTCAAGCATCGTGGGACCATCTCCCCAGCTGTCTCTCCAGTCCACCTATGTGGGTTTTCCTCTGCACCCCCCTCCCAGCCCATGGGGCCTTGCAGTGAGGATACATCAACTCAGAGCTTACCAGCTGCTGTCCATTATACAGTTTCTATCTCTGGTACCTAACAGTACGTTTTATGGCACACAGGGCCCGGCCCAACAAAGTGACATTTATGTCAGATCTGGCCCTCGTAACAAATGAGCTTGACACCTCTGTTGTAGACACGTCTGGGGGTAGATTCAGACCTGCTAGGCTGCAGTCTTCCCCTGACCTGATTGGCCAGGCTAGCCTGATCTCGTCAGACCCTGGAAGCTAAGCAGGGTCGTTCCTGGTTAGCATTTGGATGGGAGACCACCGAGGAACTCCAGGGTTGCTATGCAGAGGCAGGCCAACGGCAAACCGCTTCTGAATGTCTCCTGCCTTGAAAACCCAATGGGTTCACCATACGTTGGCTGCAACTTAATGAGACTTTACACAACAGGCACAGAGATTGGACACCAGTGGCACCTTAGTAGACCAACAAGATTTTGGGAGTACAGACTTTCAGGCGTCGGCACTCCCTCTGTCAGGTAAGCCTATCACCTGAAAATCCAGTTCGTCTTCGAGGCGCTGCTGGACCCAAGTCCAGCTGGTCTACTGCAGACCAATAATGGCTACCCTCTGAAACTAGATTCAGACTTGATTCGTACAACTGTTGATGTAACTTATGCAATGAGGGTCATGTTTGGTTGTAGTGGTTAAGTGTGCAGACTCTAATCTGGGAGAACTGGGTTTGATTCCCCACTCCTCCACTTGCACCTGGCTGGATGACCCTGGGCAAGCTACAGTTCTCTCAGAGCTGTTCTCTCAAGAGCA
Organism: Gekko japonicus; assembly: GCF_001447785.1. NCBI lineage: Eukaryota > Metazoa > Chordata > Lepidosauria > Squamata > Gekkonidae > Gekko > Gekko japonicus. The sequence continues at coordinate 1,298,330 of NW_015173681.1, read as the reverse complement.
GTCCTCGAAAGGGCTCTCTCAGCCCCACCTACCTCACAGGGTGTCTGTTGTGGGGAGGGGAAGGGAAAGGAGTTTGTAAGCCACTCTGAGACTCCGAGTGAAGGACGGGGTATAAATCCAGTCTCTTCTTCTTCTACGATGTACATTTGCGCACGTGGGTCTAGAGCAGCGTAAAGAAGAAAGGAGTACCCCCAGTCCTTCCCAAGGGAGGATCAGCAGAGCTCTAATTGGTTCAAACTACGTGTTAAGAATTTCACTCTGGCCAATCGCCTTCCTTGACCTCTTGACCCAGATCCACTTCTGTTATGGTGATCCAGCCTTCCAATGATAAATCCAACACAGGTCCCTGCAGGTACGAGGGCTGTCGTGCTCTCTTCGGTGTTACACAATTTTTGTGATCGCGCACTATGTGACATTGCAGCTGCACAACCGGAGGATTCCCAGGTCTACAACAACTGAGAAACTGTTATTTGCATAAGACCACAATGCCTTGATGCCCACACCAAAGCTTCCGGATTGGGGGCCAAGATGACTATGGATCAGATTTTACAATATCTTTATGCTCCACTCTACGGAAGAGCTTTCTTATTTATAACGGGGAAGGGTTCCATCATTGCTTAGGAGTGGAGAATCTAGCTACTGATGTTAAGGCTGACACGGCAGCAAAAACGTCGGGATGCCAGCCTCCAGGTGGGAACTGGGGAGTCCCCAGAGCTGCAGCTCATCTCCAGACGACAGAGATCAGTTTCCCTAGAGAAAATGGATGCTCTGGAGGGGGGACTCTATGGCATCGTACCCCACAGAGATCCACCCCCAAATCCGCAGTAGTTTCCCAACCTGGAGCTGCCAACCCTTCCCCCAAACACAGACACAGATCCCTTGCTGGAAGCCGGCAGGGAACCTAGCAACCCCGAGCATCTTACTTCCATCACCAGAACTGAACTAAGGCAAACTGGGTCGTTGATCGTGGTCCACTATAGCACACTCTTCAGGTAACTACAGTTGTTCCACAACTGCTCAAGCCAAGCAAGTGGCACAGGGAAAAAAAATTAATACACTTAAAAACCAGCCTGTTAACAAGCGCCGTCCGTGTAGGTTTGAAAGCCCTGTCTTCCTTCTGCCAAAACCCACAGCGTGCGAGCCGCCAAATAGCTGATGCCCTAGTGCCACCTAGTGGGCGAAGGAACCACTCCCCCTCCGGTGCTCACACATCAATCTCTATTATTTAGCCCTGACACACATTTCTCTCCTTGCTCGCCTCAGAAACAGAGGGAGCGTACGCCCTTCTTGTGACTGAACAGAAACCATCTGAGGACTATCCAAGTGCATATGTCTTCTTTGATTTGTGACAGTATATCCGCACGCAGAGAATGATCTTTAAAAGAGCTGGCATGCGCCGAAAGCAGGCTCATCCTGGCTAGGGATCAGCAGCGGCCCTTTTATGGTGTTGCTGACATGCTGAGATTAAAAGCCAGCACACGTTAAGGAAGATGCAGCCCTCCCTGGTGCAAGTCTGTGCCACATCACGCGCCAAGAGGCACACTAGAGTTAAACAACTGAGCAGCATGTTGATTCTTGTTTCACGTGAACGTTTTCTTTTTTAGCTGGTTTCCTACACCTTGAACCCAGGCAGAAATGATCTGCCTCTGTTAGCCTACAAATAAATCTTTATTATCTTCAAATGACTTTCTCTCAATCTACGGAGGCGTTCGGGATTCCGACCCTATTTGAATTCACGCGGCGCGTCTCTGCTCCAAACCAATCTACATCCCGGCCTAACCGAGTGTGTAACATTGAGATGTATCTGAACTTCTGATTATTTGCATGCCCTGGATATCCGGGGAGGTTATTAGGAGATACAAGGATACATTTATTCTGGTCTCCTCTACAGAGTCTAAATTTATGGCAAATCAAAAACCAAAAACACTGTTAGCCGGAAGGACAAGTTCTTTGCGTCTGCCATATGCAAAATACACTGGGCATTATCTAACACGTGTCTATTCCATGTCATTCTGATCAGTAAATGTATATATTTTAAGGCCTCCTTGGGGGTGAGGGGCGAAAGTCTCACAGATGCTAGGAAGCAGAGAATAAGGTTAATGAACAAAGTGGCACACACCAGAAAGAAAAGGGGGTAAATATCTTTTCTCTTCCGCAGAGCGACAGAGACAAATAGAAAAAGAGGTGGCAAGTCAAAGCTGAATTATGATAACCCACAAGGTATAGATAGGGGCTCTGGGGCAAGTGATGCTCTGTCTTCTTGGTGCTTGGGGGGGGTCAACAGTGGGAGGGCTTCTAATGTCCTGGCCAATGTTCCCTCTAAGCTGTGGAGTCCTGTGAGCAGAAATTCTACTTTGTGAGCTACTGGCATTAAAGTTGTGAGCAGGTAGTTTAGCTGATGCATAAAATTAGTTTGCTCTGGAGCCATCTTTCCTGAACTAAGACAAAAATGTGTGAGCTGGAGGCTAAAAAACTGTGAGCTAGCTCACACTAACTCAGCTTAGAGGGAACACTGGTCCTGGCCCATCTGGTGGACCTCCTGATGGCACTGGTATTTCTGGCCACTGTGTGATACAGAGTGTTGGACTGGATGAGCCTTTGGCCTGATCCAACATTGGCATCTCTTATGTTCTTATGACCCCATAGGGTTTTCGAGGCAAGATCAGTTCAGAGGAGGTTTCCATTGCCTGCCTCTGAGTGGCGACCCTGGACTTCCTTGTTTGGTGTAGTGGTTTGGTGTGGTGGCTAAGTGCGCGGACTCTAATCTGGGAGAACCGGGGTTGATTCTCCACTCCTCCACTCGCAGCTGCTGGATGACCCTGGGCAAGCCGTAGTTCTCCCAGAGCTGTTCTCTCAAGAGCAGTCCTCAAAAGAGCTCTCTCAGCCCCACCTACCTCACAGGGTGTCTGTTGTGGGGAGGGGAAGGGAAAGGCGTTTGGAAGCCACTTTGAGACTCTGAGTGAAGGGCGGGGTATAAATCCAATCTCTTCTTCTTCTCAGTGGTCTCCCATCCAAATACTAACCAGGGCCGACCCTGCTTAGCTTCCAAGATCTGATGAGATCAGGCTGGCCTTGAGCCTTAGCTCTGCCCCCCACGGCAGTGACATCACTGGCCTACCTTCCCATGGGAAACACACACATAAATCATGAAAGGACCATTCAGACTCTCGCCACCGGCCTCAGATATAGCAGTGGTGTGAAGGGGGTGACGCTGTGGCTGTGGCCCCCTCCCCACCACTAGAGGAACACCGCTGAAGGAACAGCTCAAGATGGGGAGCCGCGTGAGTCTGTCTGTAGCAGGAGAAAAGAGCAAGAGTCCAGTCGCACCTTAAAGACAAGCCAAATTTGTGGCAGGGTAGGAGACTTCACTCCTGCCAACCTAGCAGTTCGAAAGCAAGAAACTGTAAGTAGATAAATAGGTACTACTTCAGTTAGTCATGCGAGCCACATGACCACGGAAACGTCTTCGGACAGCGCTGGCTCTTCGGCTTGGAAACGGAGACGAGCACCGCAACCCTAGAGTCGGACTCGACTGGCTTTCGAGCAAGGGAAACCTTTACCTTTAGGAGCTTTACTGCGTCACTGCTCATCCCCTGCCACGAATCTGTTCGTCTTCAAGGCGCTACCGGACTCTTGCTCTCTTCTGCTGCTGTAGGAACAGCGTGATGGACAGGAGGCCATCCTGCCAATGAAGGGAAGAACAGCCAACCAGCTTTTTCTCTCCTGGGCCGATGGGAGTGCCGCTCCAACATCCAACATTTCTGAGGGGGGATGAAACGTTGGAGGGAAACACCGCAGGAGTTAGTCCAGGTCTGCCTCAGGGAGAGCGCGGTGATAATTTTGGGGTCTACCTCAGCAAGACAGCAGACAGTTTGGAGGGCAGCTCTGCCTGGTAGCTTGGCGGAGTGGTTTAAGTCTACCTCTGGGAGAGGACAGAGTACCTGATGGTTAGGTCCAACTCTGGTGATGAGCGGATCTCATACCATTTAGTCTGGCTCTTGGGAAAGGGGGAGATGGCGTGGGTGGAGCCCTGTGAAGATTTTCACGTCACCATTCAGATCAGCCAATATTATAATGCCCCTACATAAATCAATGGTGCGACCTCATTTGGAATACTGTGTGCAGTTCTGGCCACCACACCTTAAAAAGGATATTATAGCTTTGGAAAAAGTGCAGAAAAGGGCAACTCGAATGATAACAGGGTTGGAACACTTTCCCTATGAGGAAAGGCTAAGGCGCTTAGGGCTCTTTAGCTTGGAGAAACGACGACTGAGGGGTGACATGATTGAGGTTTATAAGATTATGCATGGGATAGAGCAGGTAGAGAAAGAGGTACTTTTCTCCCTTTCTCACAATACAAGAACTCGTAGGCTTTCCATGAAATTGCTGAGCGGTCGGGTTAGAACGGATAAAAGGAAGTACTTCTTCACCCAAACACTTGGAATTCACTGCCACAGGAAGTGGCGGCGGCTACAAGCATGGACGGCTTCAAAAGGGAATTAGATAAGCATATGGAGCAGAGGTCCCTCAGTGGCTATTAGCCACAAGGTATAGATAGGGACTCTGGGGCAAGTGATGCTCTGTCTTCTTGGTGCTTGGGGGGGGGGTCAACAGTGGGAGGGCCCCACTGGTGGACCTCCTGATGGCACTGGTATTTCTGGCCACTGTGTGACACAGAGGCTTGGACTGGATGAGCCTTTGGCCTGATCCAACATTGGCGTCTCTTATGTTCATTCTAAACCGGATGTCATTCATTGTTGGCCCAATTTTGAGTAAAGCGATAACAGGGACGGGGGCTTTCATACAGCAATTTTTCTTCCGTTGGCGAGTTGTCCCTGCAGCGCTAGGGTCCTTTCAAACAGTGCCGCTTTTCCCCACCCTTTTTCGTCGTGTGCTCTTCCTCAGACTTTTTTTAAAAACATTCTAAGGTGAGCGCTATAGCGCTAAACCAATATAGCACTTCAGTGCTACAGCGGCACCATTGAAATGCCGCTACAGTGCTAAGAGCCTTTGGAAAAAATTCAGTGGACGATTGTGCGGCAAAAAAGGGCAAGGAAGAAGAAGAAGAAAAGCAATTTAGGGATGGGAATTCCCTTCAGTTAATGAGCCATCTCTGAAGCACTGTGGTCATTTCAACCAGTGCTCCCCCACCCCACCCCGTCTTTTTTGCCACACCATCTTTCTTGGTCTTTCCCCCCAAATGTTCTAAGGTGAGCACTATAGCACTAAACAATTGCGATGCATTGACTCAAGGGAGTCAGTGGAGTCAATGCACCTCAATGGTGCTGATATAACCTTAGAAAGTTTTTAAAAGTCCAAGGAAGATCGTGTGGCAAAAAAACGGTGGGGGGAAAAGTGGCATTGTAGGAAACACTATGGACATTTTAAACAGCACACCACAGCAATTCAAAAGTACAACAAGGGGGGGGGGGACAGAAGAAAGCAGTTTCCCTCAAAAGTGGCTCCACCACACTTTGCTAACCCGACACACGTGGGTTTGTATGAACAGGTAAATAAATTCTGCTAGCAGCCGGTAACTAAAACGGGTATGTCTGAAATGACAGGGGGGAAAATCCATTAGCAACGTTACTAAAACGGAACACAAATGCAGTTTGAAAACAGCCTGCGTGTACGGAAGGGTCCAACCGAGCAGCTAGTCAGTGAAAAAGCCTGGTTGCACCTACAAGCATTCAAGAGAATTCAGACCACCCTCTGAAGCCAGAACGAGCCTAAACGGATGTGCCTCAGCCAGGCCTCTCGTTTGCCTGTCTGCAGACTTGTGCTCCTGACCGGTCCTTTAGAAACCCCTTGTAAATAAAGAAATAAATCTTCGTTGTTCTTTTCATACCACTCCTGCCTCAGTGGTCTCCATGTTCTACTTGCTCACCGCAAAAATGACCTCACGACCCCTTGTAACTGAGGGGAAGGTTTGCAGTTTAAAACAAATTGGTCCCCCAAAATCATAAGCGGCCGCATGGGTGTCCCTCAGTTGGTAAAAAAAGGCCTGTCACAAACATAAGATAGAGGAATGAAGTACTGCTAGAGGCAGCCCACTCAAAACGTGCAGGTTGGTCTAGAAAGATGAAATAAACAACCTCCGAGTGCCGCTAATTTGTGCCTTTTTACAAGCCAACCTAGCAGTTCGAAAGCAAGAAATTGCAAGTAGACAAATACGTGGGAAGGTAACAGCGTTCCGTGCGCCTTGGTGATTAGTCATGCCGGCCACGGAAACGTCTTCGGACAGCGCTGGCTCTTTGGCTTTGAAACGGAGATGAGCACCGCAACCTTAGAGTCGGATTCGACTGGCTTTCGAGCAAGGGAAACCTTTACCTTTACTTTACAAGCATGGAGCCTTTCAAAGGCTGGTGCCGTGGCTGGGAACAACAGACTTCCTTCTGGAGCACTAACTCCATCTTCAGCCATGTCTCCCTGCAATCGGCTGAGACTTTAAATACATGTCAGAGCTCCGCTCTGGCCCTGCTAACTCGCTTTGAACGCACACTATTTCCATTTTGCAGTTGGCCCAATTAAAATAGCTGCAGCAACTTAGTGGATCAATGAAGAGAGGGGGAAAGCCAATCTCTTATGACAGATAAGTTTGCAAAGCAAATAATTACAATACTTGGGGAAACAGCACAGCGTCTGCTTATCAGCGCCACTGCCAATTATTGGTCGCGTACATGGAACAAAGGTTAAGTGTAATTGCTTCTCCTACTTCTGTTGCTCCATGCAGGTATCTGGGGCTGATCGGGTTTAATTTATTTGGGGATGTTTTTTCAGCTAGCGTAGTGGCCGGAAGTCCTAACTTTAAAAACAAGAAGAACGTGCTGCCAAACCACAGCCAACTCATGGCGACCCATGTTCCAGGCAAGAGATGAGCAGACATGGTGTGCCACTGCCTTCCTTTGCATAGAAATTCCATGGAGACAGATCAAGACGGGTAGCCATGTTAAGTTTGTCTGTAGCAGTAGAAAAGAGCAAGAGTCCAGCAGCACCTTAAAGACTTAACACAATTTGTATCACGAAAGCTCATGGGTAAAGGTTTCCCTTGCTCGAAAGCCAGTCGAATCTGACTCTAGGGGGCGAAGCTCATCTCCGTTTCCAAGCTGAAGAGCCAGTGCTGTCCGAAGACATTTCTGTGGTCATGTGGCTGGCGTGACTAAACGCCGAGGCGCACGGAACGCTGTTACCTTCCCACTGAAGCGGCACCTATTTATCTACCTGTAATTTCTTGCTTTTGAACTGCTCGGTCGGCAGGCCTTCCGGTCTGCAGCTTCAGCATCTTAATCTCTGAGCCACTGCGGCATCCCCTGCCACAGATTTTGCTAGTCTTTAAGGTGTTACTGGACCCTTGCTCTTTTCTGTTGCAATTCCAGTCTTCCTTATTGGTCTCCCATTGAAGTACCAACCACAGCCAACCCTGCTTAGCTCCAGCTGGGCTATTTAAGCTGCTAACTTTAAAAGGCACATCCAGAAAACTCCATATGGCTGGAAGCCAGACTATGTCAATGCTGCCAGGGCCAATTGTCTCCTAATGTTTGGCTCCACCATCGCAGTTCGGTTCTGGACGCAGAGGAATTATGCAAAAGAAGCAGCAACTTCCAGTGGCCACTATATGACCCTGGAATTGCCACGCAGAGGAGACCTCACAAAGGCCAAATCTGGTCTCGTGGGAAAGTTGTAAAATTCCTTTATTTGGACTATGATTTGGGAAAAGGGATTTGTGATGGAAAGAGGAAAGGATTTTAACATTCAGAGAACAAATGAAACAAAGACAGGTGCTCCACCGATATTATTTTTTCTGTTTACTTTACTTACAGTCTCCCTCTCTCAATGAGACTCCGGGTGGATTACACAGTGTTAAGTCAATGCAAGAAGAAGGGGAGGAGGAGTCTCAGAGCGGCTTACAATCTCCTTTCCCTTCCCCTCCCCACAACAGACAACCCTGTGAGGTAGGTGGGGGCTGAGAGAGCTCTTTCGAGAACTGCCCTTGAGAGAAAAAGCTCTGAGAGAACTTGTGACTGACCCGAGGTCACACCAGCAGCTGCATGTGGAGGAGTGGGGAATCAAAGCCGGTTCCCCCAGATTAGAGTCCGCGCTCCTAACCACTCCACCAAACTGATTAGAGCAATATGAAACAAAGTTTAAGCGATCAGCTCACTATGTTAAACAATGCAGAAAATGGTATTACATGAACAGGAAAGCAACGCAGTAAAAGTAAGATAAGACATAGAACAAAAAGGTAACACATGCTATACTGTGAACTACTATACAGTTCACAGTCCTGTTCCTTTCAAAAAAGCAACTTCCTGAACCATTTTAAAAAAAAATATTATTCATTTCTTTCATTCATTTGTACCCGGCCTTTCTCCCTAACGGGGACCCAAAGTGGCTTACGTGGTTCTCGTCTCCATTTTCTCCTCACAACAATCCTGCGAGGTAGGTTAGGCTGAGAGAGTGTGATTGGCCCCAGGTCGCCCAGCAAGCTTCCACGGCAGGATTGGGGATTCGAACCCGGGTCTCCCAGATACTAGTCCGACACACTTAACCACTACATCGCACAGGTTCTCCAAGCCTTACCAACCTCGCCTATTACTTCTGTAAATGAGGCCTGCCTGAACAATTCTGTTTTACCTGATTTGTGGAATGACAGAAGCTGACCCCCCTCAGGCAGCCCGTTCTATAAGGACTGACAGACATGAAAAGCCTCAGATCGACCCATGGTCTGGAAAGTTTGGCTGATTCTGTTGCAGTCAGTGGGATGGAAGCAACATAACTTAGGCTGAGAAGGTCCTCGGCCAGGAGCTCCAAGGCTCACAGAAATTCCAGTGAAATGATATGCAATATCCAGGTTTGCGTCCAAGGAGATTTTAAATAAAGCACTGAACCTACAGAATTTGCCGTTTACGACTCTGGTTGCAAAAACAGTAAGGTAAAGGTAAAGGTCTCCCTTGCTCGAAAGCCAGTCAAATCTGACTGTAGGGGGCGGTGCTCATCTCCGTTTCCAAGCTGAAGAGCCAGCGCTGTCCAAAGACATCTCCATGGTCATGTGGCCGGCATGACTAGATGCCGAGGTGCACGGAACGCCGTTGCTTTCCCACCAAAGCAGTACCTATTTATCTACTTGCAACTTCTTGCTTTCGAACGGCTAGGTTGGCAGGAGCTGGGACCAGAGACGGGAGCTCACTCCGTCATGCGGCACCCGGGTCTCGAACTGCTGAACTACTGACCTTCCGGCCTGCAGTTCAGCATCTTAACTCCTTCAGCCACCGCAGCCCCTAGTAAAAACAGTAAGAAGCAATAAATAAATGAACCTACAGAAAATGCAGGCTAAGCTTCCATCAGCTGGGCCTCAAGTGCGCGCACATGGAGCATAGTTTGCCAGAATCCGAGACCATGTGCACAACTAAAACTTGTGGTCTTATACCCAAGATGCTGGCTCCCAGTCAAATAATCATTAATTAAGCTATTTCAATACCAGGATGAGCCAGGCCACGTTGCATCTGGCTTCCCTGGGGGGGGGGGG
>NW_015173681.1:1286368-1288123 GCF_001447785.1 Gekko japonicus | reverse complement strand
CCCCCCCGGTCCTTTTCTCACCAAGAAAACTTTGGTAGCTTTGCCACCAATTCAATCAGTATGAAGAAACGTCTTCGTTAGCACTAGGTTGATGAAAAGAACATCGATACTGATCTGATTGGTGTTAGCAGGAGATAGGGGACCGAGACAGGCAAAGTTAGCCTGTGCAGCCACCTGGGTTCTCAGTTTAGCAACAACAAAGACCAGATAGATACAGCTGGGGACTTATGCTCTCCATGACCATATACCCTGCCCAGCAGTCCCACAACTCTTGACTTCCAGTTTGGTGTAGAGGTTAAGTGTGCGGACTCTAATCTGGGCGAACCGGGTTTGATTCCCCACTCCTCCACTTGCACCTGGCTGGATGACCTTGGGCAAGCCATAGTTCTGTCAGAGCTGTTCTTGAAAGAGCAGTTTCTGTCAGGGCTCTCTCAGCCCCGCCTACCTCCCAGGGTGTCTGTTGTGGGGAGGGGAAGGAGTTTGCAAGCCGCTCTGAGACTCCGAGTGAAGGGCGAAGTATAAATCCAATCTCTTTTCTTCTTCTTCTTCCTACACTTAGTGCAGAGTGACTGAGAGAGGACAGGGATTCTGCTGAAATAAAATCTAGCCTGCTGCCTTCTCTGCCCTACATTTTGCTTCATCCCCTGGTGCTTTTAACATCTACATCAGGGGTCCCCAAGCTTTTTTGAGTTTGTGAGTGCTTAGTTCTTGTGGCCCTTTCTTACACGCCCAGGGAAATGCTGATTGCCACTTGGGGGTCAGGAAGCAATCCTGGAGGGTTTTTTTGTCATCTTCTGGGCGTGGAACAGCCGTCACTGCGGGTTAGAGGGGAAGGTATTTGTGAATTTCTTGTATTGTGCAGGGGGTTGGACTAGATGACCCTGGAGGTCCCTTCCCACTCTATGATTCTATGTGAGCATCTTTGGAATTCTGACACAGGGTGGTGGACACAACCACAAAATGGCCGCCACCATAGGTGGAGTCAGTCACATAATGGCTGCTGCAGGAGGTGGGAGACAACCGCAAAATGTCAGGGATCGAGGTTATCTATACCTCTAATAGTAACTCTTCAACAATTCAGGCAGCTGCTTTGTTTAACAGGATGCCTTTTAATCTACACAGGCAATCAGGATCCTTGCTGGGTAAAATTTGTCCCACCTAGACCTGCCTAGAGATGTAAAATTTCCGGAAATTTTGAAGCTCGGAAAAAACCCCCGTTTTTTCCCGTTTTTTTTCAAGGGAAAATGGAAATTTTTGGAAAAATTGAAAAAATGCTACATTAGCAATTCTTTTGTCTTTTCTAGATTGAAAGTCATTCTGTTACTTTAGGAACATAAAATATGACTATGGACATTTTTACTTGGCATGAAATTATCACAACTAGCATATTAAAAATATAGTGTATCCAAAACAATTATTTCAAACAGAATATCCACCCACATGCAAAAACAAAACAAACTTTTTTATTTTCTTCTGACAATCGCACCTCCTAAAGGAAGAAATGCATCTTTTTCTTGCATTGGAGGGTTCAGTTTGTAACCTAGGACTTGCTTGTCCTCAGTGCACAGAAATTAGATCAATCTGATACCATATATATATATATATATATATTTTTGGAAAATATTTGAACACCTTGTCTTAAAATATTTTATTAATCATGTTAAAATAAAACGTTCCATAATCAATGTTTTTCTTTTCTTTTTTCAATTTTTCCAATTTTTCACAAAAAAACCAAAAAAGGCTTCAGGAAAAAAA
>NW_015173681.1:1282124-1286008 GCF_001447785.1 Gekko japonicus | reverse complement strand
TTTTTTTAAAAAAACTGATGTTGTTATTTCTATGAGCATGCAAGCTGGTAGCAAGTTTGTTTAATTTACGCAATTTATCCCTGTGACAAAAGGTGAGTTTGTGGAGGGTATGTGCTTAAAATACACAGACCTACCAGAAGGAAATAAGTTTGGTAATATAAGAGCCCCTATTGGTCGAACAGGTAAACGGTGTCAGCAACTACTACGAAGAAAGGGCGAAAAGCCACAGAAAAACTTATCCTCCTGACCTTGGAGAGAAAACTCATTTTTACCAAGCCTCTTCCTAAAATTGGAGAGCTGGAGCATGACAGCAAAGCTTGGCCTGACAATCTTCCCCAAGATAAAGTGGGGTTGTTGTTGCTTTTTTGGCATTTTAGCCACAGTTATCTGACAATCCTTCTCTGCAGAGGGTGACCTGAAAAAGAGACAAATAAAGAAGGAGGCCTTAAAAGGGGGGGGGGGAGTTTTGCAATCTTTCCAATAGCAGGCAGAAAGGGAAGGAACGTGGTCAAGGTCTTAACGGAGTCGGTGCCCTCTAGTGACTGGACAAAGCAACGTGGCCGCAGTAAACAAAATTAGAGGGAAGCGCTGGGCTTTTGTCACAGTGAGCTCTGCCTCGGAGACGGCAATTACCTGAGATTCCTGCAGGATACGCTCAATAGAAATCAAATTCCATCACGACTCGGCTGCCAGCACACATTACCCAGCCCCTGCACGGGTCTCCTTGCTTCAGGAGAAATATTATCAAATACATTACAACGGTGACCACGGAGATTCTCTCTGTGCCGTGGTAACCCTTTCCTTCCGGGGACAGCTTTGGAATCCCAGAGAAGTTTTTTTTATTATTATTTTCATTTGAGTTACGTTGTTGTTGTTGTTCAGTCGCACAGTCGAGTCCGACTCTTCGCGACCCCATGGGCCACATCACGCCAGGCCCTCCTGTCTTCCACCGTCCTCCCGAGTTTGCTTAATTTCACGTTCGTTGCCTTGATAACACTGTCTGACCATCTCATCCTTTGCTGTCCCCTTCTTCTTTGACCTTCAGTCTTTCCCAGCATCAGGGTCTTCTCCAGTGAGGGCTCCCCTCTCATTTGGTGGCCAAAGTATTTGAGCTTCAGCTTCAGTCTCTGGCCTTCCAGGGAAAAGTCGGGGTTGATTTCTTTTAGGATTGACTGATTTGATCTCCTTGCAGTCCAAGGGACTCTCAAGAGTCTTCTCCAGCACCATAATTTGAAAGCATCTATTCTTTGGCGCTCGGCCTTCCTTATAGTCCAACTCTCGCAGTCATTCATGACTACTGGGAGTACCATTGCTTTGAGATAAATATGGACAAACACAACCCAATCAGAAAATAAGTATAAAGACAACAGTCGTGAGAGTCTGACCCACAAATCAAGCAGTCACCAAGACTTGCAAAGAAAAGCTTCCTATGTATTATAATCTGAAGCACTACAACATCATTAATAAATCATAAGAAAATCCTTGTGCATAGGTACATAATCAACATCGTCTCTGGATTATATAACAGTGTTTCAAAATTGGGTCTTCCTCAGGAGATATTAGACTAGTACAAAAGCTCTCCGTATTCAAGAAGTGCTTGACAAGTCATAAGGAATACTACATTCAGGTAGGACACTGATCTCAATAAATGTTCAGGCTCAAATATGTTGCTAAGCTTCTACATGGATCCCGGGCTGTCGTCTTAATACCATCGCTTTGACCATACGGACTTTTGTTGGCAGTGTGATGTCTCTACTTTTTATCATGCTGTCTACCATTTGCCTTTCTCACTGGGACTCAGGGTGGATTAAACAGCGTCAGCACAATCAACAGGATGGGACTTTCAATAAGCAATGAAATAATATTTCGGTTGTCGAACCAACCCAAAAAATCTAAAAAGCAGAACCAAAACGAAGCGTGAGCATTAACAGGACACGTCCGATGATGCAAAATTACACAGCAGGATCTAACTTAACGGCAAACTATACACAGACCACAGTCCCTAAGAATTCGTCCAAGTAACTTCGCAAATCATTTTGTGCAGTACTACCCTTATTGCCTGCATAGAAACGCCCTCTTGAGTCATTCAGTTTTGCATAGCTTTTGGAAAGCTGGGAGAGCGGGAGCCTTCCTGACGACCTCCCCAGGCAGGCCGTTCCACATGGTATGGGGCCACCACAGAGAAGGCACCGTGTTGCTGATTTTGCCCATTTGCAGGTTGGCGGCACCTGCAGAAGGCCCCGCCCAGATGAGCGAAGCTGTCACGGTGGAGGATGGGGGAAGAGACGGTCTTGGGACTGGGGAAATGATCTTGAACCAGTTCAACATCAAAGGAATTGCCCAGCCCTAATCCGCACCCTAAGAGCTGCCCGTAATCTATCGAGTCCAGAGCTCGGTTTTCACGTTGGGTGGTGTCCCGATATTTTAAAAGCACGTGAAAACTGAGAAATTATAATTTTCAAAGGGGGACAACAAAGGCCTCCTTTTTCCAGCATCCAACAACAAGCGGAAATAATAATGATAATGAAGATTTCCAATAATAATGCCGCAAAATGCATTATCAGCAAACTTGGAACACTACTCTGGGGAGGGGGGGAACCTAATTGTATTAGTGATTATACTTCTACTCCAAGGCAAATTCCACTTTCTCTTGGGGTCCCACAGTTTTTAAAAAGAGTCTTGTGGTAGAAGACATTGTGTTCTTTTGCTCTACAACACCCAGACACCGAGAGACTGAAAATATACTTTCACGCAACGTCGAAAATAGCTGCATCAGTAATAATAAATGTTGCAAATTCTATCCTTGGTTTGGGCCATTTTTTTCCACACCCAGGGATATATCTCTCTGCGGTAAAACACAAAAGCAACCACCACCACCACCTGACCTCAAAATCAGTGTATTTTCAGGTTTGTTTCATACCCCTGTTACTCTTTTTGTACAGAAAGACTGGGAACTTTGGGAACACCATTTAATTATATGCAGGTGACAATACCCAAAGAGGAAAAAGTTGTACAACCATTTATGTATTCTGCCAAAAAAAGGTCAACCGGGGTAAGAATGTCCCCCATACTAGGGCTAGTATGATACTTAAGTTCACCTCTTTTCACCCATAGTACACCCGAGGTGGTTTATAAGTAGGCAGTGAACTGTGAAAGGATCAGACCAGGATCTGGGAGTCCTAGTCCTCACTCTGCCATGGAAGCTTGGGCCAGTCACATATTCTCAGCCTAACCTACCTCACAGGGTTGTTGTTGTGATGAATAAAATGGGGGGAGAGCAGAATGATGTAAGCCACTTTGGGTCCCCACTGGGGAGAAAGGCGAGGTGTCAATTAATAAAATGAAACCATCCTGTTGGCCTGCAAAGCTGTACACTTTAGGAGCCAGCTTTGTGTCGTGGTTATGAGTGGTGGACTCTAATCTGGAGAACCAGGTTCGATTCCCCATTTCTCCACTTGAAGCCAGCTGGGTGACCATGGGCAGGTCACAGCACTCTCGGCCTAATGACAACCATAGCTCGCCACCTAGTGGTGCCAAAAAAGAGATACAGCTTCAGGCAGCCAGTCAATCCTTCGGGATCTCCTGGCTATTCCACACGCAATGCCATATGATAATTTATTTACAGTTCCTTTGAGTCACTTTACCCAAGACGGTACTTGGTTCTTCCTGAGCTGTTACTTGAGGGACGACACCGGCTTCTAAATATCTTCCTACAGAAAACAGTTTTCTAACGGATACCACCTCAGGCCTCGCTCGCTCGAGCTTTATTACGAGCATCCTTTATGGAACGAGGTGTAACGGCAGAGCTGTGCAGAATTCTCCTCCCCGCTGTATTTTCTTGTTTTTAGGTTGCCCTTCTTTTCAGCAATATATGGTGTTTGCAA
>NW_015173681.1:1258229-1282110 GCF_001447785.1 Gekko japonicus | reverse complement strand
GATTACTATTGTTCTTAGGCGCTTTGTACGGTGTTCCTCCTGCTGTCGTTCGCGCAGCATTCCAGTTTAAGAGGGCTTTGTCGGCAGAGGTCTCTGTTGAGCTCTGTGCTAACACTGAGGGAAACTCCAGTCTCCGAGGGGCTTCTATGACCTGCTTGGTGAGTGTTCTCGTGCATCTGCTTCAGCTTTGATGGTGTGTATAGAAGTATGGAAACAATTCCCTGACCTGGAGAGCCCCAGCTAGCTGAATCTCCTCAGACCTTGAAAGCTAAGCAGGGCCGGCGTTGGCTAGTATTTGGATGGGAGACCTCTGAGGAATACCAAGGTTGTGACAGAAAGGCAGGCAATGGGCCCTTGCCTTAAGAAGGCCAATGCTATGCTGGGGATTGTGTGAGTCGTTGTTGGTTTTTTTGCGTTTTGTGTGTGTGTGTATGTGTGGATAGGTGCTTGCGAGCCTGGATGTCATGGTGACTTCTGGTGACCCCTAGTGGGGCTAGGACATTTCAGAGAGGTGGCTTGCTATTGCCTGCCTCTGCCTCCCAGCCCTGGTATTCCTCGTGGGCACTCCATGAAATTGCTGAGCGGTCGGGTTAGAACGGATAAAAGGA
Source organism: Gekko japonicus (assembly GCF_001447785.1). Taxonomy (NCBI): domain Eukaryota; kingdom Metazoa; phylum Chordata; class Lepidosauria; order Squamata; family Gekkonidae; genus Gekko; species Gekko japonicus. Next base: position 1,281,502 of record NW_015173681.1, on the reverse strand, counting down.
AGTCCTTCTTCACCCAAAGAGTGATTAACACTTGGAATTCACTGCCACAGGAAGTGGTGGCGGCTACAAGCATGGACGGCTTCAAAAGGGAATTAGATAGGCATATGGAGCAGAGGTCCATCAGTGGCTATCAGCCACAAGGTATAGATAGGGACTCTGGGGCAAGTGATGCTCTGTCTTCTTGGTGCTTGGGGGGGTCAACAGTGGGAGGGCTTCTAATGTCCTGGCCCCACTGGTAGACCTCCTGATGGCACCTGGTATTTCTGGCCACTGTGAGACACAGAGTGTTGGACTGGATGGGCCTTTGGCCTGATCCTACATTGGCATCTCTTATGTTCTTATGTTCTTATGCCTTCAAGCCCCACTAGGGGTTGCCACAAGGAAACTGGGCTTGCCTGGGCTATCCAGGTCCGGGCTCCTCTTCTTATGTTCTTAAGGCAAGGGCCCAGATAGCAAGGCCTGAGAGCAGGGTCTCAGCTGGCGAGCCAGGCAATATGGGGGGAGGCAATTCTTCGAGTACCTGGGCCCAAGCCATTCAGGGCCTTGAAGGACTCTGAATTGTGCCTGGAAACAGGCGGATAGCCAATGTAGATGTTTCAGCACCGGAGTGATACAATCCCAATATCCAGCCCCTGAGAATAAACTGGCTGCCCCATGCTGGGCTAGATGAAGTTTCTAAACAGCTTTCAAGGGCAGCCCCACAAGCAGCACATGACAGCAATCCAACCTGGATGTAACCAGAGCATGCCTCACCATGGCCAGATGACCGTTTCCAAGGAACGGCCATAGCCGGCCTATCAGTCAAAGCTGACAAAAGGCACTTTATTTATTTATTTTTATTTATTGAGATTTATACCCCGCCCTCCCCACAGAGCTTTGTGCTACAGAGGAGACCCTCCCGCCATAAGCCACGACCTAGCAGCACCCCCAAGCCATAAACCTTCTCCTTCCGACAGCACCCCCAAGCCATAAACCTTCTCCCGACAGGCTGACTCCTCAATCCTCAAGAAGTTCTGTCATTAATGAGCAGCACCACAATCCTGTCTGAACTGAGCTTCAGTTTATTGGGCCCCATCCAAACCATTACCTTCTCTAGGCACCTGTTATTCTCTCATAATACATATTTATAACACCTATTCTCGTTACGAGAATTTTGTTCACAGTTCTTCAAATTTTTAAGATATTTGCTGGGGGGGGGACCCAAACATATTACTAACCCCCCCCCAACTCAAGATCAAGTGAAAATCCATTATAAAACAATAATTTCCTGAAGCTGCAAGGGGAGGGGCCTCCCCCTCCCCAATTCAGAGGAACTTGGATTAGTCCCCAAATCAATATTCCTTCCTTCCCTGAGGCCCTGGAAATCTACTGAAGAAACGGGATGTTTCATGTGCCTCAAAATGAAATATGCTAGGATTTCATGGCAGTGCTCTGCAATACCAATCATCCACAGGAGTTTCACATTTTTAAAACTTAGTGAATTGGCTAACTCAACATATTTGGCACTGAAAGGCAAGCATAATTGAATAGCTATAATTAAATACCAGGGCCGAAGATATTAATTAATGTGTGTGCTTAATAAGTTAATTCAAAAACCATTAAATTCAGATTCTTTGTTATAAACCCCCCCCCCCCAATTCTAAGGATAGTGTAGCGACAGAATAAGCCATCCGGGGAGGTTACAGAATGTCCTTTTTTAATATGGCTTGTTCAATCACCTTTAAAGCTTCCATGAAAGTGAGAAAGAGGCTAAAGGGACAGATGTAGTGAATCAGGGAAACCTCTGGCTAACCCCAGAGGAAGAATAAGTTACCTGATCCTTGATTCGTGGGGAAAACCAATCCGAAAAGCCAGTTTTAAGAAAGAAACTGTTTTTAAAGGAAATTTGTTTTCATCAGTCCACCTTCATGTGGTTGGGGGAACCCCTGCAAAACCTGGATTTCGCTTGCATACTTCAAAGCCAGGTATCATAGCAGTGGGGTATAATCAAGCAATGTATTACCAAGCAAAACGAGCATGACAGAATCACCTAACGGGGTCTTTACAAGCGCCTTGAATGGCGACCTGTCTCTCCTCCAAACTGCACTGTAAATGATGGCGGGCGCTGCCATTAAGTCGCAGATGACTTATGGCAACCCCATAAGGTTCACAGTAAACAATGGCCAAAAAAACATCAAATAACAACTGTGTACTGCACAAACCCGCACCAAAGGAGGCATGTTTGGTCCAACTTACATAATAGCAACCTTGGTAGGTGCTTTCTAAAGCTTAGGAGACCTGGCCCATAGAGAAACTGAATAAAGTTTGCCTGTTAAGAAATTGCAATGAGACTTCCTGTAGTGGCTTTTTGTTCCTGAGGAAGGACCAGAAGTCCAAAACACTGAACAATACCTAGGAAAAGTGTTGATATCTATTCCAGACTTCATTGTTTCCCTTTGAGAAATTTCTATTCTGGACTTTGATCTTTCCCTTTGGGGCATTGTGGACTTCTGTATTTTCCTATGATGGATTACATGTGTTGAATTACCTTTGTGTTGAAGTCTCTTTTTGTTAACTTTGGTGCGGGTTTGTGCAGTACACAGTTGTTATTTGATGTTTTTTTGACCCCGTAAGGTTTTCAAGGCAAAAGATGAACAGGGGTGATTTGCTGTCTCTTTGCCTCTGCGTAGCAACCCTGGGACTTCGTTGGTGGCATCCCATCCAGGTACCAATCAGGCCTGAACCGGCTGACCCCCCCAAGATCTGACGGGATCAGGCTAGCCTGCCCCCCCCCAGCTGCTTACGGAGAACGGACCATATACTAAACCAGGGGTGGCCAAACTGTGGCTCAGGAGCCACATGCGGCTCTTTCACACACACTGTGCGGCTCCCGGCAGGGCAGCTGGGGAGGCGAAGGGGAGGCCTGCCTCCCCGATCGGTCTTCCCTTCCCCAGACAGTGTTCCCCTTCCTGGGTAGGCCTGAGGCAGGGGGGAGCAGAGGAAGAAAGCCACTTTTAACTTTCAATGCATTCTCAGAGCCCCCCCCCCAGCCTACCAATATCATTGGACAAATAAATATCGTTATCAATATCTATTTTTATCCCTTTTGTTTTTATTTTTGGCAGTCTCATTTAATGTATGTAAGAAGCAAATGTGCCTATTTTTTCAACAGAAACGTGTCTGTAATATTTGTTCACGTCATGCGGCTCTCAAACAGCTGATGTTTATTCTATGGGGCTATTACGTTAAGCACGTCTGGCCACCCCTGTACTAAGAAGAAGGAGAACAGAGGTGATTTGCCATCTCTTGCCTCTGCGTAGCAACCCTGGACTTTCTTTTTAGGTCTGGATCCAACTACTTGTAATTTCTGTTGATTAAACATGAGTAGGTAGAGAAGACCGGAGTCACTGGAAAAGACCCTAATGCGAGGGAAAGTAGAAGGCAGCAGGAAAAGAGGAAGACCCAACATGAGATGGATGGACTCCACCGAGGAAGCCACAAAGAAGAAGAAGAGAAGAGATTGGATTGATATCCCACCCTTCACTACCCAAAGGTGTCTCAGAGCGGCTTACAAACTCCTTTCCCATCCCCTCCCCACAACAGACACCCTGTGAGGTGGGTGGGGCTGAGAGAGCTCTTGACAGAAACTGTTCTTTTTCAAGGACAGCTCTTATCAGAATTATGGCTTGCCGAAGGTCATCCAGCCAGGTGCAAGTGGAGGAGTGGGGAATCAAACTTGGTTCTCCCAGATTACAGTCCGCGCACTTAACCACTACATCAAAGGCCCTCGGTTTGCATGACCCGAGCTAGGCTGTTAACGATAGGACATTTTGGAGATCATTCATTCATAGGGTCGCCATAGTCAGAGGCAACCTGACGGCACTTAACACACACTGGTAACAATGTCATTGGTTGCCCCTTTAAATATTCCAGCAACTAAAAAAGAAAGAAAAAAAGATTTTTCACTGAAGAAGAAAGCAAATACAAGAAAACTTGACATTGCGGCAACTGCTGGTGATAGAGCTCTAAATTATGCAGTTAGTCTGTGTTCAATTTGTGTCTTGTGTAGGAAGGGGGAAATGACTGCAAAATGATACATTTAGAAACAGAAATCTGCTAGCGGACAGAAGTCACTGAATTGATGCTCTCTGCTGGAGAACAGCAATGTGCAAAACACCACGCTGTCATTTTGATTTGCCCTGGACAAAGATGGAGAATTTGCTTCTTCCTCTCCAGTGACACAGAACAGATTCTTCCTGCTGGCATTTTACTGTACGTTTGCAGACATATATTTATATTCTGCAGATGTTATTTCTTAAATATTGTGCACCCTTATCAACCTGTCTTTGCAACAAAAGGCTTTCCTAAGGCAGACAAACTGAGAGCACGTGACTTGGGATACAGTAAATTCGACCAACAAATCAAATTTACATCCACACATATGAAGCTTTAGGTTAACCCCCTTAGCTTTAGTGCAAGAAACAGAAAGGAACAATGCTATGATTAACCCTGTATCTTGGGGTCCGCAACTTTGTTAAGCCTGTGCGTGCTTAGGGAATTTTGAGAAAGGCTCTCTCTGTGCATGTAATCCCATGTTTGCTTTCAACAGTTGCGGACGATATTAGAGCAATATGAAAAGAAATTTCCACCGGCAATCAATGGCTTTGATTACGTGATTTGTTTTACTGAACTGTTTTATTGTACGGATAACTTCTGCGAGCCGCATTTGGAGAGGTGGGACACAGATTTCCTTAAACCAGGGATCATTACCTGCAGGAGCGCAGAGGAGCGGAGCTCCCGGCAGTAAAGAAGCCCACGGGGCGGGCACGTGCAACAAGCCCCGCCCCCTGCTCCCAGCAGCCCTCAGTCAGGCCATGAGGAGCAAGAAGCATCCAGGTAAGTTGCAAAGCTGAATTGCAACTTGGCCCGCCTTCAGGTACAAGCTCACCCTCCTCTGCGAGGATTGATCTCTGCACGTTCCCCCCACCCCCATAGCTAGCAATCCAAAATAGTCCAGTGGAGCCTGAGTGGTGGGTGTTGCCTTCGGACACACTTCCGGAAGGCAAATAAGTTATGCTAATAAGTTCTGCTAATGAGCTCCTGCACCTCTTTTTCTATGAAATGATCCCTGCCTAAAACTGTACCTTCACCAGCTGCAATTTCTCCTTTCCCATGCATGCAGTCCTGACAAATCCTAAGAATTCTCGTCATCTTAGACAATGTGATGTATTGTTTGATTAATCTATTGTTCTTAAAGGTTACGGTTTCCCTTGCTCGAAAGCCAGTCGAATCCGACTCTAGGCGGCGGTGCTCATCTCCGTTTCCAAGCCAAAGAGCCAGCACTGTCCGAAGACACTTCCGTGGTCATGTGGCCGGCATGACTAAATGCAGAGGTGCATGGAACGCTGTTACCTTCCCACCAAAGCGGTACCTATTTATCTACTTGCAATTCCCTTGCTTTCGAACTGCTAGGTTGGCAGGAGCCGGGGCCGGAGACGGGAGCTCACTCGGTCATGCGGCACTTGGGTCTCGAACTGGCTCAACGCCTTAACCTCTGAGCCACCACAGCCCCTATTGTTCTTAGTAGTTTTTAAATGTTATTTAATGGATTATTATTGTGTTGGTTTTGATGTAAGCGGCTCTGAGCCCTGCTTGCAGGGGATGGTGGCCTACCAAGTTGAATTCAATAAATAAATAAGTAAATGAACGAATGAATGAATAGCCTAATGACAGGTTTTTGTTCCAGGTATGTTTCAGAGGGAAGCCATATTGGTCTGCAGTAGAAGAGCTGGATTCAAGATCAGTAGTACCTCAGAGACCAACAAGATTTTGGTGAGCATAAGAGTCAACGCTCCCTTCCTCAAATACTGGAATCATCAGATGAAGAGAGCTTTGACTCTTGAAAGCTGATACCCTGAAAAACTTGTTTGTTTAGTGGTTAAGTGCGCGGACTCTAATCTGGGAGAACCGGGTTTGATTCCCCACTCCTCCACATGCAGCTGCTGGTGTGATCGTGGGTCAGCCACAAGTACTTTCAGAGCTGTTCTCTCAGGAGCAGTTTCTGTCAGAGCTCTCTCATCTCCACCTACCTCACAGGGTGTCTGTTGTGGGAAGGGGAAGGAGATTGTAAGCTGCTCTGAGACTCCTTTGGGTAGTGAAGGGCCGGGTATAAATCCAATCTCTTCTTCTTCTTCTTCTATTTATTTGTCGAATTTCTACCCCGATCTCCCAACCAGAGCTGGCTCAGGGCAGCTTACATAAAACAGGTAAGTCACATTAAAACATAAATTACAATTAAAACAATTGTAAAACCATCTAACGTGATGAAGCTCTAGTAGACGTTATTATCGATTGGAGGGTGGCAGCCATTATTCGATGCTCTCAATTCACAGTCGGCTCACAAGTCTTCCTTTTTAATTGTCCTTGAGGTGGTTGATGTCCTTTAGGCTCTTGGTGGAAATTCCAGGGATCCAGGGCCCTCTCTCATTCCACTGTTAGTTGTTAATTATTGATCGTGGCGGCGGCTCCCGAAAGCCTGTTTTTATAGGCGGAGCTGTGAGAGGTCCTGCAGAGCCCTGATCTCTTCCGGGAGCTCATTCCACCAGAACGGAGCCACCACCGAGAAAGCCCTGGTCCTGGTTGCCGACAGCCTAGCCTCCTTAAGACCCAGGAAGGCCAGTCGGTTCTGAGCCCGATCACAATGCTCTCTGGGGGACATGTGGGGAAAGGCGTTCCCTCAGGTATGTAGGTCCCTGACCATAAAGGGCTTTAAAGGTAAGAACCAGCAACTTGGCAGCCAGTGCAATGCCTTTAGCACAGTCTGTCAGTGCTCCCGTATAGAGAGCCCCATCCGGAGCCTGGCCGCAGCATTCTGCACCTTCCAGATCTGAGCTTCCTGCCGCTTCTGGATTTGAGACAAGGGCAGCCCCCTGTAGAGAGCATTGCAGTAGTCCAATCTCGAAGTGACCATCGCATGGATCACTATTGCCAAGTTGTTGCGTCCGAGGAAGGGAACCAACTGCCTGATCAGCCAAAGATGGTAAAAGGCCGATTTGGCAGTGGCTGCTACCTGGGCCTCCATAGTTAAGGAGGCATCCAGGAGCACTCCGAAACCCCTAACCTCCGGCGCTGGCACCAATGGTGCCCCATCAAAGGTTGGGAGCGGGATCCCTACCCTCGGGCCGCCCCGGCTCAGGCACAAGACCTCTGTCTTCGGTGGGTTCAATTTCACTTGACTCAGCCTAAGTCAACCAGCCACGGCTTGTAGCGCCCGGTCCAGATCTTCTGGTCTGGAGTCAGACTGGCCACGCAACGACAGATGGAGCTGGGTGTCATCCGCATACTGGTGACATCCCAGCCCATGTCTCCGTGCAATCTGGGCAAGGGGGCGCGTGTAGATGCTGAATAACATCACGGACAACACTGCCCCTTGAGGCACTCCGCACAGTCCAGTGGGTGCCTCCGGGATAGCTGATCCCCCCAGTGCCACCCTTTGTCCCCGACCTTGGAGAAAGGAGACAAGCCACTGCAAGGCCAGCCCCTGAATTCCAGCGTTGGGGAGGCGGTGGGCCAGTAGCTGATGGCTAACCATTCTGAACGCTGCCGACAGGTCCAACAACAGCAGCACTGCCCATCCGCCTCGATCCAGATGCCTCCTAAGGTCATCCATGAGGGCAACCAGTGCTGTCTCCGTTGCAAGATCCCGGTGAAAGCCAGACTGGTAGGGGTCTAAGATGGAAGTGTCATCCAAAAAGCCCTGAATTGCCACTCCACTCTCTGTTATCTTGCCCAAACACGGCAAGTTGGAGACCAGCCAACAGTTAGCCTATCTGGCCAGGTCCAAAGATGGCTTTTTCAAGAGAGGGCGGACCACTGCTTCCAGTTTGGTGAAGTGGTTAGGAGCGCGGACTCTCATCTGGGGGAACCGGGTTTGATTCCCCTCTCCTCCACTTGCACCTGCTGGACGACCTTGGGCAAGCCATAGTTCTGTCAGAGCTGTTCCTGAAAAAGAGCAGTTTCTGTCAGAGCTCTCTCAGCCCCACCTGCCTCACAGGGTGTCTGTTGTGGGGAGGGGGAGGGAAAGGAGTTTGTAAGCCACTCTGAGACACCTTTGGTAGTGAAAGGCGGGATATAAATCCAATCTCTCCTTCTTCTTCTTCTTAAATGACTCAATGAACAGTTCCTCCAAGAGGGACTTGTTGATAATTTCCCACAAGGCACCTCGAAACCCCTCATGGCCAGCTTTAATTAGCCACGAAGGGCACGGGTCGAGGAAGCAAGTGGCAGGGTGTAGTTAGGAGCAATCTGTCGACCTCCTTTAGGCTGAGCGGACAGAAATGATCCATAACTTGACTAGAAGACCTGCATGGAGCCACGAGCTTGCTCACTGTGTCAACTGTAGTGGGGAGGTCGAGGTGGAGCGCCAAGACTTTATCTGCAAAATAGCTCGCAAAAGCCTCACAGCCAATAGCCAATTCCCTAGGTTTTGGTCTGCCTTGCAGCAGAGCGGTAATGGACCAAATCATTCTAAACAACTGGGCTAGGCGTGAGCTTGCAGACGCAATCACAGCCATATAATACTCTCTCTTTGTGGTTTTGACTGCCACCTCATAAAGGCAAAGGTTCCCCTTGCTCGAAAGCCAGTCGAATCCAACTCTAGGGTTGCGGTGCTCATCTCCGTTTCCAAGCCGAAGAGCCAGCGCTGTCCGAAGACGTTTCTGTGGTCATGTGGAGTAAACGCCAAGGCACACAGACCGCTGTTACCTTCCCACCGAAGCGGTACCCTATTTATCTACCTGCTGGGGCCAGAAACGGGAGCTCACTCCATCACGCGGCACTCGGGTCTCGAACTGCCGAACCACGGACCTTCCGGTCTACAGCACAGCGTCTTAACCTCTGAGCCACTGCCACTGTCTCTCTAGCCGTCTTAGCCCTCGCTTCGTCAGCTGCAGCTCCTGGGTAAACCATGGAGCGAGCCAAGAGTGAAGGGCGCAGAGGGCGTCAGGCAGCAATCTCCTTGGTGGGGCTACACCTCAGTGGCGCTACTGTACTCAGATGCAGCCATTCCAAGGGACACATTCATTCCGATTTCACCGGGTTGAAGCACTTGCCTGATAAGTGACTCTTTTCTTCCCGTCCTCGTCGACCTGAAGTAACGTCAGAGGTCCCGAAACGATCCACACGTCTTCAAATCTCTCTGTTAGTTCGCGGCAATACATTTCCATTCTGTAAATATTCCAGGCAGACAGGGTAAGTAAAAGGCCCGGATTGGGGCGGCGGAGAAAGTAACAATCCCAGGAACAAAGAAAGACATGTAGGCTTTTTGTAGGAAGGTAGACTATTTTTCCTACGTTCGTTATATTTAATTTAATGGATAAACATAGGCCGGACGTTAACACAGAGGTTAATTTTATCTATGTAGTACGTTTTTATCAGGGGTCATTTCCTGCAGGAGCACACAGGAGCGGAGCTCCGGCAGTAAAGAGCCCAGGGGGCGGACACATGCAACAAGCCCCACCCCCTGCTCCCAGCAGCCCTCAGTCAGAGCAAGAAGCAACCAGGTAAGTTGCAGAGCCCCCCCGCCCCCCCAGTCCAAAACAGTCCAGTGGCACCTTTAAGACCAAGTTTTATTCGGGTACAAGCTCTCCCTCTTCTGCGAGGACAGATCTGCATCTCCCCCCCCCCAATAGCCAGCAATCCAAAACAGTCCAGTGGAGCCTGAGCGGTGGGTGTTGCCTTCTGACACACTTCTGGTGATGTCAGGGGGTGTGGCATATGCAAATGAGTTATGCTAATGAGCTCCTGCACCTCTTTTTCTACGAAATGACCCCTGGTTTTTATGCCCTTCCTCCAAGAAGCTCCAAATGGCCTACATTGCCCTCCCTTCCTCCTTTTATCCTTACAACAGCCCTGCTAGGAATGTCAGACTGAGACAGAGCAACTGGCCCAAAGTCAACCAGCAAGCTTCATGGCAGAACAGAGATCTGAAACTGGGACTCCCGAACTCTGGTCCAGCATTCCAACTGCTACACAACACTGGCTCTCCCATTTTTTCTTGGAGTGCTGGGATCTTACTGCAAACCAAGAGGAGAAGAGGAGACTGGATTTACACCCCATCCTTCACTCAGAGTCTCAGAGGGGCTTACAATCTCCTTCCTTTCCTCTCCCCACAACAGACACCCTGTGAGATAGGTGGGGCTGAGAGAGCTCTTTCGAGGACTGCTCTTGAGAGAACAGCTCTGAGAGAACTTGTGACTGACCCAAGGTTATGCCAGCAGCTGCATGTGGAGGAGTCTTGATCAAACGTGATCAAACCCAGTTCTCCCAGATTAGAGTCCGCCCTCTTAACCACTACACCAAAACTGGGTCTCCTGTTCATTTTCCTCTATTTGCAAAAAGAAGTATCTTTGCTCACCATCATTAGCCAAAAGCCTCACCTTTCCAAGGTTAACAAGATTCTCTTTTCTTTGCCCCTCAGGTTTTTGAGAAGATATTGAGCCACGAAATACCAACAAGTGGGGTCCCCCCACCTCAAGTTAACCTTATTTCAAATGCTATTTCACTTCCATATATAATAAGAGCTACCTTCGCTCCTGTGAGAGGAGAGGGAATTCTAGGCATTTGCTGACATCTGCTGAGAATGTAAAAATCTGTCACAGAGAGAGCCAAGGCTTTCCCCTGATGTTGCCTCCTGGCTAATGTTCCCACTAAGCTGAGTTAGTGTGAGCCAGCTCACAGCTTTTTAGCCTCCAGCTCAGACATTTTTGTCTTCGCTCAGGAAGGATGGCTCCAGAGCAAACTAATTTCTGCAGCAGCCAAATCACTCGCTCACAACTTTAATGCCAGGAGCTCACAAAGTAGAATGTTTGCTCACAAGACTCCACAGCTTAGAGGGAGCATTATCCCTGGCACTGGTAATTAGAGGATTACTGCCTCTGAATGTGGTGCTTCTCTTTAACCATAATGGCTAGTGGCCACTGAAGACCTGCCCTCTATGAATCCAATCCCCTTTTAAAGCAGCCTATGCCTGGACATTAAAGCAAGTCTTGAATGAGAATCTTGTTAGCACCAGGTAAGCCCAAATATATTATTTGTGAAAAGTCCCAGAGTAATTTATTTAAGATCACACTTCCTTTTCGACATCTGCTACTTCCCTCGAGTGCTTGATCTTTGTACTGTTTTGGTTTGTAATTCGGCGGAGTTATCAGTGGAGATTCATTATCTATATCTCACAGTCACTGGATTTGAGGAGACGGCGCTTTACTTGAACCCTGGCGATTTGTGGGGACCGTGTGCCGTGTTTGCACCAGGCCGGACGTGCGGAGGTAAGACTTTACGTGAGCAACAAGCGGGAGCAGGGGACTCTTCACGGCCTCGCCCACAACAGCCGCAGCCGAATTAACAGAAGCCATTCTCATACTGCACACTCTGCTGGAAGCAAAGCTAATTTTATTCCTGCGGCAGCGTGTGCCTAATTAATTGAATTTTATTCCGTTTCACCGGATTTATGCTTCAAATTGTTATCCGCCCCCAGAGCCTTCAAGATGGGATAAATTATATATATAAATAAATAAACATGTGAACGCTGCACGGGCGTCTGCGCCGTTCCTTGCCCTCCCGCTGCATAAGCAGGTTTCTGGGTAAATCACCTAACCGGCAATCCCGTTCTGCCCATTCTCTCCTCCCCTTTAGTTTTGCCTACTTTATGTCTTTTCCTTCGAGTCCGTGTTTTTCAACTTCTGATTTTTACTTTCTCCAGTTCGGGGTGAATCATAACAGAAAGAGCCGTGCAGCGGCACAGGATTAGATCTAGGGCCAGACTAGATGTGACGTTCTACGTGCGTTCAAGGGTACAGAATTCCATGGGGTTGTCCTTTGGTATGCTGCACACTCGCTCTTGTGGTCACACAGCCATCACACTTGCGCACAAGGGTTGCGCTCCCGAAAAGCAAGTTTGCAGTTGGTTGCTCTCGGAATTCCCTTCCCCCTGGAGAGCCAGTTTGGTGTGGTGGTTAAGAGTGGTGGACTCCCATCTGGGAGGACCGGGTTTGATTCCCCACTCCTCCACATGCAGCCAGCTGGGTGACCTTGGGTCAGTCACAAGTTCTCTCAGAGCTCTCTCAGCCCCACCGACCTCACAGGGTGCCATGCCTTCTCCCACTGGAGGTTAGCATGGCTGGGGTGGAAGGGAAAAGAGGGTGGGGCCAAATCCCAGTCCTCAAGGGGACCGAAACACAGGGTGTCTGTTGTGGGGAGGGGAGGGGAAAGGAGTTTGTAAGCTGCTCTGAGACGCCGAGTGAAGGGCGGGGTATAAATCCAATCTCCTCCTCCTCTTCTTCTTCTTCTCTGTCCCTAAATAAGCAGGAGGCAGAAGTAGCTAGGCGTGCTTTCTCACCAGCGCAGCCTGGTTCTCTGGCAGCAGCTGCTCCTGCAGAAAGCAGAGCCGGCCACTGTCGCACATGCCTCGCTGGACTCCAGACTGCACTACTGTAAGGTGTTCTGCATGGGGCTGCCTTTGAAGATTGTCTGGAAACTTCCACCGGTTCAAAAAATGTCACTCAGGCCGCTAACTGGTGCTGGCCACACTAAGCATGTTAAGCCAATCACGATGCTGGCCCCCAAGCCTGTTTCTGGGCACCATTCGAGGGCTGTTGCAGAGGGTAGCCGTGTTGGTCTGCAGTACAACAGGTAGGTTCAAGTCCAGTGGCACCCGAGACACCAACTAGGTTTTCGGGGTAGGAGCTTTCGACAGTCAAAGCTGTCTGTGTCAGATACAAGTTAGAATAGGGATCTCTGAGTCTTTATATCCCAGTCTCCCACCTTCTGACTGGGATATAAGGACTCAGAGATCTCCATTCCAACTTGTGTCTGACAAACAAAGATTTGAGTCCTGAAAGCTCAAATCCCAAAAATCTTCTTGGTCTCTAAACTGACAAGGGTACATTTACTGGGGACCTGCATAAAGCCTTCTTTGCAGCCATCTCTAAAATTTGGAATTGCCTCCCTGCCAGTGTTCCCTCTAAGCCGAGTGAGTGTGAGCTAGCTCACAGTTTCTTAGCCTCTGGCTCACACATTTTTGTCTCCACTCAGGAAGGGTGGCTCCAGAGCCAACTCATTTGATGCAGCAGCCAAATCGCTAGCTCACAACTTTAATGCTGGTAGCTCACAAAGTAGAATTTTTGCTCACAAGACTCCACAGCTTAGAGGGAGCATTGCCCCCCTCTACAGCTTCATATAACCTCAGTTTTGGAATTCCCTCCCCCTGGAGCTTCAAATAGCCCGTGCATTGGAAGCCATTTGACCTCATTCCTGAAGGCCTTTGAATAAGGGTTTTATCCCTTATGTTGACAAGCTCGAGCGTGTCCAGAAGAGGGCAACCAGGATAATGAGAGGGTTGGAATCCAAGTCTTATGAGGAAAGGCTGGAAGAGTTGGGTATGTTTAGCCTGGGAAAGAGAAGGCTTAGAAGGTACATGATTGCAGTCTTCAAGTATTTGTAGGGCTGTCATGTAGATGGAGCGGATCTATTCTCTCTTGCTCCAGATTGCAAGGCTAGATCTAATGGGTGGAAATTACAAGGGAGTCACCGGCTAAATATCAGGAGAAACTTCCTAACTGTAAGGCTGGACGACCATCTTTCGGGTACGTTGTAGGGCTATCTTTCGGCTATGCTTTTGCAGAGTGCAGGGGGTTGGACTAGATGACCTGCAAGATCCCTTCCAACGTTAACATTCTATGATTCTATTCTATGATTCTATCCTTAGATTTGAATAAGGGTTTAGATCCTTAGATTTGCTTAACTGTTGTTTTTATGACTGCAGCCATACAGAATTTGCTTATTTTATCTTTCTGCAAGCCACTTTGTACATTTTATTTATTCACTGAAAATACTTATATATGACACTTTCTCCCAAGTATCTCAGGACCTAAGGTGGGTGGGCATGGTCTTCCTGGAACAGCGGTGTTAAAATGCTCTGAATAAGTAAATGTGAAAATGTATCATTAATAGTGAACCGGTTTTTGCACTATACTTAAGTGGATCTCGCAACCACATACCTGTTCCAGAATCCGGCATTATTCTCATAGTTCTGAGGCACAATGTTGGAGAGATAAAACGTTTCTGCCATGGCTTTCTGCAAATCAAAAAGAACTGGAACTCAGTTTTGGATGGGTGCCTAGAACAGCTTAAGCGCTCGTTAGCAAGCAAAATTAAACATCCAAATGTTAACCTATTGCTGTTTTGTTAACAGCAAACAAGTTGAAGAACAGGCTAGCCCACTGAGACACAAAATAGTAATGCCCAGCCACCACACCAGCAGAGTCTAAGACCTGAGTCTTAAAATTAAGTAAAGTTTTTACATTATTTATTGAGTGCGTTATTTGTTGTTGTTGTTCAGTCGCACAGTCGAGTCCCACTCTTCCCGACCCCATGGGCCACATCACGCCAGGCCCTCCTGTCCTCTGTCGTGCTCTGGGGTTTGCTTAACTTCATGTTTGTTGCATTGATAACACTGTCTCACCATCTCATCCTTTGCCGGCCCCGTCTTCTTTGACCTTCAGTCTTTCCCAGCATCAGGGTCTTCTCCAGTGAGGGCTCCCTTCTCATTGGGTGGCCAAAGAATTTGAGCTTCAGTTTCATTATCTGGCCTTCCAGGGAACAGTCAGGGTTGATTTCCTTTAGGATTGACTGATTTGATCTCCTCACAGTCCAAGGGACTCTCAAGAGTCTTCTCCAGCACCATAGTTTAAAAGAATCTATTCTTTGGCGCTCGGCCTTCCTTATGGTCCAATTCTCGCAGCCATACATGACTACTGGGAATACCATTGCTTTGACCATGCGGACTTTTGTTGGCAGGGTGATGTCTCTACTTTTTATTATGCTGTCTAGGTTTGCCATCGCTTCCCTCCCAAGGAGCAGCCATCTTTTAATTTCATGGCTGTAGTCACCATCTGCAGTGATCCCAGGAACGTGACATCTGGCCCTTATGCCAAGGTGCTTAGGGGAGCATACGTCACTTTTCAGGGGTGGACTGGGAGGAAAGAATGGCCTAGGACAACGGCCCCGCCTCCTTGCCCACCCAGGCACTGCCCCCACGAAGGACCGGGGGGGGAGGGGGAGAAATAGCCAGCAGTCAGCCTCGCATCTCCTGTGGCTCAGCTGGGTGCCTCCTGCAGCTCTACCAGGCCCAGGTATGGCCACATGCATGGTACACCCAGCTCACCTAGGTCAGAAGTCACTTTCCCTAGGAAGGGTACAGCCCAAAAGGGGGGGGGGGAGACAGGTACTGGCCCACCAGGAAATTCCTTGCTTGTTATAATGGCCAGTCCATTCCTGATCACTTTCCCCTCTTCCAATTCATACTCAAAACAACCCTGTGAGGTAGGTGAGGCTGAGGGCGTGACTGGCCCAAGGTCACCCAGCAGCTTCCATGGGACAGTGGGGATTCGAACCTGAGTCTCCTTATCCTAATCCAGCATCTTTAATCACTACACTGTGCTTGCTTCTGTCCAGATAATTAGGGGTCTGATGCAAAAGTTGAGAGATTTGCCTACGATCACAAAACATTTTCCCCGCACAGTGACGAACAGAATCCATTTTTCCCGAGAGCCAGTTTGGTGTAGTGGTTAAGTGCGCGGACTCTAATCTTGGGGAACCAGGTTTGATTCCCCACTCCTCCACTTGCACCTGGCTGGATGGCCTTGGGCAAGCCGTAGCTCTGATAAGAGCTGTTCTCTCAAGAGCTTCTGTCAGAGCTCTCTCAGCCCCACCTACCTCACAGGGTGTCTGTTGTGGGGAGGGAAGGGAAAGGTTGTAAGCCGCTCTGAGATTCCTTTGGGTAGTGAAGGTCGGGGTATAAATCCAATCTCTTCTTCTTCTTCTGTCAGAGCTGTTCTCTCAAGAGCAGTTTCTGTCAAAGCTCTCTCAGCCCCACCTACCTCACAGGGTGTCTGTGGTGGGGAGGGGAAGGGAAAGGAATTTGTGAGCCGCTCTGGGACACCTTTGAGTAGTGAAGGGCGGGTTATAAATCCAATCTCCTCTTCTTCTTCTTCTTCCTCTTCTTCTTCCTCTTCTTCTTCTTCCTCTTCCTCTTCTTCCTCTTCTTCTTCTTCTTCTTCTGTTCCCCAGTCCCATGTTTCAAATACAAGATCTAGTTCTACTGAAAACATCATAATGTGACTTTTAAAAAAAATCTTGCCCTTCAAAGACACAAAGAACCAAGCATTAAGCAAAGAGTCCTACTGGAGAGTATTTGTTGTCTCCCGCCGGCGCCATGTGGCCTCGTGACCAGCCACTCCCGATGTAGTCTTCGTTCACGGCACTAAAGAGTGGAGGGATGGTGGGGTCTGGCCTGAACTTACAATGTCTTCTGTCTGCATCGCCTGAGGAACAGGACAGCAAAGGGTTTATAAAGGGGCGCTTTACGAATAAGTGAATGAGAAACCCTATGCACAAAAGCAACTTGCGGAAATACAAAATAAACGAGAATCCTGGGGCATGCACTCATTTCACACAAAGCACTTGGCCGGGCCTCTAGTGGCTCACGGTCATCCTGTGCAAACAGAGAATGTGCTCTCATGAGCTCAATAAACGGAGGCTGCGCATCTGAAGGAAGACGGGTAGTAACGAGCTACACGGTCTTCCAGGAAAGCTGGGCCTCCGGTACTGATGGGTTTTTTTTGGCAAAGGTCCCCTGACAACCTTTCGAGGAAATGGTTCCCCTGAACAATCTGAAAATGATTGCAGTAAAGACGTGGAGCAGGTCGAGGACATAATACAAACTAGATGTAAATGAGGGGGGAGTCCATATAAGGATCCACATTCAATAGAATTTGCTGCTAGAGGATGCAGTGATAACCATAGGCATAGACAGCTCTCAATGGGGATTAGACAGATTCATGGAGGACAGGTCTATCAGTGGCTACCAGCCATGGTCACTAAAGGGAACCTCCATGTTTAGAGGCAGTCAACCTCTGAATCCCAGTGACAGGAGACAAAATCAGGGGACGGTCTCGGTCTCTATGCCCTGTTCTTCAGAGGAGCTGGTTGGCCAGTGTGTGAGACAGGATGCTGGACTGGATGGACCACTGGTCTGATCCAGCAGGACTCTTCTGATGCTCATATCAGGGGAAGACCTCGGCCTCTGTGCTCTGTTGTCAGACCTCCAGAGGAACTGGTTGGCCACTGTGTGGGACGGGATGCTGGACTAGATGGACCACTGGCCTGATCCAGCAGGGCCATTCTTACAGGCTAACCAGGGAAAGGTCTCAGCCTCTGTGCCCTGTTGTTGGCCCTCCAGAGGAACTGGCTGGCCACTGTGTGAGACAGGATGCTGGACTAGATGGACCACTGGTCTGATCCAGCAGGGCTCTGCTGATGTTCTTAAGAGAAGCTGGCTCTTTCACAAGAACAAAGCATGCAGACAAGGGAAACCCAACCCCCAACCTTGGCCTTATTCCATTGTCTCGGAGCGGCTTACAAACTCCTTTCCCTTCCCCTCCCCACAACAGACACCCTGTGAGGTAGGCGGGGCTGAGAGAGCTCTGAGAGAAACTGCTCTTTTTCAAGGACAGCTCTGACAGAACTATGGCTTGCCCAGGGTCATCCAGCCAGGTGCAAGTGGAGGAGTGGGGAATCAAACCCGGTTCTCCCAGATTAGAGTCCGTGCACTTAACCACTACACCAAATAGCGGCAGCAGTATGCAGACATCACTCAATTCATCCAGAATGAAGAAGACAAGAAGAAGAGGAGGTTGGATTTATACCCCAACCTTCACTTGGAGTCTCAGGGCGCCTTACAACCTCCTTCCCTTCCTCTTCCCACAACAGACACCATGTGAGGTAGGTGGGGCTGAGAGAGCTCTGAGAGAAACTGCTCTTTTTCAAGGACAGCTCTGACAGAACTATGGCTTGCCCAGGGGCATCCAGCCAGGTGCAAGTGGAGGAGTGGGGAATCAAACTCGGTTCTCCCAGATTAGAGTCTGAGCACTTAACCACTACACCAAACTGGCTCTCACCCACCAACTTGCAGTAGTTAGAATGCCCACTAACTTGCAGTAGGATATGAAGCGCAGCAACCTATCGCTACAAAGATCCCTGGGTTAGGTTTATTTGACCCCCATAAACAGCATAGGTGTTCACTGACCACTACAGAGCCCTGCCACAGACGACAATAAGATTACTAAAAAAGGCAGCTCATTTATGCTTTTTCAGACAGCCAAAGATTTTGTCTGGGCATGAAAAGCAATAATTACTTCTATTAACCAGGACAGCTGGGCTTTTTTCCTTTGCCACTAAGGCAAATTGGACACAGAGGAGAGATGCAACCCTTTTGTGGCCAGGGTGTGTGTACGGGGTGGTGGTGGTGGTTTTTACACTGGAACCATGGTGGAGCTACACGAGTATTGTTTTGTAGCCAACCACCTGCTCCAACCCAGGATGCTTGATTTTGCATTTCAGCACAGGAGGCAGCAAGAAGCCACTTTTTAACAAAACTCTTGTGGCAAAGTATATAGGCGGCTTTTCCTGTTGGCTGCCGTGGGGGTCACAGGTGCAGGCCCACAGCCCATTAAAACTTTCTGTAAGTAGCCACTCAAAATTTTTCCTGCTTAAGAGCCAAACTAGATGTGACAGCATCCATGGGTCAGACCTCTGGGCCGCCCTAAACAATCACTGTGAGACTGGGAAAGATCTTTAGAACAATGTTGATCTGCATCGCCTATGAAGAAGGAGAAGGAGGAGGAGGAGGAGGAGGAGGAGGACGAGGAGAAGATTGGATTTATCCCCTGCCCTTCACTACCCAAAGGTGTCTCAGAGCGGCTTACAAACTCCTTTCCCTTCCCCTCCCCACAACAGACACCCTGTGAGGTAGGTGGGGCTGAGAGAGCTCTTGACAGAAACTGCTCTTTTTCAAGAACAGCTCTTATCAGAGCTACGGCTTGCCCAAGGTCATCCAGCCAGGTGCAAGTGGAGGAGTGGGGAATCAAACCCGGTTCTCCCAGATTAGAGTCCGTGCACTTAACCACTACACCAAACTGGCTCTCCTCTAAGAGTACCTCTAAGAGATTAATTACAATGCACACGTGTGTGTTTTACTTACCCACAGTCTTGTGTTTGGAGATATGTTCGATCACCCACCTCGGTACCCGTTTTGCTTGGTCATAAGACAGAGCGTGATTGGTGTAGAGTCTGGTCTGCGTTCCATCTACGGGAAAGCCATACATTCCCAGCACAGACTCAGGCGCTGGTTCTAAGCGAGAAACAGATACAACATAAGAACATCAGAAGAGCCCTGTTGGATCAGACTAGTGGTCCATCTAGTCCAGCATCCTGTCTCACATAGTGGCCAACAAGTTCCTCTGGAAGTCCAACAGGGCACAGAGGCCGACGCCTTCACAAGAACATAAGAAGAGCCCTGCTGGATCAGACCAGTGGTCCATGTAGTCCAGCATCCTGTCTCACAGTGGCCAACCAATTCCTCTGGAGGGCCAACAACAGGGCATAGAGGCTGAGGCCTTCCCCTGATAAGACCATAAGAAGAGCCCTGTTGGATCAGACCAGTGGTCCTTCTAGTCCAGCATCCTGCCTCCCACAATGGCCCACCAGTTCCTCTGGACAGCCAACAACAGGGCATAGAGGCCGACGCCTTCATAAGAACATAAGGAGAGCCCTGCTGGATCAGACCAGTGGTCCATGTAGTCCAGCATCCTGTCTCACACAGTAGCCAACCCGTTCCTCTGGAGGTCCAACTACCAGGGCATTAAAAACCAAGGCCTTCCCCTGATGTTGCCTCTTGCCAACATCTCCCGTTAAAGGAGATGCTTTTTAGGGTGGGCTCTATGGCCTTGTACCCTGCTGAGGTCTTTCCCCTTCCCAAACTCTCCCCTCCTCTGGTTTCCCCCCTCCCCAAATATCCAGGTATTTCCAAACCCAGGACCAGAAAATCTACAAAACTGAGATTTGCTTCAAACAGTATGGGGCAGACAGGAAATGGCCTTGGATCCGCATGCAGATATTCAGAGTGTTTAAAAAGAAGGTACAGCGAAAGAAAACAGGGAGGCCTTAAGAGATCTCCCGAAACACAGAGACTTTGAAAGAGAGAGTTCTAGGAGGACTTGCTTCGTTTAACATGCATCCACATCCCAAAATATTCAGTGCTTGAAAGGGAACAACAAACAATACACTGCATACCGTAACCTTTCGCCCACCGCTTCTGATAGATTTTTATGATAACAGTAATACAAACACACTTAAGCCACTATAAAATGAAAAAATATGACACTGCCGGCAATTAACTACTGGGGTGATAAAGCCAGGGGAAACCACTTTCTCAATACAGTGCTGATTGATTTTCATTGTGTGCGGGGAGAAAGAAGGCGGATGTTATTTTTAATTCAATTTATATTTAACAATTTATAAGCCAATCACAGGTTGCTTTGTTTGAGCCTTGCGCCCCTTTAAAAGGTTTTGTTTGCGCTTTAAAAAAAAGGACTATTATTGTACAAACAATGGCAAGCACAGGTTAAAAGTAACTTACTTCAATGCCAGTTGTTAAAAACAGAAGGAAATGCAAAAAGAGAAAGGGGGGGGGGAATCTGCTCTATTCTGTTAGGCACAATTATTTCAGTGTATTTGGTAAAACATCACTAGGCCAACTCTCAAGAGCCTAAAATGCCATATTAAGGCAAGGTGTAATAACAATCGGTTTTTTAAAACTTTTGTTTCTTTAGAAATTTGCTAAGAACGTTGGAAGAAGTGTTAACTTTAAATTTACACCACTTCTATACATCAAAAGAACAAACAGAGGATATTGGAAATAAATGTAATGAACCTATCCCAAGTTTTCTTCCAAGTTTTTTCATCTCTTATATGCTATATACATTTTCCACAGGTCCAAAACGAGTGGCTAAGATGCTGAACTGCAGGCTATGGAAGGTCGGTAGTTCAGCAGTTCTAGACCCGAGTTGCCGCATGATGGAGTGAGTGCCCGTCTCTAGTTCCAGCTCCTGCCAACCTAGCAGTTTGAAAGCAAGAAATTGCAAGTAGATAAATAGGTACCACTTCGGTGGGAAGGTAACAGCGTTCCGTGCGCCTTGGTGTTTGGTCGTGCCGGCCACCTGACCACGGAAACGTCTTCGGACAGCGCTGGCTCTTTGGCTTTGAAACGGAGATGAGCACCGCAACCCTAGAGTCGGACTCGACTGGCTTTCGAGCAAGGGAACCTTTACCTTTAACTTTTTTTATCCAGAAATTTTGTCCTATTGCTATACAGGTTCAATTGGTTTACAAAATTTCCCTCCACACCTACATTAAGGCAATTTGGATGAGAACTGGGCTTGATATAACCCTCGGTACAGGTCAGCCGCTAAGAACACCTGCTTACCCTTGAAGAAGCAGCGACTCTCAGGGGAAAAATTATATGGAAGGGCCATTTCACATGTCTGCCCTGTTCACACATACAGTGGGGGTTGCATGGGCAATTCCCCCCCATAAGGCCGCCAGCGTCCTGGAACCACAGATTCCATTTGAGATATGAGCTGTGCCTAGATTACTATGGAAATGAGGTTCCATGTTTCAACCGTATAACTGAGGAAGAATGCTTTGAAACGTCAGGCATACCTAGGAAGGATGTTTTCGGCTGCAGAAGTTCCTTTGTGCTATGGGACATCCTCTGCCTTGTTTGTGGACTTTGAGGGTCTTTTGGACACTATTACACTGAAAGGACATAGAGGAGTCTCCTGTTGGATTCTTTTTCCACCTTTGAATAGTCATACCTTCTCTTGTTAAATGTTTGTACTGCAACGTGTGCTTTTGAATTGTGACTACCAATTCTACTTTATCAATTGACTTGCTATAATTATGTTGCAACAGACCGATGTCTACTGATACCTTGTGAAATCTGCGAATTTTTGGATGGTCTATCCTTGCGGTTTGTATTTCTGTATATCACATAAGCTTGGGGTCCCTCTTGTTTGGCTTAACGTCCTGGTGGGGGCTGGAGACCTCCTGCGATTATAACTAATCTCCATACAACAGAGATCAGTTCCCAAATCTCCAGGAATTTCCCAAACTGGAGCTGGCAACCCTGCACCCCTGCCCTGACTCTGAAGTGAGGCAAGGTCAGAAAACAGTCGTCGGGAAAAGTGAGATGGGATGAGACAAGGAAGTGGTGAGGATTACCTTTAACGCAAGACGCCCTGTGCCTGATATGTGAATGTAACACATCAAAGCCAACGCATCGCCTGGGGTTGGTATTTATTTCTATTTATATATCCCGCCCTCCCCGCTAGCAGGCTCAGGGTGGGTCACAAAGGTAAAATTACAAAACCATTAAAAACAATTAGAGCAAATAAATAGTTAAAACAATTAAGGAGGCAGGTAATACAATAAATTCGCCAGGTTCGATGATCCTAAATGGCTGGAAGCAACTAGGCCAGTGATGGCGAACCTTCTAGAGACCGAGTGCCCAAACCGCGACCCAAAACCCACTTATTTATCGCAAAGTGCCAACACGGCAATCTAACCTGAATACTGAGGTTTTACTTTAGGAAAAAACAACTCATACATTAACTTAAGATGATCCAAACAAAGTAAGGAAAGCAATCCCAAATGCTTTCATTTACTTAGAATTATTTGGCAGAGAATTCGACACTTTAATGATGTTCTGGGCCTGGCTGGGGCGATGGCACGCGTGCCCGCAGAGAGGGCTCTGAGTGCCACCTATGGCACCCGTGCCATAGGTTTGCCACCACTGAACTAGGCCATGCCACCAGGACACCATAGAGATCTTATTCATGCGGGCAGCGTACAGTTGGAAAGCTTCAGCCAAGAGAGGCCAAGTAATTGGACACCGGACAACTCAACCAAAGGCCTGGAGGAACAGCTCCATTTTGCAAGCCCTGCGAAACTGTAATGGGTCTCGCAGGGCCCCGATCTCAGACGGGAGCGTGTTCCACCAGGGCGGAGCCAGCACAGAAAAAGCCCTGGCCCTGACGTGAGCCCGTTTGGTGTAGTGGTTAAGTGGTTAAGACTCTAACCTGGGGGAACTGGGTTAGATTCCCCACTCCTCCACTCGCAGGTGCTGGATGACCTTGGGCAAGCCATAGTTCTGTCAGAGCTGTTCTTGAAAAAGAGCAGTGTCTGTCAGAGCTCTCTCAGCCCCACCTACCTCACAGGATGACTGTTGTGGGGAGGGGAAGGGAAAGGAGATTGTAAGCCTCTCTGAGACTCCAAGTGAAGGACGGGGTATAAATCCAGTCGTCGTCGTCGTCGTCGTCGTCGTCGTCGTCGTCGTCGTC
>NW_015173681.1:1200935-1258132 GCF_001447785.1 Gekko japonicus | reverse complement strand
CTCCTCCTCCTCCTCCTCCTCTTCTTCTTCTTCTTCTTCTTCTTCTTCTTCTTCTCCAGGCTGTGGACAACCAGTAAATGGTGGTCTGCCGAGCGCAGGGCTCTCCAGGGCACATATGGGTAGAGGCGGTCCAGACCAATGTTCCCTCCAAGCTGTGGAGTCTTGTGAGCAAAAATTCTACTTTGTGAGCTACTGGCATTAAAGCTGCGAGCAAGCGATTTGGCTACTGCTTAAATGAGTTTGCTCTGGAGCCATCTTTCCTGAGCTAAGACAAAAATGTGTGAGCTGGCAGCCAGTGTTCCCTCTAAGCTGAGTTAGTGTGAGCTAGCTCACAGATTTTTAGCCTCCGGCTCACACACTTTTGTCTTGGCTCAGGAAGGAGGGCTCCAGAGCAAACTAATTTATGCAGGAGCCAAAGTGTTCGCTCACAACTTTAGTGCCAGTAGCTCACAAAGTAGAATTTTTGCTCACACGACTCCACAGTGGCAGCTAAAGAACTGTGAGCTAACTCACACTGACTCAGCTTAGAGGGAGGACTGGTCCAGACCACAAAACATTGTCAGTTGACGACCTGTCCGTCGACCATGATCCCATATTCCATAAAGCTTAGAATGCCACTGAATTTATAACAAATGATCTTTTATTTCATCACAGTGTCATTGAATGGACACAAGGAAAATGGCGTAAGCTGCTTTGGGTACCCACGGGGGATAAAGGCAGGGGATAAATGGGGCAGAGGATAAATGGGGCAGGGGATTTTTTTCCTAAAGTTGTTCCCACTCAGCTACCTGCTTATGATGACAGTGTCTCCAAAAAGGAAGAAGCGGCCTTCAGCCTACTTAGCCTAATTCCGTAAAACTGTAATGATCATGCCACCCCTGAGGTACTAGAATAACAGCCAAAGAGAAGAATTGTTCAGTGAATCTTTCACATGTAAAAGATACACGCCTAAGATTATTAAAAATTCTGTTTCATTACATTTTTAATCAAGTGAATTGCCTTCTTTCACAATAACAGCTAACTCAATCTTATATAAGTACAATGAATAATAATGATATGATATCTATAAACCTGGCTCAGGAAGGAAGGCAGCACGGTATAGGCCAGTTTCAAACAGATCTCAGAAGCGAAGCAGGGTCAGTACTTGGAAGAGAGACTACCAAGGAAGACTCTGCAGAGGAAAGCAATGGCAAACCACCTCTGCTTCTCTCTTGACTTAGAAGCCCCTTGCTGGGGTCGCCATAAGTCTTGGATGGGAGACCACCAAGAAAGACACTGCAGAGGAAGGCAATGGCAAACCACCTCTGCTTCTCTCTTGACTTAGAAGCCCCTTGCTGGGGTCGCCATAAGTCTTGGATGGGAGACCACCAAGGAAGACTCTGCAGAGGAAGGCCATGGCAAACCACCTCTGCTTCTCACTTGCCTTGGAAGCCCCTTGCCAGGGTTGCAAGAAGTCATCTGCGACTTGACATCACTGTACACACACACACACACTCACAACCTGCATTTCTTTCAGTATGGAGCTCCACATGGGCTGTATGGGATGCCCAACCATGCATTGGTCCCTCGCTTAGTTTCAACAAGGTTGCTGTATCGCACCCTGGGACGTCAACGAGACTAATTATTAGTATACGTGCAGCGCTTAAGCATGCTTGAAGCACTTCACAAACACCATCAAGAATCTTTACAAAACAATCCTGCTAGACAGATTGCGCTATCACCCTCATGTAGGATCTAGGCAGGGAGAGACAGAGGTTTGTCTCTGATCATCCAGTGACTGATTGGGATTGAAATCGGGGGACATCAGAGTGCACAGTTCGGGCTCTTTGAAGTGTGATATATGCATATTTGCTCAGAAGTAAGGAGCTGCGGTGGCTCAAGTGGTTAAGACGCTGAACTGCAGGCTGTGGAAGGTCAGTAGTTCAGCAGTTCGAGACCTGGGTGCCGCATGATGGAGTGAGCTCCCATCTCCAGTTTTTGAATTTGAGGCATCATAGATTAGTAAATTGGTGGCTCATGTGGTTAAGACGCTGAACTGCAGGCTTGGAAGGTCGGTAGTTCGGCAGTTCGAGACCCGTGCCACATGACAGAGTGAGCTCCCCTCTCTGGTCCCAGCTCCTGCCAACCTAACAGTTCGAAAGCAAAAAATTGCAAGTAGATAAATAGGCACCGCTTCGGTGGGAAAGTAACAGCGTTCCGTGCTGTCGGCCACATGACCACGGAAACGCCTTCGGACAGCGCTGGCTCTTCGGCTTCGAAACGGAGATGAGCACCGCCCCCTCGAGTCGGATTCGACTGGCTTTCGAGCAAGGGAAATCTACAACTGCTTCTAACTTTCTCATAGGCCGATGTAAGCAATAGGGTTTAGGCCACACAAAAGCATTTCGTATTAAGGCTAGTAGCTAGTAAGCTGAATTCACACATCATAACCAACGTTGTTTGAATCATTATTGTCTTGTTGTGCTCTTTGTTGTGACATGTTATTTGTTGTATGTTATATGTTTAATTTCAAATAGAATCTCAAAATGAATAAATAAATGGGCTGCAGACTCCAGAGACTGGAGTTCTTGGCTTGGAGATGTTCCTTTGCACCACCAGAATCCCACCCTGCTGGTAGAATGCAAAAAGGTGGGCATAGAAAAAAAGACATGGTAAATAACGGAGAGGCTGTGAAACGTCGGAGACTTGTGACTTTTCTGTGCTAAGCTTACACGTATGAAGGGAAGACGTATCGGAGGCTCAAATACATCTTCCCTTTCATAGGTGTAAGGTTGGCACAGAAAAGCCACAAATCTACATTTCAAGGCCTCTTGACCTCCACCATGTCTTTTATCTGTGCCCTCCAAGTTTTGAGGTCTTCATCATCATCATCATTATTATTATTGTTATTATTAGTCGTTTTGGGCCCCATTCTTTGCATTTATCTTCCATACATATGTATATACACAAGTACCAATTGAGGAGGAGGAGGAGGAAGATTAATTTTGGGGCCCCTTCTTTACATTTATCTTCCATAAATACGTATAGACACAACAGGTTCCAGTTGAGGATAATGCTTCATGTGCCTGCTGAAGAGTGCCTGGAGTACAAATGGCTAAAGTGCCCCATCTCCTCATGGCTTGTTTCTTACTATCTGCGGAACAGTTGTCTGCAATGCTGTGCACTTAAAGCAGCAGTTCACTGCACGCCAGTTTGAGAGTAATTCCCACTGAAGCCACTGGGCCTTACTTCTGAGTAAAAAGGTAAAGGTTCCCTTGCTCGAAAGCCAGTCGAATCCGACTCTAGGGTTGTGGTGCTGTTCTCCGTTTCCAAGCCGAAGAGCCAGCGCTGTCCGAAGACGTTTCCGTGGTCATGTGGCCGGCACGACTAAACCCCAAGGCGCACAGAACACTGTTACTTTCCCACCGAAGTGGTGCCTATTTATCTGCTCGCAATTTCTTGCTTTCGAACTGCTAGTTTGGCAGGAGCTGGGACCAGAAAGGGGAGCTCACTCTGTCATGCCACACTCAACTGCCGAACTACCCACCTTCCAAGCCTGCAGTTCAGCGTCTCAACCACATGAGCCACCAATTTACTAATCTATGATGCCTCAAATCCAAAAACAGAGCCAATGTTTATCCATCATTAAAGACGGGACCACGTCCTTCTCTGAAAGGGACTGGATAACTGGGAACCACTTGCACGCAAAGGGTGGCTGACAATCCTCATTTGCTCGTCTCCCTGTCCCGTTTGCTATTTCCCCCATGCCCGTTTTAACCCCCACCTTCTTGGGGCTCTGGGACCCCGCAGCTGCCTCTCGGGAGGCCTCTCCCTGGCCCAGAACTATCCCAGTCGCTCCTAGGTGGACTCCACGCCCTGCTGGGGGTGTGTGTGTGTGGGGGGGGGTGGAGGTGAAGTATTCACCCCACTTCCGGCGCCTTCCTCGTCGCCCCCAGAAGCAGACCCAGGGACGAGAGAGTGCCCGCCCGCGCCCGCGCGCTCCGCCGAGCCTGCCTTACCCTCCCGCAAGGGCTCGCCGGCGGGGCTGCTGTCGTGGCGGGAAGGGGGCGGGGATTCACAGGGGCGGCGGCGGTCGGCCGGGACTCGTTGCGCGGCGGCCAGGGCCGCGGCGGTGGCGGCGCCGCCCAGGGCCGCCCCGCACACGAAGCCGCCCCAGAAGCGGCGCCTGGAAAGCCGGGAGAGCAGCGCCTCCGCCATGACCCGGGCGGGCGTGAGGGGAGGGCGGGGAAAGGCCCCAGAAGCGCCGCCTCCTTTCTCCGCTCAGGCCCGGCGCGCGCCCTGCAAAGGCGCTGGAGGAGGACCGCGGTCGCCGAGAGCCGCAACCGCAGTGGCTGGCGGGAGGCGGAGGGCCACTTTCAACAATACAATAAGAACGGAGATAGCGCAGCTCCCTCGGGAACGTGCCTCTCAGCCTCTTCCCAGTGTTCCCTCTAAGCTGAGTTAGTGTGAGCCAGCTCACAGTTCGTTAGCCTCCGGCTCGCACACTTTTGTCTTCGGTCAGGAAGAAGGATGGGCTCCCTTTAAACGTATGAGACTCTACAATAGGTGTCAACATTGTTTTGGAATGCAAACGATGTAAAGACTATGATATTATATGTTAACAAGACAAAGGTAAAGGTAAAGGTCCCCTTGCTTGAAGGCCAGTCGAATCCGACTCTAGGGTCGCGGGGCTCATCTCCGTTTCCAAGCCGAAGAGCCAGCGCTGTCCGAAGACGTTTCCGTGGTCATGTGGCCGGCATGACTAAACACCAAGGCGCACGGAACACTGTTCCCTTCCCACCGAAGTCCCTATTTATCTACTTGCAGTTTCTTGCTTTCGAACTGCTAGGTTGGCAGGAGCTGGAACCAGAGACGGGAGCTCACTCCGTCATGCGGCACACTCGGGTCTCGAACTGCTGAACTACTGACCTTCCACAGCCTGCAGTTCAGCGTCTTAACCACTTGAGCCACCGCAGCTCCTTAACAAGACATAAGGAATGTAAATTATGTTAAAACCATTAACAATATTTTAAAAAGAAAAAAAAGAGGAAGGTGGGGCTCCAGATTTAACTAATTTATGGAGTAGCCAAATCGCTCGCTCACCGCTGTCATGCCAGTCGCTCACAAAGTAGAATGTTTTTGCTCACAAGAATCCACAGCTTAGTGGGAACATTACCCCCTGTATGTGAATATCTTGTGCATATCTGGTGCCAGCGACCTCATTTGGAGTACTGTGTACAGTTCTGGTCGCCGCACCTCAGAAAGGATATTGTAGCATTGGGGAAAGGGGAACAGGAATGATAAAAAGTTTTGGAACACTTTGCCTGTGGTTAAAAGGCTTGGGGGGGGGGCTCTTTAGCTCGGAGAAACCACGGCTGAGAGGTGAAATGATCGAGATTTACAAGCAGGCCTCGGTTCCTGCAGGAGCACCACTCCCCCAGTCAGGAGCCCAGGGGGCGGGCACATAAGCCCCACCCCCTGCTCTCACCAGCCATCAGTTGGGACACGGTGGTGGTGGGGGAACGTTCTCCTGCCTCCCTGAGCCCCGGGGTGGTGGACTTGGACTCCTAGGGGCAAATTCCACCTCTCACGCCAGAGGTCATTCTGGCTCCCCCAGCTGTCCTTAGGGGCTCCTTAAAAAGTTATGGCCGCCGCCGCTGTTCTCAGCGGCAGCTGCGACGCCCGCGGGGGGGGGGACATTCTCTTGCCTCCCTGAGCCCCGGGGTGGTGGCCTTGGACTCATAGGGGCAAATTCCACTTCTCCCGTGTGATGTCTGAGCGGCTCGGACATCACACACTAGAGGTCATTCTGGCTCTCCCAGCTCTTGGGAGGGGCTCTTTAAAAAGTTATGGCCGCTGTCGCTGTTCTCCGCGGCAGCTGCACCCGCGGGGGGAGGGGCGGGGCGAAATGCTCCCTTGCCTCCCTGAGCCCCAGGGTGGTGGCCTTGGACTCGTAGGGGCAAATTCCACCTCTCACGTGTGATGTTGCCGCTCGGACATCACACGCGAGAGGTCATTCTGGCTCCCCCAGCTCTCGGGAGGGGCTCTTTAAAAAGTTATGGCCCCCGTCGCTGTTCTCAGCGGCAGCTCCGACTCCCGCATGGGAGGACGGGGCGAAATGTTCCCTTGCCTCCCTGAGCCCCGGGGTGGTGGCCTTGGACTTGTAGGGGCAAATTCCACCTCTCGCGTGTGATGTCCGAGCGGCAACTGATCATCATGCAACTGATGCAAGGTAGGAAGTGCTGTAGGGGAGTGGGCGGAGCCACTCCATTGTGGCTTCAGCGCAGCAGAACAACCTCGTCTGCAGCAGTCAAACATCATGGGAGCATCTGCCCAGCACTGCACTGCTGCCTCTCCAGTCCGCCCGTGTGGGTTTTCGTCTGCACCCCCCTTTGAGCCCATGGAGCCTTGCAGTGAGGATACACCAATCCAGAGCTTACCAGCTGCTGTCCTTTATACAGTTTATATCTCCGGTACCTGGCATTACATTTTATGGCACACATGACCCGGCCCAACAAAGTGAAATTTATGTCAGATTCGGCCCTTGTAGCAAATGAGTTTGACACCTCTGCTCTACAGGGTCGCCAGAAGTCAGTTGTGACTTTACCACAAGAGATTTCGTTGCTTGCTCATGTTATGCATTCCCCAGATCACAGATAAAATGCGACTCATCAACAACGCTCCCTCTAAGCTGTGGAGTCTTGTGAGAAAAATTCTACTTTGTGAGCTACTGGGCATTAAAGTTGTGAGTGAGCGATTTGGCCGCTGCATCAATTAGTTTGCTTTGGAGCCGTCCCTTACTGAGCTAAGACAAAAAATGTGTGAGCTGGAGGCTAAAAAACTGTGAGCTAGCTCACACTAATTTAGAGGGAACACTACTCATCACAGGCTTAATCCCAGAATTTATTTCTAAATTTTAAAATATTTATAGACCGTCCTCTTTAAAGTGCCTTGGGTAGCTCAGACCATCATTAGAGTAGCCCTAGAATAAACAGAATGTCTCTGAGCGCATGCAAAGAACCTCACAACCAAGTAACTGCAGCTTTTACCAACACACTTGGAATTGAGGAGGACCTCAAGAGTAATTCAGACTCTGAAGGGAAAAAGTACTGCACAAATACCATCTTGGTACTCCACGCCTGTTTTCTTTCATCACCAACTGCCCTCTTCTGTTTCAGGTGGGAAATCTTATTAATCATCGATCTGTAGCTGGTATGTCCTGGCCAGAGATTCCACCGTGGCCTGTGGACCGAGAAGAAGGCAAATCCATTTCAAATTAGCAAGGCAAGGTTTATGGTGCAAATATTTTTTCTTCCAGGCAAGTTCTGTATGCAATCTATAACCATTAAAGTTAATGGGGGATTTCCCATTAACTTCCCAGTGAAAACAAACAGATTATATATGGACGGCTGTTGACTGTGTAGAGCTAGGCAGTGGACGCTCTCCTGCATTTGTTCTCGACAGAGGTGAGCATTTTATGTCTCTAGGCACCTGTTTATCCCACCCCAAAGCCCAAAGCATAAATTCAAAATGGCTCTTTACAAAGCATTATGGGTGAATGTGTCAGACTTGCCTTTCTCTCCTTCCCCCCCAGCATTTTCTGCCAAAAGGTAACTGCTGGAACAATGGGCAGATATGGAAGAAGAAGAGTTGTTTTTTAATATCCCACTTTTCTCTACTTGAAGGAGTCTCAAAATGGCTCTGGGGGTGGGAAGTCCCTCGAGATTTGGGGGTGGAGCCTGGTGTAACGCCATCCAGTCAACCTTCCATTTTCTCCAGGTGAACAGATCTCTGTCATCTGGATATCCAGTGTAATTCTGGGAGGTCTCCTGGCAGCATCTGGTAGTTGAAGCCAAAATGAGAGATCACGGGAAGAGGTGGAACTCCAAAAACAACATCCGTGATCAAAAAATAACAGAGTCAAAAAACACTTACTGAAGTCTTTCTGTAGTTCTGTAAGGAATAGCCTTCTGAACCACCGAGTTGGCTAAAACGATGGCAGAGTCCCTGCGCCCCCTGCTGGAGCAGATGAATAACCTCAAGGAGCATCTGTCAAAAATGAATGAATGTATCAGCAAGACTTTAAAAATCACGGAACAAACAGCTGAGAAAATGAAAGAGGTTGATGCCACTGCTCAAAGGGTGAAGAAAAAGGTGCAAAAATTGGGGGGGGAAAGCAAATCTCAACAGAAGAACCGCTTTTATAATTACAAATGGAGAAGGCAAACCTGGTCCTTCGTTTCCAAGGCGTTCCAGAGATTAAAGGAGAGAATCTGAAGCAAACGATGAGCGAAGCGTTGGCCCCAGTGACAGATTTGAAGGTGGACTATCTTATGAGCAAAATGGATGTGGTCTACAGGTCCTATTCCATATACATAAAGAAGAAGAATCTGTCTGGGGAAATTGTAATGAGATTCTCGAAGAGACACGTGAGGGATTGTATCCTAAGAGCGACGGCGGGGACACCTTTGAAAATTGGGGACAGTACCATTCGGATCCTAAAAGATATCCCATTTGAATTAAGACAACGGAGAAAGAAATATACAGATTTAATTCTTTTTCTTCAAACAAATGCAATGAATTACCGGTGGATATATTCAGAGGGCGTAACCTTTAAACTTCAGGATAAAAAAGAAAAGATTGACTCTGTTTCCAAAGCACGGGACTTTTTGAGAATCCAGCTGGGTGAGCCGGAAGAGGTGGATAAAGAAGAAAAGGACAGTAAGTCCAGTGGCGACCTGGACTCAGGGTCTTCTGGAGAGGACTCTCTGTCCGAGAAAGGGGTAGCGGCTCCTAAAAGTCCTTATAAACTGCGGAAGAGGCAACATAAGAAAAAATGAGGTTTCCAGGACTCAGAATTGGGCACCACTAAACAGATAAAATAGTGTTCTTTTTAATATTGAGATGCTGAGGGGTCTTTTTACAACAGTTAAATTCAAGATTTAAAAGTTTTTAAAAGCATGTCTAAGTTCATAAAATGTAGCATTTAAGAGATGGCATTGTAAACAAGCTAATTTGATGATCTCCTCTCTTGGGATTTTAGTTAGTAGTGGTTATCTTTTCTTTCTCCCAAAATGTAGTACCCCTTCCTTTTTTCATTGTAGTTTTGTAGTCTATAAATAAAATGCAATTTAAAAAATCCCCTTCGGGGGGCCAAAAAAGGGAGGAATATCCTTCTGTCATCGCTCACCCATTCTGAAGACCTTGGGTCCTGTTATTAGTCAACATGGAATGTTTCCAGCAAGAGTTGATAAGTAGCATTTGATAAGAATTGGGATTGCTACACGCTCAGATAAAGTATATATTGTGAAACGAATGTTCACATTGCAGAGTATTCGTTAGCGTGTGAGTGATGACAGAAGGATATTCCTTACAGAACTAGAGAAATGTTTTTGCAATGTATCTTTATTGACTCTTCGTTATTTTTTTATCATGGATGTTGTTTTTGGAGTTGTTTTTGGAGTTCCCAAACCCAAACAAGGACCCACGGTAAGTAGGAAAACCAACATACAACAAATACCGTGCACAGATAATTATAACATATCATAAATGATTTTATATTTTTTGAAAAATATTTTTACAATAATTTGTACATATATAATAAATCATCTGTGCATGGTATTTGTTGTATGTTGTTTTTGGAGTTCCAGCATCTGGAAGCTGGCAACCCTAGTCCCGGCCCCCCGTTACGCTGGCCTCATGTACACTTAGAAGCAAGCCCCAAGTTCAGTGGGACTGACTCCTGCATGTAGGACTGCGGCCTATAGCTGAGTCGATGTTCGGCTTTTCCTTGGAGTTCCTGTGTGCTGCAAAGGATTCTGAGTGTGACCTCAATGGTGCCCTCTTTGTTCACACAGAGTACTCCTGAGGTTCGGTGGACCCCCAGCTGCCTTTCGATGCCCCCTCACCTTTCCACAAAGCAATGTAGAATGGGATTCCTGACGGCTGAAATCTGAAAATCAAAGATCTAGAAGATATAGGAAGGAAAATTACTTCTAAGGTTCCCAACTCTGGTTTGAGAAGTCCGTGGAGATTTGGGGGTACCGCCCAGGGAGGACGGACACAGTCTGCAGAGAGGAAGGGCCCCAACCCAGTATAATGCCATAGACTCCACTTTCCAAAGCAGCCATTTCCTCCAGTTTGGTATAGTAGTTAGGAGCGTGGACTCTAATCTGGGAGAACTGGGTTTGATTCCCCACTCCTCCGCTGCTGGTGTGACCTTGGGTCAGTCACAAGGTAGCTGTTCTCTCACAAACAGTCCTCGAAAGAGCTCTCTCAGCCCCACCTACCTCACAGGGTGTCTGCTGTGGGGAGGGGAAGGGAAAAGGCTTGTAAGCTGCTCTGACACTTCTTTGGGTAGTGAAGGGCGGGGTATAAATCCAATCTCCTCCTCCTCCTCCTCCAGAGCAACCAATTATTTGGAGATTAGTTGCAATACTGGGGTATCTCCAGGTCACACCTGCAGGTTCGTGACCTTAGCTACCTCTAAAAGCCATTAAGACACAGGCAGTAATTGTAATTTATTGTTTATTTTAATATACAAAAAAAGATAACTTTGAAATAGTTCTTTCTAGTCCCGTTCCCCCCAACCCACCCCCCAATTTGTTGGAGTGGAGCCGCTTCAACATAGGGCAAAAATACTACATTCATACTGGTTTATTCAGGGACCCCGCGCTCCGCTGAAGCAACAGTACCCAACCTTGGCAGATCTAATTTCAAACATGAGATTCATTTCTAAAATACCACAGTAAAAAGGAACAAAGATCCATTGCAAACGTATGAAGTATGATACAATGTTTCGAAACATTTTTTTCCCATTTCATAACTGCAGTACAGTGGATGTCTTCATTAGCTCATCTTACATATGTGTGTGTGTGTATACACACACACACACATATATTCATATATATAATATATATAAAAAATCAGCACACTTTTTAATCAAAAAAGGGGTTACAGCAATGAGTTCAACTCTCTGTATACTTTTCTTTTTTTTTCTTTTAACTGGATACTTAGCATCATAAAGTTTTGTTAACTCAGTAGTACAAGCTATGTCTGGTCTACTTTTTTTTTTTAATATAGCCACAAGAGTGAAATATAACCCACAACATTTACATTTCACATATCTTGGTAAACAAACAATACATTGGAATCTGAGCCAAGGACCAATAATCTTTTAAAATTATTTCACCATCTGATAGAGCTTTCTGCATTTTATCACTTTCCTCAGACTTGTTTCTTCCCCCCCCCCCCGTGTCTGGAGTTCATTCGACATTTAAAATGGAGTCCTTGCAGAAAGCTGCATTACGGTGAATTCCTATTATACCTTCTAGGTACAAGTTAAGGAACACAGCTATTCGTCCTAAAACTGATAACGGACACCTCACTATTCTAGAACAGTTTCAGGACTTTACTCCAAATTTTCTTGTACAAGGCGTACCATTTAGAAGTAGCTGATAAAATAATGTCTCATAAGAGGGCTTTTGGTTTTCTTTTGCTAGTGGCAAAACATTTCTCCTCCCCCCCCCCCCCCATTTTTTTTTTGTGCTGTGTTGTTTAACTATAACCATCTAAAAGTACTAACAATGCAGAAAGCTCTTTCCACAAGAACGGACGAACTGTACTTAAGTCAACTTTACAGCAGAAAAGTCACCAAACTTAAGGACTCAATGTGACAAGTATTCACAGGTGAAAAAGATTGAAGGCCTTTGCTTCCCACTGGGCGTGTATGTTCGGATGGGGGGGGGGGATTACAAATTCAACAGCGGATTAAAATCGGTGAGATGAATGCCACAGCATTGTGCAAATTTAGAGACTATAATTAGAGACCAAGAAGCATATTTTGAAGTCTGCAGCGTCCACCTTTCTTGAAATATCGAGCATCATAAACTTGTTTCATGACACCACAGAATAGCAGAGAGATAAGGCAGCAAGATCCTTTTAAGACCTTCACAACTATTTGGACCAACACCGATGCTTCACAAAGCAGGCGTTACTGGGAAGGGGTAACTGATCGCCATCCAAGTCTTAATAGGAAGGTCAGTCATTGTGGTAAAACGACAGATTTTATTTTGATATAACCGTTTCCAGGAATAAAAAGTTAAGTGACTGAACATTTTTAATCCAGTTTTTCCCCCCAGATCATGAGTAAACAAAAATATCCAAGATTATTTCTAAAAAGAACGCTATCGATTTGCATGTCAGAGAATGTGGTAGCGCTCGAAATTGCTGCATATGGGGTAAAGGGGAAGATCAGCCTCCATTAGGGGGCTCCGAAAACAAGAGTCCTGTGCTCTGACCTTTGAAATGGCCCTTTCCGTAAATGATCACAACTTTTTGCGCCTATTTTGCTTTTTTCAGAAGTTCAAAGTGACGTTAACCAGATCGTCGTAAAATCTCTCACAACAAAACACTGAAACTATTAGAAAATCCAATGATCAGTGAAAGGAAGCACTTTTTTTTAGTTAACACCTTCTTGCTGTACATACATCCAACACAATGCTATAGGAGAGCTTGTCAAAGAAGCTCTTTTGGTTTTCTCTTGGAAAACAAACAAACAAACAAGCTTTTAAAAAAATTATTACTTAACTTCAGTTCTTGGGGTTTTATTTCCACATATATATATATATATATATATATATATATACTCTATATATATATATATATACACACACCCATGTTGTGTAGCACGGTTCCTTGTATGCACATGTTATAGTCTTGCAGTATGAAGAAGAATCCAGAGAGCAACACTGTTTTAACGTGACGTTTGAGGTAATTGGTTCTTGAAATACCTGGATTACAGACTGCATCCAGAAATAACAACTGGGTAATGAAAGCACTCCCACCCCACCCCACATTGAAAAGAAAGGTTAGAAACCTAAAAATTGAAAGCAGTTGCTTTGCATGAAAATAAAAGAAGGCACAAACAAATAATCGCGTTCATAACAGAGGGACTTAAGAATAGCTTCTCTATAGAGATGTGTCCTTGCAGAATGGATTTACTTAGGATTAAAGGGTAGAAGGCTTTTCTGCATTTTCATTTTCCCTGACTGTAAATTCCTATTTCTCTCTGTATGTTTTCTGTTCCACATGTGTTTTGGCCCCTCTGGTGATTGATTCGGTATTACACCGGTTTACATCTGGCATACCTCCCTGCAGATTTAAACCGCATGTGTTAATGCTGGACATACACTGGTGTAATATTGAATTAACCACTAGAGGGAGTAAAACATGTGCAGTGCAGACACACACCCCCCCCCCAGTAACAGGAACTAACAAGCAAGGAAAATGTGGAAAAGCTCACAGAGTCTAGAAGTTTAAAAGTGCTGTGTAAGAAAGAAAACAGAATGACAAGGCTGTTTTAGAAAATGCACGGGGACCCTGTTAAATGATGGATCCGCGGATGCTGATGCAAGTTTGGCTATCAAGTTATGCTCATTGCTCAAGGTTAGCAGCAAATGGAGCACCAGAAGAGCACAGAAGCACACAAGGAGTGTTCTGAGCATCGGACCCATAGCACTTTGTGACCGAAGCACTTGGTTAAGCTGGAGAAGATGAGTTCAGTGCTTGCAAGGACTAAGTTCTCAAAATGGCCCACAGAGCTTATTCATACGTCACGGAAACAGGTGACAGGGGAAAACTTTGTCCACCCCCCACTGCTCTCCAAGCCCAGTGTGAGGAATACTCATTGGGATGGCTCCACTGCATGCAGGGGTGTGCACTGGGCCACGTTACGGGGCAGTGACTCCTTCTCTGGCTTAAGAGGTTGAGCAAGAATGGCCAATTTACCTTGGAATTCCATGTTTACGTAAAACAGGGTTCCTGATTCAAGAACAGAAGGTTGGACCGACAACTCCAGATATCCACAATAGTGAGATAGTGAGTTTGGAATTGGGAAAAAGAAATCAAGGGTAATCTGTCATCACATGTCTGGACGCTCAGCAGCCTATTTCAGACATGATGTTTTCTGTCTCTCAATCCCAGAGGGAATAGCCACTTTAGTCTGCTGCATCGAAAGCAAAACAGAATTTAGTCCACAAGAGCTCATGCTGGAGTAAAATTGTTAAGTCTTCAAAATGCCCCTTTCCCTTTTCACCATTAACCACGGTATGGCATTACATCTGCAGCGAGGCTCATGCCACGGTTCGCTTCAACCAGGGTTTGCAAACCTGCTTCCTACCTGGATTTCAAACTGTTTTCAAGCTAACTATGCACCGTGCAGAAATTATATCGCACTATACTTGATACTAGATCGAGATGGGCCCTGTTCGTCTGTCTGTAGCAGTAGAAAAGAGCGAGAGTCCAGTAGCGCCTTCAAGAGGAACAAAATTTGTGGCAAGGAATGAGCTTTCATATCTGAAGAAGTGAGCGGTGACTCACGAAAGCTCCTCTCCTGCCACAAATTTTGGTAGTCTTTTAAGATGCTACTGGACTCTTGGTCTTTTCTATGCCTATGGTCAGCACTGAAAAGGAAAAGGTGAATTGACCCAAGATGCAGAGGAAGGGAGCATATAGATTGACAGGACACTCCTAAACACGGTTAGGAGATCAGGAGTACCCCCAAAACTTGTGTGCTTCTAGTCTCCCAACCATGGTTAAGATACTGGGAAATGTCACCACCACATCAGGAAACTGAACCAGCCTAAATCTGACGTGCCATTTTAGCTGTTTTGAGTATCTGCTCATTTCTTTCAACAGGATGAATAATCAAAGCACTGTAAGATTGGTAAAAACCACATGTGGATGCAAAGTTTTCAGCACCTTTTCATTTACTATACAGAGACCCATCAGCATCATCCAAAAAGCAAAACAAAGAAATGTCCTTTACATTGCCTACCAAGGTTTAGTTCCCGAGGGAAAAATGGCTGACTTCTGTAATCCAACGAACTCCAGTTTGCAAAAAGGCCAGCAGATTTCAGAGGGAGGAAAAGAACCCCTCAGGGACTTGTTGCCAACAGAATGCTAACGAAAACAACTCTTTACAGATCATCTTGTCGATGCAGGACACATGGTTGGTATAAGCAGAGCCATTACTATATTTGCAGAAAGAAATCCAATTTGTTGCAAGATTTCTGTGGATGTTTAGTTGGTCCGGCTCCATAATCCATCAAAGGAGACATCCAAATATATGTTTTCCTACCAAGGACTTGTATGAAGGTGAAAAGATTTATTTCTTTATTCATTTTGCAACAGAATCTTAGGATGGCCATGCAAAAGCGGTCCAGCTTCTGTCAGGGAAGGGACTTGATTCAAGATAATGAATTACAAATACCCTCTGCAGTTCCCAAAGCGCACTGCAAGTCAAGAGCTTGGGCCAAACTTGAGTGGAGTGGACAGTTAATTTAAAATCGGACTTATTTATTTTTTGGCTGAGGTTACGCAGCACTTTTTCCTCCTTTATCCCTGCAGAAACATGTTTAGCCTTTACAAAAATAATCTGTGGTATAAAAAAACAATTTTCACTCAATGCAGATTTGTTTTTACGCTTAACATGTAACTAAATATATATATATATATATTTAAAAGTAAAAAAGTCAAATGTCATCCCCCCCCCCTCTATTTATATCGACATTTTATTTTTTAAAAAATATACATCTCTAAACGATAATACTCATTATGCGAAACCGATGGATTGGACCGGACACTTTTCTGCTCGACTTTGCGAGTGAAATGCTCTTGGGACAGAACTGCAGGGGCCTTATGATCGTGCTCTTCAGCTATGGGGGGCTTTCTGCATCATTTGGATTTCTTACACTTCATAAATGAGAGAACAGAAGGCAGGAGGCGCATTCCGGGAATGGG
This sequence comes from Gekko japonicus, assembly GCF_001447785.1. Lineage (NCBI taxonomy): Eukaryota > Metazoa > Chordata > Lepidosauria > Squamata > Gekkonidae > Gekko > Gekko japonicus. The sequence continues at coordinate 1,242,352 of NW_015173681.1, read as the reverse complement.
TTAGATGGAAGTATACAGATGACGGAATATCCATAGACAATCAAGAGCCCAGCCTTACAGTCGAGTTTAATTCTGCATTCCGACAGACCACACACATCTGGCCTAATATGCACAGGTTTGCCACAAGCTTGATACCGATGCTCAGCTTGGGTTCCATCTTACAAAGTCTTCCCTGTACTCTTGAGCATTAAAGAATGTGTACGTGGGAGGGTTTTCTGATGCTGTATGCATGAAGCTCCATGTACACATCGGGGATCCAAAGCTTTCGGTGTGTCTGGAAGTTTTAACCCAGATCAAATCTCTGCTCACGCCAAGATGCATTCTTTTCAGTGGAGCCTATGTGCCAGGGACAGCTGACGGGGGCCATATATGAGATAGTATTTCCATCAATGCCTTGTATTTTGTTTGTTTTTCTGTACACTTTAATCAAGTTCGAGGTGGGAAACAGGCAGTACTGAAACGACTCCGTTGGATCCAGTAGTTCGCTAACGGAAGGGGGGTGGTGTGTGTGATTTTTGCTGATTCCTCCTTTCCTTTTTCAGATTTTTAGCATGCTCCGGTAGGGAAAAAACTGGCAACCCTAACTTATTTAAAATATACTTGATTTTGTTTCAGGGTCAAGACTAGGTTACACACTGCTTCCTTTGATAGCAGTTGGTTATCGAACAAAAGGTAACGGGGGAGCCACAAATCAACTTTTAATCTGGCTTTGGTAGTCAACAGCAAAGGGCCAAAACACATAGTTTGGGAAATCTAGGACCAGGGCTCTTTTTGTAGAAAAAGCCCAGCAGGAACTCATTAGCATAATAGGCCACACCCAACAGCAGGAACTCATTAGCATATTAGGCCACACCCCTGACAGCACAGCTCTTTAGCACATTAGGCCGCACCCCCATGTTACCAGAAGTGTGGTCATCCAGCCACACCCACCTTTTGCTTGTTATTCCGTTTACCTTGTTTCTTGTCAAAACCCAGGGCTTTTTTTGTAGCAGGAACTCCTTTGCATGTTAGGCCACCCCCCCCAATGTAGCCAATCCTAATGAGTTCCTGCTGTTGGGTGTGGCCTATTATGCTAATGAGTTCCTGCTGGGCGTGGCCAACTTGGGAGCCAGCCGGAACTCCGTTCCTGTGCATTCCTGCCCAAAAATAGCCCTTAGGACCATATCCACCATTTTTCATTCTACGTTAGCCACTGGGCGGGGGGAGGAAGAGGGACAACCCTTTCTCTCTGTACTTGTGTCCACAATCTACATTACTCCTTCCACAATGTTATCAGCCCCAGAGTAGGAAAAAGAAGTACAAAAAAATGCCCATCTTTTCCCTCCACCGTGTTGCTAATTCCCGCTTCCAGGCGATTTAGAATGGGGAAATCAAGTGGAGGGAAGGGGTTAAATCTCTTTCTCAATGCTGCTTTTCAAGCCACTTTAATGAAAAAACAAAAGGCAATTTCATTGTGGATTTCCCACATAGGGTCTGTTCTGGCTATGCTTCTATTCGTATTTAGTCAATCTTCTGGCACTTCTCAAACAACGAATGTTTTGATTGTCGCTTAAGAGGCCTCAAAATATTGACTAAAGGAAGACCCAGCATTCTGTGCACATAAAAGACCAAGATCTGTTCTGTATCCTTACTGGTTTATGGGCCATTTCTTTGTTAAGTTAGAATGGCAGCCTAATTCACCTATAATTCAACTGAGGTGCAGGGAGGAAGGATAATTCGCTATATAATCTGCTATAACACTTCTTTAAATGTGTCTATTCTAAGCAGAAGTCCAATGCAAATTCCAAAACTGGACAGTCACAGTGCTGCTAAAAAAAATGTGCCAGGAACTTTTTTTTAAAAAACAAATCACCTATCAGAGAGAATGTCAGGTCCAGTGTTACGCAGGCAAGCCATTTGGCTTATGCACTTTCGCTTCTTTCTACGGGCTACAATTCGATTCCCTAGCAATCCTATGGACAGCTGCTCCAGTCTAAGCCCGCTGAAACCAATGGGCGTTGACAGAATTAACTCAGCGTAAGGTTGCATTGTTACTTTTGTTTTAACACAAACCACAGTTTGCTGTTGCATCCATACCTGCAGGGCTATTTTTGGGCAGGAACACACAGGAACGGAATTCCGTCTGGGTCCTGAGTTGGCCACGCCCAGCAGGAACTCATTAGCATAATAGGCCACACCCAACAGCAGAAACTCATTAGGATTGGCTACATTAGGGGTGTGTGGCCTAACATGCAAAGGAGTTCCTGCTACAAAAAAAGGCCCTGGGTTTTGACAAGAAACAAGGTAAACAGAATAACAAGCAAAAGGTGGGTGTGGCTGGATGACCACACTTCTGGTAACATGTGGGTGCGACCTAATATGCTAATGAGTGGTGCTGTGAGGGGTGTGGCCTAATATGCTAGTTTCTGCTGTTGGGTGTGGCCTGTTATGCTAATGAGTTCCTGCTGGGCTTTTTCTACAAAAAAAGCCCTGCATACCTGCAAACAACAGTATGCCCCACAGTGGAAGGGAACACACAAGCATACAGCTCAGTCATTCGATCCCGACCCATGTTCTGACATTATGTCTGAACAAGGAGACACTGGTGTCAAGTGGGGAAGGCTGAATATTAATAATATAATGAAAGGCAGCTTTTCAGCAGGTGAAGTATTTGAGAATTAACATAGAGGTTGATCTCTATGTAGGCAGTAGGTAAACCAAGCTGTATTTGGTGAAAAAAGGACATATTCGTATGCACAGCTACTGCCTGGGGTAACTATCTTATTGCTATATCGGGAAACTTTAAATCTGGTGTAATGAGCCAACTGAGCGCTAGGAAGACCGAGAGCTACTAATGTGGATGGTAAACTCTTTCAACAGAGAAGGAAATCTGCTCAGATTCTTCTGCCACTCGCCAGCTGAGAAAGCTGTTTCAATCGAGGGTTAACGCAATTCAGCATCATCCCCTGGTACACACCGATCACAAACACGGAACCCAAATGGCGTATAAGGGAGGGCTGTCCTGGATAAGCGGGCACACCAGTAAAGCTACATTAAGTCGTAACAGATCGTGCCAAGGGGATTTTTGTTTTGTTTTTGGCATGACAAAATGATCTGTAAGGATCCGTGAGCACGGAGAGGCTATTAATAACTGCAAGCTGGTTAGCATTCGGTTGGAAACTGTGCGTCCAACAGCACCCAGTGGTAAGAGACATTTCATGCCACCAGGAGAAGTGTGTGGGTGGGTGTTTCTCCCCACCCCTTGCCAAGGGAAGGTCGAGGACACTCTCTAGCAGGCTACAAAACTCATATGGCACTTCCAATAAATACATTAAAGCTTGTTAAAGAAACCCCGGAGTTGTGTGTGTTTTTTAAAGAGAGGAACAAAGGCAACTGCTGTAACAAGCTCGATTTAGCCATTACATCAACAACACCGCAAAAAGAAGGGGGGGGGGACTGGCGTATTTAGAAGCGGCAGACCTATTACAATCATTAAAAGACCGCACATCTTTCCACACCCCTCCACTAACCGCCTGGATAGTTAAGCCTCACATTGAAGAAGATATTTCACCGTAGGTTTGTTTAAATCTTTAATTGTTCCATTTCACTTCAGCCTCCCTAAAACTTGACAGCGTTCCTCTTTCCAACATCAGTCACAAAGATGAAGATATGTAGGTTTTTGCCGAGTGCTAAAATATCCCTCAGCGAAGCATGCACAAGTTGTGACCTACCAAGCCCAATAAAGTCTGCCAGGCACATGTGGGGGGTTCTCAAAAGAAAAGACCCTCTGGTTTCCACCGACTCTTGGGGACTGCAAAAATCAGGGGCAAGCCATAACCCCTAGCTGGGAAATTCACCTTTATCTTGGGGGCCTGCCCTCATTCAGCCTCACACGGGAGACCTTTGCCCAGTGCTCTTCATTCACCCCACAAATCCACAGCTGGCTCTGAATGCACTAAATGCCCTCCGAGTATCAAATTTGACTCCTGAACTGATCCCTCTGAAAAACCAATCCTGCAAATGCAGCGAATCCCAATGCTGGAACAGAGGAAGCGGGAAGGGAGGCCTTTGCCTGGAAAGCAGGAGGTGTTTTTGGTTTTAACTTCTAATGCAATGGGCAACAAAAGGCAAATCAGCGTGCACATTTAGGTTCTACTATACTAATTTGTCCGGAGTCATGAACAGTGGGGTGGTGGGGTCAGAAAAAGGCCACGCCCGCGTCTATCGCTCACAAACCATGGGAGAGAATATCCCCAGACTCATCGTCCCCAATTCTACATGCCTTTAAGACATCTTCGTGAAATGCTTTCTTCTGGTGGATGGATTCTCTTCCAAGGATTGAGGGCTGGAGCGCAAGAGGCAAACATCCACCTCGTTGCTTGAACACTTGGATTTGGATGTTCCAAAGAAGTGACTTGGGAGGAATTGTAGGAGACTTGGGTGGCTGCTTCTTTTCTCCACACTTTTGGATCTCATCTGAAGTGGGGGAGGGTGGCCATTTCCCCAAGGCATGGGTGGAATGGATGTTTCAGGGCAGCGAGAGGCATCTCTCCTCCTTTTGCACGGGGCCCCCGGAAGTTATCACAGGGGCACAAAGGTGCTGCCCTGAGACCCTTTTCAAAGACCTAGCATGATGACAACACCAACTGGAGTCCCCTGCTTGAACGTAATGGACGCTCTCACAGGAGTACCTCTGTCCTGAGGTTTGCGGCAGCTGTGATTTGGGGGTGGGGGCCAGTTATATCCCATTAGTTCTTTCTTTCACGCGTAGCCAGACTCGGTTTAGGACACCCATTTGGCGTGAGAGAAGGGGAAGCCGACACAGTTATTACTTCCCGCCTCTTAGAACCAGAACAAAGTTGACTCTCGAAATAAAAAAATAGCTATGCAAATCTTCCTTCTTCAAGACAAATTCTAAGAGGTTTGTTTTGATTCTTTTCCCTCGTCCTTTCTCTCTCTTGGAATTGTCCCTCCCCCCTTCTCTTTCTTCCCTTTTGGGTAAGAAAAGCTAAAGGTTTAGAAAAGAAGGATGTGGGGTTCTGTATAAATGCATATTATTATTATTATTATTATTATTATTATTATTATTATTAATAATAATAATAATAATAATAATAATGGCCATTTATAGCTTAACTTTAAAAAAGCAACTTCAAGAACCGCACAATCCAAACCGATCGGCCATGCTGGCTAAATGGATCCTTCGTATTTAAAGGCAGTTTACACCTCTAAATCACCTGTGGGTAGCAGTTGGGAGAAACAGGAGGGAAGTGCTGTTTCTGGACTTCCTGGAGGGATGGTGTTGGCTACTCTGTGAAATGGGATGCTGGACTGGATGGATCCTTAATCCGATCCATCTTGCAATTTGTCTTGCTACAGTCCTTCCAACAACCCCGTAACGTAGCTCGGTATCGTTCACTCTGCTCGAGGGTGGCTTTCCTGAGCCATTTAGCAAGTTCACAAGTGATTCAGACCGATGACTTTCCGTTCAGTCTGTTAGCTGATAAGCTGAAAGGGCACGTCCTCGGTTTTCTCTGGCAGGCGGTGGTGTCCTTCCCCCAGGGCATCTGACTGGTCCTCCCACTGGGACATGCCCTACTCCTGCGTTCACTATTCATTCCAAGGAACTTGGAATGTTAAGGGAAAACAGAAACACCTTTGAGACGAACAAACTTTATTGTGGCACAAGCTTTCGAGAAACACAGCTCTCTTCGTCAGATGCACCTGACGAAGAGAGCTGTGTTTCTCGAAAGCTTGTGCCACAATAAAGTGTGTTAGTGATATAGGTGCTACTGGGCTTTTTACTATTTTGTAGCAACAGACTGACACGGCTAACTCATCTGGATCTATGAGTAAGGGAAGAAATCTGAAGTTCTTTTTTTTTTTGGTACACATTTATCCAGGGTGTGGCTATGGGGTGTTGCAAACAGCTCCTGCATTTCAAAATTTACCACTAGACAGAAAAGGACAAGAGTCGCTTGCGTCTCTTTGGCATGGTTTCCCTCAAACACCTGAAGTGATTCTCTGCCACCTTCCCAAGGAAAAAGGCTGATCCTTTCTGGGAACATCTAATTCAACACAACCAACCTGTGATTTCTCCCCCTCTCTGATAATATCCCCCCTCTCGATACTTGTAAGGAAACTCTTGGCAGTTCCAGGTTGCCGACTACAGCCCAGTGCCAAAAGGCAACATCAAGAAAAGGCCTCTTTTCTCAGGTTCTTGTCCCATCTGTTCCAAAAGAATCCAACCACAGTTGGCAGAATTTGGAGTAAATGGGTTTGGGGGTGTCAACCTTTGCATGCTTCTTTTAGAGGATAATTCATTAACTGGGGATAATTTTGTCAATCAAAGGGATGGCGAGATTTTCAACCAAACAAAGAAACAAAGTGGGGGGGGGGGGGGAAGGAAGCCTTGACGGGTTACAAAAGACTCCTTTGTTCAATTTTGCCGTAATGTGCATTCCTTTGAAATCTGTCATCAAAAACAACTTTCTTTTGTAGACTGATGTTGTATTCAGGGGACAATAGAAAGATTTCAGGGGAAAAAATGTTGCGCTGATCTTTTTTACTAAAACTGCTTTGTCCTCCCTCGTGACCCCAAAAGAAACAGAATGGAACCAGCCTTCAAAAAACAAGAGTGAATAATGCCCAGGGACCTTATACAGGCAGTTATTCTAAAACCGCTTACACTTATTTACAATGGTGCTTTATAAAACAAAACAAACAAAAAACGGTAGCACTTCCTAAAAGATTTTGGAACTTTTTTTCTTTTCTTTTTTCCTTCCATTTTTTTTTAAAACTCCCTTGTCAAAAAAGCCAACTTACATTAAAATATACGTACCACAAGACAACACAACTAACAAAATATATAATAAAACTCATACAAGTAGAAAATTCTGAGGTATTTCTGGTTTGAGGTGGTCTGTGGTCATGAAGGTTTTTTTTTCTCTCTCTCTCTCTTTCTCTCACAACTTTTTAAAATAAGTTTCAACCTCGGAAGCCACGCAATGTGTTATGTGTGTTCTTTTTTTTCTTTCTTTCTTTAAAAAAATCATTGCATGTTTTGCAAGTTAAAAAAATATTTAAATGTTGAATCAGCAGCATTAGGAACATTCACTGACTAAGAGCGAGTTTATGGCATAAGAGAATCAACGGTATTTTGGAATATGCACCACTGTTAAGAGGAAAGAGTTGGGTGACAGAGGTCCACCTCAGTGGAGGCTGTAATCCTAAACAACACTCAACCCATTCCCAACAATGGGATTTGCTTCCGAGTAAATGCGCATAGGATCAAGGCTTTGATGATTACTGGTCAGTTAAATTACATTACTAATACAAACCGCTTGGAAACTAGTTTCAAACTGGTTTAAGTGTCATGACTTCCTCTAAAGAACTCTGGGAAATGCAGATTTCCAAGGGCATAGGATCGGGCTTTGATTATTTCTGGTCAGTTAAACTGCCTTCAGTTTGACATGTTAATACGGTCTGTGCGCCATTTCATCTAGGGGTGCAATCCAGACCATTCACAACCAACGGAATTTCACTAGACACAAGCACTGAAGACATTTACTCGTAAGTAAATCCCTATGATTTCAATGGGAGTCAATCAGAATGGAAATGTGCTTTAAACGGCCGTCCAAATTGCATTTCTGACTGTATTCTAGAAATTCTTCTGTTAATCCTTGGAAGCTATAGTACATTAACAAAGCTTCCAGTCACCAGTGTTTTGCTTGGCTGTTTCTTTTCTCTCATTTTTAGATGAAAATCAAACATCTTAGAAAACTAAGCTTTTAAAATTGCTTTCAGACATCTTTTGGGAAATCAGGACTTTGCAGGACTTTTGGCCCAAGATCTTTTTCTCTAAACTAAACGCCAGTAGGGCATTGATTTTTTTTTAATCTCCTGCATAAAATGCAAGCCGAATGGAGTTTTACACAATTTGGAACCCAACATAATGGCATGTGCTTCCACCTTTCCCTCAATTTTTCCAGTGCCAGCCAGGCCAAAAACCGGGTGATTATCCACCTGCTGGTGGGCTGCCACACATGCTAGGTAGCAGGCCGCATTTGGCTCCATGAACTGCAGAGGCTTAGCTGTTGCCTCTTTAATTGTGCAGTCATTAGGCTTTTCTGCATTCCTGTTCTCCTTGCTTATGTGTTTCTGTTGCTTTTCTGTTCTGTGTGTGTTTTGCTCCATCTAGTGGTCAATTCAATATTACACCACTCTATGACCGGCATTTCTCCCTGCAGATTTAAACCAGAGGTTTTTAGGCTGGACATAAAAGCAATCTAATATCAAATGACCACTAGAGAGAGCAAAACATGTGTGGAACTGAACAAAAACCCTGAAGCAACAGGAACACACAAGGGAGGAAAAATGAAAATGTGGAAAAACCCCTAGGCAGAGTTACACCCTTCTAAGTCCATGCAAAGCCAGTGGACTTAGAATGGTGCAATTCTGCTTAGGATGGTACGGCAAATGCATTAAAAAAGACCCTTGCATCATGTTGGTATGAGATAGGGTCAAACCAGATATGACACTAGGAGATTTGCAACTGGATCTTCCTTGTATTTTTTTAACGGTGGGTTGCAGCTGCCAGGGATTCTGGATTCAACCCGGTGCAGCAACATGGAGAGGGAAGGTGGTTTAACTTTTCCGGTGTCTTCCCTGGTTTGACTCTAAATAAGGATTTTCCTTTTTAAACAAACAAGCAAACAAACACTGAAGCCTGCAAAGTCAGTGAAAGGGCTAACTTCTGCCTGTGATCCTCTGTGACCCAACTTCCTCTGTACTCTGCAGCAGTTTAATACTCTGCCTCAAAACTTGCTCTCCCTCTCATTAGCGGTTTACCTGAGAAGTAGCTCTGTAGCAGATGTTTCTCCAGATGCTGCAAAAGTCCAACGTCTCTCTCCTCCCCCACCCCAAATACTAAACTTTTCCCTTTCGATTCTACCATCAAAGAATCAACATTCTCTTCTCAGTTTCTGTTTCCCACCACCCCCCACGTTACAACACCCGTTAGACCCGTAAAAGACACATCTGCTTTTCTTTTTCTTTTAAGCTCACTGTCGACAATAGAAAAGAATTAAAAAAAAAAAAGGAAAAGGAAAGGTTTGGGGCGGGGAAAGTTCCTTTCTGAGGTGTGATTTTATGTAACAGTCTTAAGTTTCCTCCGAATTTTGCAGCATGTCTTGTAGATAGGGAGGTGGTTTTCTTGATATCACAGATGCTCTGAGTTTAAAAAATAAGGAGACATACTGAGAAAAGAGAAAGCCCAGAAAACAGGATCAAAAAGGAAACAAAGTGAGTCCGTTGAGGTTTTGAGGTACCTGCATCAGGTTTGCATTCACTAGTCGGCACCTGAATGCTTGCTGAGATGTCCTCTTTTTTTTTTCTTCTTTCTTCTTTTTAATACAGTAGAGCAATGTGCTGGTAAAATTGATCAAATCCAAAAAAACCCAACAATAATAATAACAACAACAACGACAATAATAATAACAACAGCAATGGTAAAAAGTCAAGATTAAAATAGCAGCTGCGTTCGTGTGTGTGTGTCTGTGTGGTTTAACTCTTTTGTTTTTAAAAAAATCCACTGAGTCTGGAAAGACACCAAAAAAAAAAAAAAAAAAGGGTTTAAGTGAACCAGGATCTAGATACTTGACTCTTTGGGCAGCAAGTCCATGTTGGTGACAGAGGTCACAATGGAAACGAGGCAGTCCGAGGTAGTGCCGTTTACCGATTTGCGGATCTGAGAAACCCGTTCCTCCACGCAACCGGCCGAGAGGCGCGCCTCGGCATCGTGGTCCCAGCACTCTTCAACAGTGATGCAAAGCTGCGCCAGACCCTGGACGGGAGAGGAGGAAACAAGAGGGCTTAGTGTCCTCCCAGAACCCATTTCTCTCCCTTCTCCGCCCTCGTTGCCACTGCCTACCAAGAACTCCTCGACGGGGATGTCCCCGTTTAAGGCATTGTATGGTTATGACAGCCCACCCGTCCCATTTCTGGAAGGGGATACGAACATGGGACCAGGGGATGCAGCCCAATGGTGTAAACAACTGAGGGACTCTTGGCCTCTTTTATGCAAAACATTGGCTGCGGCGAGAGAGGCCTGCAAAACGCAGGCTGATAAGGGAAGGGTGGAGGGTTGGGCTCTACAGCCTGGTGACTCGGTGTATGTTTCTACAAAAAAATATCAACATGTTGAGGCCTAGTCGGAAGTTGGGATGGAAATACATTGGCCCGTTTAAAGTTAAAAGAATCATCAGCGATGTTGCAGTTGACATGGACTTGCCGAAAAATGTGAGAACATTGCATTCTGTATTTCATTTCAGCCTCCTGAAGAGAGATACAGGTTCCTGTTCCTGGCATCCAGTGAAAATGGCGTCCCCTCCTATCATGATTGAGGGCGAGGAGCATTATGAAATATCACGGATTCTGGACTCTAAGATCAAACGGGGGAAATTGCTGTATTTGGTAGAATGGGTGGATTTCGGACCCCAGCACCTCGAATGGGTGGAAGTAGGGGATATTCGGGCCCCTGAACTGTTGCGGCAGTTCCATCAGGAGTTCCCGGACAAACCGGGAGATCTCCCGGACTGACCGGGAGACCTCCCGGAATGGTCGGGAGAAGCTGATTTTTGAGAGGGCAGTATGTCAGCTATGCTGCCATGGGGGTTGGGGAGTTCATTCTGTGTCTTGTTAATTGCTATTGCATTCCTATCCCTGCTGTTATGCCTTTGCTGAAACGCTTATCTCCATAGATGTGCAGGAGGAGGTTGTGTTGTCTGGAGAGCTCCTATGTACCGTGAGAGACTCCGAGTTCTCAGCTTTAGCCACCTAACGGTTGCCTGACTTATCCCGCGTGCGGGAGGGTGTCTAATTGGCCAATGCCATGGGGGGGGGTGCATACGAATACCCTATATCCTATTATGCTCTAGTGGCTGTGGCCATTCTTAACAGTGCCTGTGTTACTGCATCTATAGCTTTGCAATAAAAGTATAACCGTTCCTGAATGTGTGTCCTTCGTTGTTAGCTGTGGGTTTTGACAGTCTTACATTCAAGTAGACAACTTTCATTGATTTACTTTTCCGTTAGGCTATCTAGGCAAGGTCTCCTCCCTTATTTCCAAGCATACTGATGCTCTGCCAAAGTCAAATGGACCCACACCACACCTCTCTCATACACATCATGCCGCTCATTCATGTGATCAACTGCAATTCCAAGATCCTTTTCACAAGTGCGGCTGCCATCCTGCAACAGTGCATTTGATTCTTTTTTGACTAAATTCTGCCTTTCTCTGTATTGAATTTCATTTCTGTTAGCCTGCTCTCTTGCAGCACTGGATAATGCGTTTCCGGTACACATAGTGATCATTTGCAACTGGATTTCCCTGTGTGAAACATGAAAATCCAGTTACAAATGACTGCTATTATGCACTCAGAATGTATCATCCACGAGCTGCCAAAGCAGACCTAGTTTTAAAGCCATATTGTCAGTCTTTGATCCTCAGACTTAAGAGAGGATGAGAAGAAGAAGAAGAGGAGATTGGATTTATACCCCGCCCTTCACTACCCAAAGGAGTCTCAGAGCAGTTTACAAACTCCTTTCCCTTCCCCTCCCCACAACAGACACCCTGTGAGGTAGGTGGGGCTGAGAGAGCTCTGACAGAAACTGCTCTTTTTCAAGGACAGCTCTTATCAGAACTATGGCTTGCCCAAGGTCATCCAGCCAGGTGCAAGTGGAGGCGTGGGGAATCAAACCTGGTTCTCCCAGATTAGAGTCCACACACTTAACCACTACATCAAACTGGCTCACTTTTTGTTGTATGGAGAAAAGAGAAATCCGGATTCCTATGGCAACCTGTTTCTTTCCTCCTTTCCACCGTCCTCTGAATAGCTGCTCAGAGCCATCGCAAAGGGAGAACAGAAATAAATTCAATCTGGAGTTTTGTTAAGGCCTCAAGGCAGTTCCTTCCTAGAAAAATTGCTGCACATTTTTTAGAATGTGGGAACCGACTTCAAAGGGGGCATCTGGTTCAGCTGCACTGTACTTCTCAGCCCGGAGGGTAGCCGGGCTGCCACGCTGCCCGCTTTGGTGGGCAACATCCTACCACCAGCCTCCCCAATCAATGCTCAGATAAGCAGGAGTAAAAAGCGCGCGCGCGGGGGGGAGGCAACATGCAACGTCAACTCCTGGGCGAATACCCGGAAGTGACATCACTGTGCCAGACAACGTTCTAGGAATTTCTCTCGTGTCTATGGTTTGTTTTTTTTAACTACAGAAACTGGAGAAGTCCTAGAGTGCTGCACTATATGCTGAAGTCATTTCCAGGTACTCACCCGGAAGTGATGTCACGTGACATAATTTTTTGTCAACCTCTGTTCCCTCCACCCTCCCACCGATTGCCAGCAGAAGGCTAGCAACCCTAGTTGCCAGAGAAAAGATTACAGACAAAGGACATACAGGATGTTTAAGCCAGTGTTCTTTGAACGCAGGACGCATCTTCTTGTGAACCACCACCTCCTGAAGGTCCTCGAGGGATGGATGCTGACCGATCTCTTCTTCGAATGGCAGCATGTACTCATCCACTGGACCTGAGTATGCACAGAGAAGGGAAAACGTCACTAGACAGTGGAAATCCATGGAACACGGCACAAAACTCTGATCTGGTTCTCACACAGTTCACATCATAATCGGTATTGGGATCCATCTTGGCCTCCTCTGCTCACCCACTTAGAGTTCAACAGAGCATTACTGGAAACTTAGCTGGAAGGGACCTCCAGGGACATCTATTCCAACCCCCTGCCCAAGGCAGGAAATTCACAAACACCTCCCCCACACACACCCCAGTGCCCCCTGCTCCACACCCAGAAGATGACCAAAAACTTTCAGGATCCCCAGCCAAACTGGCCTGGAGAAACATTGCTTCCTAAACCCAATGTGGTAACTGATCAGCATTTCCCAAGGCATGTAAGGAAGGGCCACAAGAACTAAGCACTGATGCAACCCTTCCTGCCCTCCCTCTCATGACCTGCCTAAGGTCACGATAGTAAAGGTAAAAGTTTCCTGTGCTCAAAAGTTAGTTGAATCTGACTCTAGGGGGCAGTGCTTATCTCCGTTTCCAAGCCGAAGAGCCAGCGCTGTCCGAAGACGTTTCCGTGGTCATGTGGCCGGCATGACTAAACACTGAGGCACACGGAACGCTGTTCCCTTCCCACCGAAGTGGTACCTATTTATCTACTTGCAATTTATTGCTTTCGAACCGCTAGGTTGGCAGGAGCTGGAACTAGAGACGGGAGCTCACTCCGTCATGCGGCACACTCGGGTCTCGAACTGCCAAGGTACAGACCTTCTGGTCTGCAGCTTCAGCGTCTTAACAATTTAGGATCTTCCAGGGGGCACCATGAACGGTCTGAATAATGGCCATCTGATTGTGATCTGACTGAACCTGGCTCTTATATGTCATTTTATTGTTGCTTTGTTTGAATTGCTGTTTGTTTGCTTTTAATGTTTTAATATATTATGTGTTCAACTGACATCCCTTGACCTGCCCTGAGCCCGCTTGCATGGGAGAGTGGGATACAAACCAAATAAACAAACAAATAAATTGGGAGTTAGTGTGGCACAGAGGTGAAGGAGGAGGAGGAGACTGGATTTATCCCCTGCCCTTCACTCGGAGTCTCAGAGCGGCTTAGAATTCCCTTCCCTTACCTACAACAGACACCCAGTGAGATAGGTGGGGCTGAGAGAGCTCTGACAGGCACTGCCCTTGAGAGAACAGCTCTGACAGAACTTGTGACTGACCCAAGGTCACACCAGCAGCTGCGTGTGGAGGAGTGGGGAATCAAACCTGGTTCTCCCAGATTAGAGTCCTCGCTCCAAACTGGCTACGGCGTGGAAATCTCAACTCAGCCATGAATTCACCAAGCGATCCTAGGCAAGCATCTCTCCGCCTCCCAACAACTTTGCTGTGTTAATTCTGCTTGGCTGATCCAGGTTTCATTAAAAAAAACACACCACCGTCTTTCAGACAAGTTAAAGCAGTGCCTGCACACTCCGGATCTTTCTCAGCGATCACCTTCCGCATGCTACTTTTGGACGCTTTGCAAAACTGAGTTATTCAGAAGGTCGTTGTTTCTGGAGTGGTCTGTGTGCAGGAAAGGGGATTAAGGAAGGGATCTTGGCATGACGATTCTGGGCACTGGAACTGTTCTGGTGGTTTTACAGTTGTTTCATTCATGGTTTCAAACAGCATCGTAACCTGCCTTGGAATGACTACTGCTGAAAGTTATGGCAGAAAGTGCCAAAGCAGAATTACAGCTGATCATCAAGAAGAAGAAGAAAGAAGAAGAAAGAAGAAGAAGGAAGAAGAAGGAAGAAGAAGAAGGAAGAAGAAGAAGGAAGAAGAAGAAGGAAGATGAAGAAGGAGGAGGAGGAGGAGGAGGAGGAGGAGGAAGAAGAAGAGGAGGAAGAAGAGGAAGAGAGAGGAGGAGGAAGAAGAGGAAGAAGAGGAGGAAGAAGAGGAAGAGGGAGGAGGAGGAGGAGGAGATTGGATTTATACCCCGCCCTTCACTACCCAAAGGAGTCTCAGAGCGGCTTACAATCTCCTTTCCCTTCCTCTCCCCACAACAGACACCCTGTGAGGTAGGTGGGGCTGAGAGAGCTCTCTCGAGGACTGCTCCTGAGAGAACAGCTCTGAGAGAACTTGTGACTGACCCAAGGTCACACCAGCGGCTGCATGTGGAGGAGTGGGGGAATCAAACCCGGATTTCCCAGATTAGAGTCGGCGCTGCTAACCACCACACCAAACTGAAGACAAAAGTAATGACTGCTGGAGAATTATGCAACTTTAAGGCTGAAGATGAAGAAATCAAAACTGTTTGGGATTTTCCGTTCCTTGGCTCCACCGTCAACCAAAAGGGAGACGGCAACCAAGAAATCAGAAGGAGACTGAGACTGGGAAGGGCAGCCGTGAAGGAGCTGGAAAAGGCCCTTCACGATATTCCCCATGACTACGCGTGGGTGTGAAAGTTGGGCAATGAAGAAAGCTGACCCGGAGAAAGTAGATTCCTTTGAAATGTGGCGTTGGAGGAGAATTTTGCAGAAACCGTGGAACGCCAAAGAAACAGATCAGTGGGTTCTAGATCAAACGAAGCCTGAACTCTCCCTAGAAGCTCCCTAGAAAAACCATCGTTTTACAAGGACACGCCCACAGTGTCTGAGAAGACTACCAACAGCAGCAGAAGAGAAGAGGAGATTGTATTTATACCCCACCCTTCACTACCAGAAGGTCTCAGAGTGGCTTACAATCTCCTTTCCCTTCCCCTCCCCACAACAGACCCCCTGTGAGGTAGGTGGGGCTGAGAGAGCTCTCTCAAGAACTGCTCTTGAGAGAACAGCTCTGAGAGAACTTATGACTGACCCGAGGTCACACCTGCAGCTGCATGTGGAGGAGTGGGGGAATCAAATCCGGTTCTCCCAGATTAGAGTCTGCGCTCCTAACCGCTAGAGATGTAAAATTTCCGGAACTTTTCGGAAAATTTGAAAAAAATGCTACATTAGCATTTCTTTTGTCTTTTCTAGATTGAAAGTCATTCTGTTACTTTAGGAACATAAAAAATGACTATGGACATTTTTACTTGGCATGAAATTATCACAACTAGCATATTAAAAATATAGTGTACCCAAACAATTATTACAAACAGAATACCCACCCACATGCAAAAACAAAACTGAAACCTTTTTATTTTCTTCTGACAATCGCACCTCCTAAAGGAAGAAATGCATCTTGTTCTTGCATTGGAGAGTTCAGTTTGTAACCTAGGACTTGCTTGTCTTCAGTGCACAGAAATTAGATCAATCTGATACCATTATATATTTTAGAAATGATTTGGAAAACATTTGAACACCTTGTCTTAAAATATTTTATTTATCATGTTAAAATAAAACATTCCATAATCAATTTCTTTTCTTTTCTTTTCTTTTTTCAATTTTTCCAATTTTTCGGAAAAAAACAAAAAAGCTTCAGGGGAAAAAACGGAAAAAAACCGTTTTTTTTCCGAATTTTTCCGGTTTTTTCCCGGGCCTTCACATCTCTACTAACCGCTACACCAAACTGCTTCTGATCTCTGTGCAACACAGTGGCGATTTCAAGACTTACCATCAGCTGCTCGACATCTGGAGACTAGCTCCCACAAGACTAGGCCCATGGCATACATGTCTATTCTTAGAAAGGCATCTCTCTGGAAGTTTATTGCCCCTTCTAATACCTCAGGAGCCATGTATCTTCTTGTTCCCACCTGAGACAAAAAGAAGAGTCTGCTTTTTGACACTGAAAGGCAGCAAATAGAGAACCATATCTATCTATATTTGAATTCAGTAGCACCCTGGAGATCACATGGACTTTCAGGGAATGGGCTTGTGAGCGTCAACGCTACCTTCAGCTGCTATGAACATCTGGAGCAGAGGTCCATCAGTGGCTCTAAGCCACAACGTATAGAGCAGTGATGGCGAACCTTTTAGAGACCGCGTGCCCACACTGTGACCCAAAACCCACTTATTCATCGCAAAGTGCCAACACGGCAATTTAACCTGAATACTGAGGTTTTACTTTAGAAAAAACACAACTCATACATTCACTTAAGATGATCCAAACATAGTAAGGAAAGCAATCCCAAATGCTTTCATTTACTTAAAATTATTTGGCAGAGAATTCGACACTTTAATGATGGTCTGGGCCTGGCTGGGGCGATGGCACGCGTGCCCACAGAGAGGGCTCTGAGTGCCACCTCTGGCACCCGTGCCATGGGTTTGCCACCACTGGTATAGATCGAACACTCTGTCCGGGGCACTGATGCGCTGTCTTCTTGGTGCTTGGGGGGCAACAATTGGGAGGGTTTCTGAAATTCTGGCCCCGCTGACAGACCTCCTGACGGCACCTGGGTTTTGGCCACTGTGTGACACAGGGTGTTGGACTGGAGGGGCCACTGGCCTGATCCAACATGGCCTCTCTTATATTCTTACAATTTTATAGCTTTGTTATATTATCACTCATAGTTTCCACTGTCTGCATACCATATGGTATATATTTACTGCCCAGACTATTTTGTGAATTGTAAACTGAGAGTGCGGGAGGTAAATCTTTTATGTAAACAATCAACATCCTTTAATGACACAGCCATTTTCAGTCCTGGTAGTAACACAGGTAAGTAAGAGAGGTATTCCTGCCCTTCCGACCCCCGGTGTAGGCTAAGCGGGTGTCCTGAGCCAGCGGAGGTAGCCACTTGCCAAGCTGAAGGCAGCCACCAGCCAAGGGCTGTCCAGATGCTTGACCGGCCAGCTCTGTGGTATTACACTGACTGAACAGAAGAACATAAGAGAAGCCAATGTTTGGATCAGGCCAATGGCCCATCCAGTCCAACTCTCTGTCACACAGCGGTCAAAAAAACCAGGTGCCATCAGGAGGTCCAGAATGACTCCACGCGCCGCCACCCTGTAATTCGACCGAGCAACGCAGCCGACTTGTCTTGCTTCCTTCCCCACTAATAGTAATGTCCATTGTACCAAGCAAATGCTGCTGCTTTCTGCTGTCACAGCCTCTATGACTACCTGAGATGGTGCACACCGACTCCTCTTTTGGCTAAGCTGCGAGTGTTACCTGTCCGTGGGTGTCTCCTGGGGGTTTTCCAGGCTCAAACCGCACAGCCAGTCCGAAGTCGGCCAGCACGGCTGTCAAGTCGTTCTTCAGCAATACGTTTTTACTCTTGAAGTCCCTGCAGCCAGACGGGGGAAGAAAATAAAAAGGAAATAGACGGATGTTTTCATGCAGAGCAGATCTTGCTCCACTGCAGCAACCGTGACCGAATCTCGGCCGACTGAACTGGTGGGTGGTGCGATCCGGATTCAACCCTAACCTATGAGGATCCTGCAACCGGTGTCAGTGTAAGGCTGCTTGTGCCTAAAATATAGGAACTTTCAAACAGGCTGTGAGTTGGTTATGAGAAAAGGTAAAGGCAAAGGTTTCCCTTGCTCGAAAGCCAGTCGAGTCCGACTTGAGCCATCGCAGCTCCTGAGAAAAACCCAACAGTAATTAAAAATACACTCACACACACCAAATAATCACTACTTTTGACAAACACAGCTTCATTTTTATCAGAGGAAGGGCTTGGGGGGGGGGACACGCCGGAATGGAGTTCCGGAACCTCTTCAACAAAGTCCTCTTTAAAATGTTTAAAACTTCATGAGTTTTCAGTCTACAGATTGAAAACGTCATTTCCCTCTTGAGAGTTCTGGCACCTCCCCCCCCAAAAAAAGCCCAGAGCTGAATCTACAAATAAGATCCAACTGTTTTTTTGGGGGGAGAAATCAGAACTCTTTTTAAAAGGCTCTCTCACGAGACTTGCTGCAAATCACGCAAACAGCTGGGACACCCCAACTCTGCCTTCTCCTCACCCTATCTGACACGCGCTGCCAGAAGTAGTAGTAGTAGTAGTGGTAATAATAATAGACTGGATTTATACCCCACCTTTCACTACCCAAAGGAATCTCAGAGCGGCTTACAAACTCCTTTCCCTTCCCCTCCCCACAACAGGCACCCTGTGAGGTAGGTGGGGCTGGGAGAGCTCTTGACAGAAACTCCTCTTTTTCAAGGACAGCTCTTATCAGAACTACGGCTTGCCCAAGGTCATCCAGCCAGGTTCTCCCAGATTAGAGTCCACGCACTTAACCACTACACCAAATAACAAAGAGTTTTCAGCTAATCCCAGCTCCCTTACAAATGGAACTCTACAATACAGGCATTTGGAAACCCATATTTTGTGGCAGTCATACTTTACTTAGCCACGGCCCTTAAAACAGCTCGGGGTACACCAACAAAAAAATTATGTGCAAAGGGGCCTTCCAAAAGGGTGTGTAAATAACTTTGCTGCAAGTTCCCCAAATAAGGCCAGCCTCGGAGACCAGCTCCTGAAATCCCTTATTGTTTTATGTAATTTCAGGCCCAAGGCCCACACTGTCCTAGAAAGCTTAGCTAGGCATTCGAATGCTGGCTGTTGGCTTGGCTCCCTTTGGAGAAGCTTACAGGGTGAGCTTTCATCCTTACCTAAGACGCAAGTAAAAATCCCTGCTTATTAAATCGCTCCCAGACTTTCCAACACTTACAGGGCGGGGAGGCGAGGGAAGGAGGAGGAGGGTGTGGGTGAATATAATTAAATTACAGACCTTAGGCGGCAGATGGCAAGCCCATGTGTGCTCAGCATTCGAATTCTCCTGCCAGCCATTCAATTCACTGTGGTAACCCTGCCGGTCGGACGGCAGGACGACCAAGGGGCTGTGCAATATAATTAATGAGGGCAGATACAATTGTTTTCTAAACCGTCCTGTCAGAATATGTTACGAAGAGAGACACCGCGACCGAGGCGGAGAGAGAAAGGGGTAGGGGAAGAGTTCAGCGAATTCCCAGGGTGCGGAACGCCCCGCAGAAGAATGGCCGAGGACAAATCTCTCTCCTTCTGAAGGCGGGGGGGGGGGAATAACAAGTTTGGAGGGAGAAAGAGCTCTTCCTTACGCCAGAGGCACGGGAATATGGGCACAGGTTGGCTGGGAGAGACAAGGAGGAGGAAATTCTTCCACGCGCTGAAATCTCTCAGTCAAATTATGTCAACTTATGTTTTGATTTTATATTATGATTACTTACTTTGTTACACTTTACAAACTGCTTGCTCCCCCCCCCCCCATATGGGGTTATAGGGAAGAAGAAGAGGAGGAGGAGGAGATTGGATTTATACCTCGCCCTTCACTACCTGAAGGCGTCTCAGAGCAGCTTACAATCGCCTTTCCCTTCCCCTACCTTCCCCACCCCTCCCCTCCCCACAACAGACACCCTATGACTGCAATGTTCCCGCTAAGCTGTGGAGTCTTGTGAGCAAAAATTATACTTTGTGAGCTGCTGGCATTGAATTCGTGAGCAAGTAGTTTGGCTACTGCATAAATTAGTTTGCTCTGGAGCCATCCTCCCTGAACTAAAACAAAAATGTGTGAGCCGGAGGCTAAAAAACTGTGAGCTAGCTCACACTAACTCAGCTTAGAGGGAACACTGCCTGTGAGGTAGGTGGGGCTGAGAGAGCTCTTTAGAGGACTGCTCGTGAGAGAACAGCTCTGAGAGAACTTGTGTCTGAACTAGGTCAGACCAGCAGTGTCATGGGCATGGATGAGGATGAGCTGACAGAGCCTGCAGAAACCACAGCTGCCCCCCCTGAAGCAGCAGAGGAAGGTAGCTGGCAAGTGCCTGTAACAGCAGTCTTCACACCTGGCCCAAATAAGGAAGAACTGCAAGCTGAAAGTCCTCCTGACTCACCCCCAGGTGTGAATCGTTTAAGGGAGCGACTGCGGCAAAACTTAGCAACCAGGCGAAGAGAGGCCAGGCTACAAGGGAGACGCGCAGCCAACCCAGAGTTCTAACAGGAGCCTGGCCGATCGTGCAGCTGGCTAATTGGTAGCAGCATTTAACTCCACACTCTGGGTGCTACTCTTCCTGGAAGCAACAAGTCAGCTTTGTGCTGCTTGCATCCACTCCGGCTTGGCTCTTGCACCTAGACCTTTGGACCCCCTGGCTTTGGACTTGGCTCTGTGTTCCTGGCTCCAGACTCCGGCTTGGCTTTGGACTACGCTCCTGGTTAGTGATTTGGACTTGGCTCTGTGTTTCTGGCTCCTGACCCCGGCTTGGCTTTTTGGACTTTGCACTGTCTTCTTGGCTCCTGACCTTGGTCTGTTCTGGACTCCCTTTGGACTGGCACCCTAGCCCGTGACAAGCAGCCACATATGGAGGAGTGGGAAATGAAACCTGGTTCTCCCAGATTAACCACTGGTAAAGGTAAAGGTTCCCTTGCTCAAAAGCCAGTCGAGTCCGACTCTATGGTTGCAGTGCTCATCTCCGTTTCAAAGCCGAAGAGCCAGCGCTGTCCGAAGATGTTTCCGTGGTCATGTGGCCAGCATGACTAAACACCAAGGCACACGGAACGCTGTTACCTTCCCACTGAAGTGGTACCTATTTATCTACTTGGAATTTCTTGCTTTCGAACTGCTAGGTTGGCAGGATAACCACTGTTAACGGGGTGTCAAAAGTGTTGCCAGACGGTGGTTTGAGCACACCCACAACTGCAACTTCTACTTTAAAAATTAAGGAAAACAGCTGGGGTTACCTGCTCTGGGTTAGAAACACCTGGAGATTTGGGGGGAGGTGGAGCCTGGGGAGGGCGGGATTTGATGAGAGGATGGACCTCAGCAGGGTATAATGCCGTAGAGTCCACTGTTCAAAGCAGCCATTTCCTCCAGGGGAACGAATCATGGTTCATCTGGAGATCAAATGTAATAGCGGGGGATTTCCAGGTGTCACCTGGAGGTTGGTAACCCTAGGAACAGCACCACACCTGGTCATTTTCTGATTACACCGTTTATAGCCATGCAGAGTCAAGGCAGCCATCTTGTGTGTGACCAAGGGCTTGTTATGACCCACTAGGAAGTTCTCATTTGCAAGGCATCTCAACATGAAGGGGACTAGTGCCATAACAATCACGGGTATTATTGACGGCTCTTGTTCCCGTTTTGTTTATTATCCAGTAGGGTTACCAACAACCTGAAGGGGGGGAAAGTCTTGCCCCTTTAACAGAGGCTTAATGTATGGAAACAGCACATGAAGCTCTTTGTAGCATGGAGATAAATAACATCACCTGGTTAACAGAAGAAGAGGAGGAGATTGTATTTATACCCCGCCCTTCACTACTCAAAGGAGTCTCAGGCCCCGGCCACACGTGCCGGAAAACGTGGGGGGGGGGGAGGCGTGGCTATTTGCACCGTCGCATTCTGATCAGCCATTATGCGATCAGACGTGATGGCAGCACACAGAGGTTTTGTCCTTTGGCGTGCGCTGCAAAGAGGACGGAGGGAGGGAATAGGCACGCGCCGGCGCGATCACACCCAACGCGTCCGTCTGCAGCCTGTGGAAAACCATTTGCTAGTAGATCTTTGCAGTTACTTTCTAACTGCGCATCTTTGGCTACGCTTCCCAGATGTTGTGGTGTGATCGCACCCCGAAAATCCGCCCAGCATTCGTGCCTTTCACGCGGCAAATTCTCCATGTAACCGGGGCCTAAGAGTGGCTTACAATCTCCCTTCCCCTCCCCTGAGAAGTGCTCATGAGAGAACAGCTCTGAAAGAACTTATGACTCATCCAAAGTCACACCAGCAGCTGCCTGTGGAGAAGTGGGGGATCAAACTCAGTTCTCCCAAATTAGAATCCGCGCTCCTAACCACTACATCAAGCTGGCTCACTAAGTCTCTATTAAAGAGGCAGGGTGTTTTTCTCTCCAGACAGCTGGACATAGGGTTTACAGGTGCCCTCCTGCCCACCTGCAGGGACTGGGGGGGTAGGGTTGCCAGATCCAGGTTGGGAAGCCCCTGGAGATTTGGAGATAAGAGCCTGGGGAGGGCAGGGACCTCAGTGGGGTACCGTGCCACAGAGTCCACCCTCAAAAGCATCAATTTCCTCCAGAGGAGCTGATCTCTGTAGTCTAGAAACAAGCTGTAATTCTGGGTGGTCTCCAGGTCACACCTGGAGGCTGGCATCCCTAGCTGGACACTTTATTCCCAGGGTAAACGACCAACCAAACAGCAACAGGCG
Organism: Gekko japonicus; assembly: GCF_001447785.1. Taxonomy (NCBI): domain Eukaryota; kingdom Metazoa; phylum Chordata; class Lepidosauria; order Squamata; family Gekkonidae; genus Gekko; species Gekko japonicus. Next base: position 1,219,698 of record NW_015173681.1, on the reverse strand, counting down.
AGGACCATCTGAGCAGTGTATCACTAACACAAAAATCCTCTCTAACCAATTATGCCTAGAGTGCTACTTGAGGCCTGTTAACGTTAATATTGTATATTAAAAGTGATGAATAAGAGACAGTGAATAGAACAGTAGACTAACTCTGCACTCCTATTTAGAGTTATGGCACTGCATCTATCCACTGCATCTAGACTGTAGAAACTCTGCATGGGGTGGCAGTGTAAAACACCTGTGATTATTTATTTTTTTTAAAAAAAGAAGGAAATGTTATATAAACAGTGGTCCTTCTTTATATGGGAGACTCTTGTCTCCAAAGGATTCTGTGCTATAATGAATGTTTTAAAGGAAGCCACTTGCTTTTTCTTCTGTGGCTAGAAAAGAGAAAATCACCAGAAGAAGAAAGGCTCAATGGCAGGTTGCTGTCTTGAAAAAGAGGGCAGCTGCCAATGAAAACAGCCATTATCCCCATGCGTTCAATGCGTTCCTCAGCACCTGCCTTTCAGCTCCATTAGGGGGCAGTGCAGCACTGAAAAGCCAGGAGAGAGATTTTTAGGGAACCCTTTTCACACACACACTCCTCCACTGCGAAATCCTGGCGCCATGCTGCAAAGGACTCTGGGACATGCCAGACACTCGGCACAGTGGGCCACATTATCATCCGGATCACAGGAGAGTTTGTTTCTGAAGATACTCAAGGCTCCCTTCAAATATGGATTTCGAGGGAATGCTGGGAGGGAGAAGCAACAGTAGGCCATTGCTGGAGGTCTTGTGGAGAAAGCTGTGAAAATCCTCCAGTAATTCTCCAGAACGCAAGTTTGCAAATGACTTATCTAAGGCATTGTCATGGATGGTAGTAGTAAGAAATAGCCTTTAGACAGTAATACACCCAGAGTTTGACAAAAAAAACCCACAGCACACGGCTTTAAATTGGGTTATCAGATGTCCTCTTCTGAGAGCCAGTTTGGTGTAGTGGGTAGGAGCACAGACTGGGTTTGATTCCCCACTCCTCCATATGCAGCTGCTGGGTGACCTTGGGTCAGTCACAAGTTCTGTCAGAGCTGTTCTCTCAAGAGCGGTTCAGAGCTCTCTCAGCCCCGCCTACCTCACAGGGTATCTGTTGTGGGGAGGGGAAGGGAAAGGAGTTTGTAAGCCGCTCTGAGACTCCGAGGGAAGGGCGGGGTATAAATCCAATCTCCTCCTCTTCTTCCTCTTTTTTGGTTTCTGTCCACTTTTGGGCTCCTTTTTTAAAAAAACCTGATGAACACGTCCTCTTTTTTGGGTTGGAAGGTTAGGAATATTCCTCGTTAGCAGCAATTATCACAGCTTAAATAACAAAAGATGGTAAACCCCTGCTTTAAAAACAGGGCTGCCCGGTCTTCTGGGTTGGCAGGAGACCACCCGCTGGCAGACCTCTTTCCTTATTCTAACTTGGTGGGTTGGCGGGGGGAAATCTCCCAACGCTGGTGAAGTGGTGATGTCACTTCTGGTGCAACCTGGAAGTGACATCGCCATGTAGGGACAGTACTCTAGGGTTCACCCAAAACTCTATGGTTCAATCACAGAGAGCCCCGCTCCTCTGCCAGTAAGTGCCTGGCTGGTTGCCAACCTTGGGCTGGCGTCCCTACTTTAAAACAAGTTATTTTATTTTGTCCTTTTTGTTGTTTTAGGGCTAGCATCCATCAGTCTCTGGCTGAGACTGCAAGCTGCAGGAGCTCACTCCCCGGGAGCATTTTCATAGAACTGTAGAATGACAGAGTTGGAAGCAGGGTTCCCAAGTACTTACTGTGATCCGGCGGGGGAAACATGCTCCCCGGCCGGACCATTCCTCCCTGTAACACACCATGCCGTCGCCAGGAAGTGATGCGGGGCGATGCTCTGGCAGTGGGACTGAAAACTCTATGGTACCATGGAGTTTCCAGCCCCATTGCCAGAGCGTCGCCCGGCGTCACTTCCTGGCGACGGCATGGTGCGGCGTGTCTGTTGTCCCCGCAGGAATGATCCTGCGAGGATGTCTGTGTCCCCCGCTGAATCACGGTAAGTACTTTGGAAGCCTGGTTGGAAGGGGCCATACAGGCCATCTAGTCCAAACCCCCTGCTCAATGTAGGATCAGCCTAGAGCATCCCTGATAAGCGTTTGTCCAGCCACTGCTTGAAGACTGCCAGGGAGGGGGAGCTCACCACCTCCCTGGGCAGCTGATTCCACTGTTGCACAACTCTGACTGCCAAAGTTTTCCCTACTATCCAGCCCCAGTACCTTCCCACCCTTAATTTAAACCCATTCTTGCGAGTCCTCTCCTCTGCTGCCAACAGGAACGGCTCCCTGCGCCTCCTCTAAGGGACAGCCCTTCAAATACTTCAAGAGAGAGCAATCATGCTGGATAAAAGAAAGTACTTCTTCACCCAAAGAGTGATCAACGCATGGAATTCACTGCCACAGGAAGTGGTGGCAGCTACAGGCATGGGCGGCTTCAAAAGGGAATTAGATAGGCATATGGAGCAGAGGTCCATCAGTGGCTATTAGCCACAAGGTATAGATAGGGGCTCTGGGGCAAGTGATGCTCTGTCTTCTTGGTGCTTGGGGGGGGGGTCAACAGTGGGAGGGCTTCTGATGTCCTGGCCCCACTGGTGGACCTCCTGATGGCACCTGGTATTTCTGGCCACTGTGAGACACAGAGTGTTGGACTGGATGGGCCTTTGGCCTGATCCAACATTGGCGTCTCTTATGTTCTTATGCCCCCCACCTCCTCTTCTCCAGACTAAACATTCCCAAGTCCCTCAGCCTTTCCTCCTAGGGCTTCTTGGTCTCCAGGCCCCCCCATCATCCTCGTCGCTCTCCTCTGCACCCGCTCCGTTCTGTCCACACCCTTTTTCAAGTGAACGGCCCACCCCAGTGTTTGTTTAAATGCAGGCTGACCCAAACCTGCATGGCCTGCAGCCGTTGCTCTAATACTAAAGCAGCTAGCCCCTGTGTGGATGACACAAGCAGCCAAAATAGGCCCAGATAAGTATGACGTTGCAAATTAACCAAAAGAAAAAGATACCCAGTACGGTCCAAGGAGGAGTGAATATACTCCAGAAGACAGCGGATGTCATATTTTAGATTGCAAGTCTCACAGGGCAGGGACTATTCGTGAACAGTATGCTATCGCAGATGCTGGAGAGCCAGCGTGGTGTAGCCATTAAGACCAGGGGTTTTTAATCTGGAGAACTGGGTTGGATTCCCCACTCATTCACTTAGGTCAGCCTTGGACCAGACACAGTTCTCTCAGGACTCTTTCAGCCTCACCTACCTCACAAGGTGCTTGCTGGGGGGAGAGGAAGGGAAAGGTGATTGTAAGCAGCTTTGAGACTCCTTGGCATAGAGGAAAATGAGGTATACAACCCCCCCCTCCTCCGCCTCTTCTTCTGAGAGGGCTCTCTCAGTCATAACACCAAAATTATGGAACTGGCTTCCCAGGGACATTCGTCTGTCCCCTTCCATCACTGTTTTTACCAGCAGATGAAAACTTTTCTTTTTGTTTCATCCGGAGTTCTCTCAACCACCTCTCCTTCCTGCCCTGTTGGGTTATATATGCCTTTTACTTTTGGTTTTAAATCGGCTCTACGATGTGCTTTACAACCTCCCACTGTTAACTGTTAGCTGCCTTGGTGGCCCTGATGGGACAGAAAGGCAGAATATAAAATTCTGTAAATAAATAATGCATCGGGAATGCTAAATACATAGATGTGGTGGTCATTACTATTATTGCATCGTGTCTTCCAGCCAGTTTGGTGTAGCAGTTAAGTGCGCGGACTCTAATCTGGGAGAACCGGGTTTGATTCCCCACTCCTCCACTTGCAGCTGCTGGATGACCTTGGGCAAGCTGTAGTTCTGATAACAGCTGGAGCGGTTTCTGTCAGAGCTCTCTCAGCCCCACCGACCTCACAGGGTGTCTGTTGTGGGGAGGGGAAGGGAAAGGAGTTTGTAAGCCACTCTGAGACTCCCTTGGGTAGTGAAGGGCGGGGTATAAATCCAATCTCTTCTTCTTCTGTCAGAGCTGTTCTCTCAAGAGCAGTTTCTGTCAGAGCTCTCTCAGCCCCGCCTACCTCACAGGGTGTCTGTTGTGGGGAGGGGGAGGGAAAGGAGTTTGTAAGCCACTCAGAGACTCCTTTGAGTAGTGAAGGGCGGGGAATAAATCCAATCTCCTCCTCCTCCTCCTCTTCTTCTCCTTCTGTCTGCTGTGGCAGACGTTATTAAGCAGGGCTTGCCACTGAGGATTGGATTCCTTGCATCCCACTTCAATAAACTGAAAGCAGTAGGAACTGCTGCCAACAAGCTAAAATTCAAGTGCCATGTCTTCCCAGCATAGCGCGTTGCTAGGACATACTCTTTATACAACGTTGTCCTGATACTCAAAAGTTAATTGAATCATATTTTAGGTACCACTTTCTGCAAAGCCTGGGGGGTCATCGCTTGCTTCAGGCTGTACAATGGACTTGAGCCGAGCTCTTCTCAAATCCAAGGCCAGCTCGATATTCATTGGACTGGGGTGACTCACTGATTGCCTCCACACAGCTCTGAAATGGGGAAAATGCATATGGCTTTCGTTCCAGATAAGGCGGCCTAAGCCACCGTGCATTTCCCTCTTATTACATTTGCCTCCTGCGGAATGTCTGCCGTGATATTGCCCCGCACAGAAGCTGTCCAAAGAGCAAAAATATCAGTCAACAGAAGCTGGCCGAAGAGCAACAAATATCACAGCACAGCCTGGAAAGTGAAATGCGGGATGTGAGATGCGAAGTCCTGGCTTTGCCAGATGCTGGCTCTTTGGCTCTGAATGAGCCCAGACCAACGGAGGGATTTTCTCTGCCACCCTTCCCCTCCTAGAAGGTGCTTTCTGCTCAGAATCCATGAAGAGGAAGAGGAAGAAGAAGAGGAGGAGGAGGAGATTGGATTTATACCCTGCCCTTCATTCGGAGTGTCAGAGCAGCTCACTGCCACAGGAAGTGGTGGCGGCTACAAGCATGGACGGCTTCAAAAGGGAATTAGATAAGCATACCGAGCAGAGGTCCATCAGTGGCTATTAGCCACAAGCTATAGATAGGGGCTCTGGGGCAAGTGATGCTCTGTCTTCTTGGTGCTTGGGGGGGGGGGGGCAACAGTGGAAGGGCTTCTAATGTCCTGGCCCCACTGGTGGACCTCCTGATGGCACCTGGTATTTCTGGCCACTGTGTGATACGGAGTGTTGGACTGGATGGGCCTTTGGCCTGATCCAACATTGGCGCCTCTTATGTTCTTATGTTCTTTCTTTCCCCTCCCCACAACAGACATCCTGTGGGGTAGGTGGGGCTGAGAGAGCTCTTTCCAGAACTGTCCTTGAGAGAACAGCTCTGACAGAACTACGGCTTGCCCAAGGTCATCCAGCAGGTGCAAGTGGAGGAGTGGGGGACCAAACCCGGTTCTCCCAGATTAGAGTCCGTGCACTTAACCACCACACCAACATATCTCCCTACTCCACCACTCCCTGGCAGAGCCATGATTTTATAAATCTGTACCATACCCCTCTGAGTATTTTCTCTTGACAAAGAGCCCCATGTGTTTTAAGCTCTCCACAAAGTAATGCCCGATCGTTTTAAAGCGGCCATTTTCTATCCTACCCTCCGGCTCCACCAGTTACTTACACGGCAAACCTAGGCAGAGTTAAACACTTCTGAGACCTGGATAGCCCAGGCTAGCCCAATCTCCTCAGATCTCAGAAGACAAGCGGGGTCAGCCCTGACTGCTATTTGGATAGGAGACCTACAAGGAATACCATGGTCATGACGCGGAGGCTGGCAATGGCGAACCACCCCTGAACGTCTCTTGCCTTGGAAACCCTACGGGGTTGCCATAAGTCAGCTGTGATTTGAAGGTACTTTCCTCCACCACCTCCAAGTCCAACAGGGCCAATGGGTTCACGGTCAGAGCAGTTCAAAGGTGGAATCAGCTGCCTAGGGAGGGGGTGAGCTACCCTTCACTGGCAGCTCTCAAGAAGAGGCTGGATGAATATTTGTCAGAGATGCTCTAGGCTGGTCCTGCATTGGACAGCGGGTTGGACTAGATGGTCTGTAGGGCCCCTTCTATGAACTCTATGGTTCTATGAACTCTGCTGAGGATTGCACTGTTAACCAACTGTGTGAACACGCTTTCAGGCTGTTTGAAGCTGCCCGGAAGATCTAACCCACAGAAGACCTCTTTTTCCATCAAGCCCCTCAGACGAGTCTGTTATTCACAGTTCGGCACTCTTTGCAGCCGCCAGAATCGACCCCCTCCCCTAAAAATATCTGAAAGCACTTAAAAAAAGAGAAATACAACGAGCACCAGAGCTTGTTTGCTATGGAGAGTTGTCTGTCTGATAGGACTTCTTCCCGTCCAATTTGTATGTATAATTGGATTACTGGAAATTTAAGGCAAGGGGGATTAGCTTGATGTTCCAAACGTCACACCCTGGTTACAAAACGGTGCCTTGGAGCTGGACTTTGGCGCAACAGCTTCGGGAACAAAAAAGGGCCTCCTCACCTGTGTGCTATGGCGGGTTTGTGTCCTTCTTCCTTGCACCAGGGGACATCTTCATGCAGGTAAGAGAGTCCACGAGCCATTGTTTCGGCGACATGACAGAGTTCATTCCAACTGATAATATTCCCCTTCAGATAGTCAGTCAGGGACCCCTGGAGAGAGACCAGAGCATCTGTTGAACTTTGTCAAAGACTCTGATGTCTTTATTGTTTTATCTGTTTTATATGGGCTTTGCCCCTTGTAAGCCGCCCTGAGCCCGCTCTGCGGGGAGGGCGGGGTATAAATCTTAATAATAAATAATAAATAAAAATAAATAAATAACACAGCGAATGGCTCCTACAAACGATCGCTAAAGTGCACTGAAAAGTGGACTCGAAGTGCATTATTCGGCATGTGCGAAAGGGCTTTATCTTTATCTAAGCACTTGGACCTCGCAGCAAATGGGCTTAATTAAGCCAGGAGGTATTCTGTGACAAGAGGTGGGCGAGGTTACGTGCATGCACACAGAGCGAGTAGTCTGTGTTTGTGTATGACGCTGGCCGACCTCTGCTGAATTACCACTTCTGGTGGCATTTGAATTCAGCCCTAGAAGTGCAGACTGGCACAGAAATTGTAAACGTAATTATATGGAACAAGGGGCGGGGCCCGCGATACTCTCTAAGCATTTGGACCTCGCAGCAAATGGGCTTAATTAAGCCAGGAGGTGTTCTGTGACAAGAGGTGGGCGAGGTTACGTGCATGCACACAGAGCGAGCAGTCTGTGTTTGTGTATGACGCTGGCAGACCTCTGCTGAATTACCGCTTCTGGTGGCATCTGAATTCAGCCCTCGAAGTGCAGACTGGCACGGAAATGGGAAAAGTAATTATATGGAATAAAGTGGTCCATGGTGCATGCTGGGATTAAATGTGGGTCCTGAGTCTGGGACTGAGGGCGACTATGACCAGAAAGGAGCTGAGAGGGCCAGGACGCATAGTGGTGAGTTTGCAGAGGCCAGGCTGTAAACATCAAAAGAAGCCAGTCTGAATTTTTCATAACTTACACAATTTTGATCAGTTTTAATCCGCTCTAGATGCTTTAGTCTGCTGCAAGCAAATGGACCGAGATGCTGCCCTCATTCAAGTGTTTCCTCATCTTTTTTTTTAAACAGCAGCTTAGAATCAAGAGCTGTGGCTGGAACTGATGTTTGCCTCTCTGGTCCAAACCTCTGTGGGTTTCCGAGTCTTTAGTGGACACAACTTGTTTGACATTGATAGGAACTCGCCTTTCAAAAATGGTGGAGGTTACCTTTTTTTTCCTGCCCTGACCTGGACAACCCAGGCTCTACTGACCTTGTCAAATCTCAGAAGTTAAGCTAAGGTCCATCAGTGGCTATTAGCCACAAGGTATAGATAGGGACTCTGGGGCAAGTGATGCTCTGTCTTCTTGGTGCTTGGGGGGGTGGGCGCAACAGTGGGAGGGCTTCTAATGTCCTGGCCCCACTGGTGGACCTCCTGATGGCACCTGGTATTTTTGGCCACTGTGTGACAGAGTGTTGGACTAGATGGGCCTTTGGCCTGATTCAACATTGGCGTCTCTTATGTTCTTATGTTCTTGAGCAGGGTCAGTTCTGGTTACTACTTGGACCCCCATGGAAGTCCAGTGTTGCTTCACAAAGGCAGTCAATCAGCAAACCACCTCTGCTCATCTCTTGCCTTGAAAACTCAAGCCATAGGTCAGCTGCAACTTGATGGCCCCTTTCTACCACCACCTTGTTTTCATTTATTGCGGAGGAATCAGGAAGTACGCGACAGCCCTCTGCTGCATCACTTTTAATTGTTGCGCAAAAAGTCAAGCAGATGGCATGAACGAGAACTGTAAGCAATCGCTACTGTGGTTCCCACTTACAACACTGTACAAGAAGAAGAGGAGGAGGAAGAGGAGTTTATACCCCGCCCTTCACTACCGGAAGGAGTCTCAGAGCGGCTCACAATCTCCTTTCCCTTTCCCCTCCCCACAACAGGGCACCCTGTGAGGTAGGTGGGGGCTGAGAGAGCTCTCTCGAGAACTGCCCTTGAAAAAACTTATGACTGACTGGTCACACCAGCATCTGCATGTGGAGGAATGGGGAATCAAATCCGGTACAGCACTGCAGGCTCCTCTTATACATAACAGGGCTTGGAAGGAACGAAAGGCAGCCAAGTGCCGTCATGCCTTCTCCCACTGAAGGTCAACATGGATGGGGTGAAAGGAAAAAGAGGGTGGGGCCAAATCCCAGTCCTCAAGGGGACCGAAACAGAGTCTGCCTTTTTCTAACCCATCTCCTACCATTTCACGTAGTGGAAACAGGTAGGGGGGAAATAGGGCTGGACTGATCCTGCTCCAGTTGTCCTTCAGATCTTCCTGCACCTATTTGGTTTGGTGTGGTGGTTAAGTGCGCAGACTCTGATCTGGGAGAACCGGGTTTGATTCCCCACTCCTCCACTTGCACCTGCTGGATGACCTTGGGCAAGCCATAGTTCTAATAAGAGCTGTCCTTGAAAAAGAGCAGTTTCTGTCAGAGCTCTCTCAGCCCCACCTACCTCACAGGGTGTCTGTTGTGGGGAGGGGAAGGGAAAGGAGTTTGTAAGCCGCTCTGAGACTCCCTTGGGTAGTGAAGGGCGGGGTATAAATCCAATCTCTTCTTCTTCTTCTATCAGGAATGACAATATGTATACACATATCTGGCCACTAGATTTGAGACGGGTAACAACTTAAATCCAACAAAATTTTCGGGTTATGAGAACCCAGGAGCTTTGGCTCTTGAAAGCTCATACCTCGAAAAATCTTGTCTGTCTCTCAGGGCTCTTTTTGTAGCAGGAACTCCTTTGCATATTAGGCCACACCCCCTAATGTAGCCAATCCTCCAAGAGCTTACAGAGCTCTTCTTACAGGAGCTACTGAAAGCTCTTGGAGGATTGGCTACATTAGGGGTGTGTCGCTTAATATGCAAATGAGTACCTGCTACACCTGCTTAAGGTGCTACTGGACTTGAATCTGGCTTTCCTGTGGCTGCCCCCTGAAACGGTCAACCCATCTTTTACCTTGTCATGGAAAGCTGTGATCAGCCACAGTTCCATCTCCAGATTCGTTCCTCGTTTCTCCGCCCCAATGAACTGCAACAGGTTTTCATGCTTCATCCCTGGGGTGTTGAAAATCTCCCTCTCGCTTTGCCAGGACTGCTTATCCTACGAGGACAGAGAGAAGTGAGTTATGATTTAAAAGCAAAACAATGGTGTGTGTGAGCAGTGCTATTCCTAGGCATTCGTCTGGCTGTCCCGTTCTATCAGTTAACAGGATCCCAAAGAACCTTGCAAATTGGTTTGTTGGAGTGCCTGGGGGTTCTTTGTCACGGGGCTATGTTTGGCTCACTTCAGCTGCAAAGTCCTTCTCGTCTCGCAATACAGAGTAAATGGCTTTGATGTGCAAGAATACAGAAATGAAGTGCTTTGCTTCTGGAGCTGGCCACTGTTCTCTTGGGGGGGGGGGGGGGGTTCCCGAGAGGAAAGGGCTGATCTAAATGGATTTGTCTGTAATGGGAACTGACCTTGGTATATGTTACTCAGCCCAGAATGCCGCCTGAGAGAGTTAAATCCTCCCCGCACGTCTCCCCGTTTTCATCTGATGAGCATCAACTATTATCATCAAATTTAAATTGAGTCTTATTGACTCTTCATCACCTTGGGAACCTTCTCTGGCAGAGAGGCAAAGCATGGATTTTATAAATAAATAAACATATGATTAAATCCTTCCTTGCATTTGACGCGCTGCAAACACCGCAACGTCCCTTAACTTGAAGAATCAGGCAGAGAAAGTTTAATCAGCTCACTTCATGGGAAATCAGAGAGAATAAGGATACACTGATGTTCTGTCAGACCGCTTTCCGCACACTTCAAAAGGGAAAAGGGGGGAATAAGGAGGCCGCGTAAAATCATTAGCAGGCAGAGCTCAGTTAAAGGTTTTCCGAGAAAGCACAGAAAAGAACAAGGGCTGTGCAGACATTAACCAGATTTAAACTCTTTTGTGTATAATCTTAACAGTTACAGGCTTCTAATCTGGATTAGGATAAAATATCCAACTAGTTAGTCAGAGCTGGAACAGATGACACAGAAACCTTCTCCTCTAAATCCGTAATGTCGAACGAATTGAGGCGGATTAAAGAATGAGGTACAGTGCCTACAGGAGTCTCAAGGCCTATCTAAACCGCAGATTTAAACGTGGTTTAATAAGCATTCTGTCTCTCTGTGTCAGAGAAATCTGGGAATTGTATTTTCTAAGGAGGATTCCCATCCTCCTTAAAAGGCAAAGGTTTCCTGTTGTGTATGTAATGGAATGGAATGAATGTACTGAGCTTGAAATCTTGAAAGGTATTGTAAATAGACCTATCAGAACAAAGGAAGTTTTGGAGGGAAGAGAAATGATTGGCCTTTATGTAAAGTGTGTGATTGGACCTTAGCTGACATGTGGGCATGGCTTGCCAAGCCCGGACAGTTTTAAAAGGAGCCTGTTGCTCCATTGATTTGTCTCGTTCTGGTTCTTCTGACTTCGTGTTCAATAAAGCTGTTAATCACTGTTCACCTGCTGCCTGAGTCTCGTATCTAACAATTGGCGACGAGGATGGGATTATAGAGCGGGTAGGCAGCCCCGCTGAACCGACGCCAAGACGGCGGACGACCAAGAAGCCCCTGTGGAACCCAGGGCGGAAGAACGAGACCTGGCTGATCAAGCAGCTGCAGCACTTGTGCCGGTACAGAGAGCAGTGATGGCCGTCAACCCAAGGTTCGAGGCATTCGAACCCAACCTTAAGGACTGGGATTCCTACCTGACCAGGTTCGAGTTCCACCTCCAGGCTAACCAGATCGAGGGTGTGGACCAGCAGAAGGCGACGCTCCTCAGCTCCTGCGGAAGGGCTGTCTTCGATGTTGCTCGGTCGCACCTCCGCACTGACCGCCTATCGCCTTTGTTAGGATGGCAATAATTGGGGGGGGGGGGGGGGAATGGCACTAAGCCGGGATGGCCTGAGCAGACCATCCCGATGGCACGACGGCATGTTTGCGCGATCAGACAGGGGAAAGTCCATCTGTGGCCCATTGGAACCCATTTACTACCGGACTTTCCCCGGTGTCTTTTAACTCCGCTTCCGTAGTGGAGCAGCATGGGTTGCTGACGCCCGCGGGACGCTTCCCAGATGTTGCTGTCTGATCGTGCCCTTTAGATCCGTCAGGCATTTGCACCTATGTCGGATCTAAAGGCGCAGTCAGCCTGGCCTCTGGCTGTTCTAGCTGCCATGGGTATGAGGGGGGGACTCTGGAATGTTAACTTTCATTTCTGCTGTATTCCGGTCTTTCTTTATCTACGTAACTAAAGCCTTCGACCTTGAGTGTCTGGTGTACTTTTCTCCTGAGAACGCTTGCCCGTTACTTTGGCGGGTTCCTACCTGGCCTCTGATTGGACCTGAGCCATCAGGGGACACTCTTGAATAATGTATATCTGCTTGCTTCGCGCGCTTTAGGCCACTTCTAACACTGAAAGTGTTAAGATATCTGCATACTTTCACTGTTTCAATAAACTTCTTCGAATGAAAGCTGTTGGGAACTGATTGCTGCAGGAGCCTGACAGGCACGTGTGATCACAGCCTGATGTCTCCATTGACTGGCGTCAGCTCTCCAGAGTCCAAGGCAGAGGTCTTCCACATTGCCTATGACCTGATACTCTTTAACCAGAGGTGGCAAAGCAGGCGCTCTATTTAGTTATCTATTTAGCAAATTTTTATGCTGCCTCTCCAGGGAGCCTCCCCGAGGCATCTTACAAAAAAAATATTAATAAAAACAAAAACCAAAAAAATTAAAATGGGGGGCCCTAACATGATGCCCGTGGGTGCCACGGCAACCGCCAATACCTTTTCTGTTGCCCGCAATGTGCCTTTAGGGAGTGGGCATGGCCAGGTAGCGTTTTTTGCCAGCAAGGCTTCTGATTGGAAATTTGATTGGCTGTGGAGATTTGATTGGCTGAGGAGATTTAATTGGCTGTGGAGATTGGCTGTGGAGATTTGATTGGCTGTGGCGACTGGCTGTGGAGGTTTGATTGGTTGTGCCACCACAGCACGAGGGACTTCACTGTGTTGTGACTGAAGGTAAGAGATGGCAGCCATGGTGCGGCTGGCTCCACCTCCCTCAAGCTCTTTTCTCCAGATCGGCAGGTTTCAAAGAGTCAGTAGCCATGTTCGCCTTGCGGCACCTTAAGGACTAGCAAAGTCAGCTATGGCATAAGCTTTTGTGGCTCTGGTCCACAGAACATTATGCCATCAAAGAAGAAGAGGAGGAGTTTCAAAGCAGCCTACCATCACCCCTCCCTTCCTCTTCCCACAGCCGGCACCTTGTGAGGGAGGTGGGGCTGAGAGAGTTCTGAGAGAACTGGGACTGGCCCAAGGCCACTCAGCAGGCTTCATGTGGAGGAGGAGTGGGGAATCAAGCCCGGTTCCCCAGATTAGAATGCACCTCTCTTAACCACTACGCCACAGGAGGTCATTAAAGGTACTGCACGACTCCTACTTCACCCCCTCCAGCCTCAGTTACAGCGGAGGATCTGTCAGAACACATCTCTTGAGTTCCTCAGGGGGAACCGTGTTGAGAAAGGAAGGTATATATGGAATAACTTGAGCCCCTTGTCTGGCCCTGAAGTGAGCGGCTGAACTGCTACGAAGGGCTTTTTCTCCTGAGCTTCTGCTAATCCTCATGCTGGGGAGGAGAGCAAATGCTGTTAAGATGCTGTTAACGGCTTCTGTCTGTCCAAAATATGTCTTCCCCCCTCCCGTTAAAAACTAGTTGCTGATTAGAGGCCGAGAATCTCTCTGAAATCCAACCCACAGGTGTGAAGCAATTCTTTCTGAACCGCAGAGGAAGGTCCCCACTCACCTGTATGGGGAAGATTTTCACGGCTACGTAATCGTTCACCAGCTGAGCCTTCCAGACACAGCCGAAGCGCCCCCTCGCTTTGATCTCCAGCAGCTGCAAAGGCTTCAGCCCAACCAGCGGAGAAGGGGGCGGCGGACCCGGGTCCTAGGAAGGAGATATCGATTAAGAGGATGTAAAGGGTGAGTTTGAGACAAGTATGCTTTGATGTCTCGGATGGCCAACAGGCAACCCGAGATGGATCTGGCCCTGGGCCTGCTGACCCCATGGACCACTGTATTCTTGGTGCTTGGGGTGGGGGGGGTCAACAGTGGGAGGGCTTCTAGCATCCTGGCCCCACTGCTGGACCTCCTGATGGCCCCTGGTGTTTTTGGCCACTGTGTGACACAGAGTGTTGGACTGGATGGGCCCTGGCCTGATCCAACATTGGCTTCTCTTATGTTCTTACGTTAGGACAAACATTCTCTTTGCCCCACCCACATTACATAGACCCAAGTCAATCAGATGCAAAACTCAAGCCGGGCTTTTAAATTTAAAAAGGCAGACTGTTCTTTAGCACTTCTGATGTGGGAAACTAATGAGTAAGCTGTGGTTTGGATCCTGTGAATGAGTTCCATCGACACCAGCATCTGCCACGGAATTTCTCTTCTGCTAAAACTTCCATGTGCACGTGGTCAGTTTATTTCAAGGGGCCCTTGTACAATTGGAAGTGGAAGTGAAAGAGGGAATGCGCTCCATGACAAACGCTACCTCGTGCACACGGAACTCATTCACAGGATCAAAGTGTGTGCCTTTTAAAAAAAACAAACACCTGAAGTCTCAAGTAACATCCAAATACATGCATTAAGTCTTTTTCTAAGCTATGCTCAAATGAATATTTTAAAAAATGTGTCTACTTGCAAGTAACTTCCAACAACCGGATTAGGAAGTGGTGTTAACAGGGCCATCATGCAGGGCAGGAAAGGTTTAATTAAAGGCAGTCCCACTTTCCCCATGTCCCAAAGAAAGCTAAAAGCTATCAAAGGCTACGGACGAAACGAGCAACAGTTCTAGGATGCAGTGCAGCCACTTAAAATAAAGGGCATTTCCTTCCTCTCTTGATCTTGAAGGACCAGGACTATTTTTGGGCAGGAACGCACAGGAACGGAGTTCCGGCTGGCTCCCAAGTTGGCCACGCCCAGCAGGAAGTTATTAGCATAATAGGCCACACCCAACAGCAGAAACTCATTAGGATTGGCTACATTAGGGGTGTGTGGCCTAACATGCAAAGGAGTTCCTGCTACAAAAAAAGTCCCTGGGTTTTGACAACAAACAAGGTAAACAGAATAAGAAGCAAAAGATGGGTGTGGCTGGATGACCACAGTTCTGGTAACATGGGGGTGCGGCCTCATAGGCTAATGAGCTGTGCTATCAGGGGTGTGGCCTAATATGCTAATATGTTTCTGCTGTTGGGTGTGGCCAATTATGCTAATGAGTTCCTGCTGGGCTTTTTCTACAAAAAAAGCCCTGTGAAGGACCATCACACTTTTAAAATGCCGAACTATCTTCTTTCCCTCTCCTCTCCATTCTTTCCGCCTCTGCTAAGGGTCATCACCAATGTTCCCTCTAAGCTGTGGATCCTTGTGAGCAAAAATTCTACTTTGTGAGCTACTGGGCATGAAAGTTGTGAGCCAGCAATTTGTTTACTACATAAATGAGTTTGCTTTGGAGCCATCATTCCTGAGCAAAGACAAAAATGTGTGAGCTGGAGGCTAAAAAAAACTGTGAGCCATCTCACACTAAGTCAGCTTAGAGGGAACACTGGTCATCACTACATGCCGTATCGATGAGTTCTGTACATGAGGAAGTCCTTTCTTTAGTTTCTCCACAATCTTCTATTCACCAACCTCACTGGGTGCCCACCAAATTCTAGTATTTTGGGAGTGGGAGACAAGTTCTTCATATTTTCCCTTTCACTAACCATGTGTCACTTCATAAATCTCTCTCGTGTCCTTGCCCGCCACCGTTTCAAAAACTGAAAAGTCATAAACCCCAAAAGCCTTTCTTTGCAGAAAAGGTATTTAGACCTCTAAATCATGTTGGTTGCCCTTCTCTGCACCTTTTCCATTACTGCAATATCTTTTTGAGCTCGAGTGACAAAACTTGTATACAGTATTCCAACTCTGACCACACCACAGATCTGTACAGGCAGTATTTAGGGGTGTAGGCAGAGTACGTTTTGCCTTGAGCTACCCTTCTGAAACCCTAGTCATGGGGTGCTTGCGGTGGTGCTTCCTGGTGCTCGCCAAGTGTTTTCAGAAAGTGGGTGAGGTCAGGTGGAGCTTTTGCCCACCCCAGCCTCTGATTGCCCGCTGGGAGATGCAACTGGCTGTGCAGACTTTTAAGACTGCTTTGGCAAGTCACAAGGATCTTCAATGTCTGATTGAAGACAAGGTATGTGTACGCAAGGAAATATTTTTAAACAATATGTACATTAGGGATGGGCACAGACCGGGAAAATGCGGTTTGGTTTGTGGCGTGCCCAGTTCGTGAACCACGAACTGTCACAGACTTTTTCGGGTTAATGAACCGGTTCACAGTTTGTGAAGTTCATGATATGGTAGAGCAGCCCCCCCGCCCAGCATGCTAGGGACACCAAAATTGCAGAGAATCTCCAGCTCACTCTGCTGTACCTGCCCGCCAAGTATGGTGAGGACTGGATATATGGGGTCCAAATTATGCCCCCCCAGAAGGTGCCCCCTTCCTCCATTGTTTCCAATGGACTATGGTCAAACTAGAGAATCTCTCAGTAGAAACTGAAGGTGGGGGCATTTCTGCAGGTTCCAGAGTGGAATGGCAGCCCCTGGGAGTAGCACAGAATCATAGAGTTGGAAGGGGCCATACAGACCATCTAGTCCAACCCCCTGCCCAATGCAGGACCAGCCTAAAGCATCTCTGACAAATATTCGTCAAGCCTCTTCTTAAAAGCTGTAAGTGAAGGGGAGCTCACCACCTCCCTAGTTAGCTGATTCCACCTTTGAACCACTCTGACCATCATAAAGTTTTTCATAATATCCAGCCGATACCTTTCTGCATGTAATTTAAATCCTTTGCTTCGGGTCCTCTCCTCTGCTGCCAACTGGAACAGCTCCTGGCCCTCCTCCAAATGACAGCCTTTCAAATACTTAAAGAGAGCAGTCATGTCCCCCCTCAATCTCCTCTTCTCCAAGCTAAACATTCCCAGGGCCCTCAGCCTTTCCCCTCGTCGCTCTCTTCTGCACCCTCTCGATTTTGCCCACATCCTTTTTTAAGTGAGGCCTCCAGAACTGCACACAGGACTCCAGGTGTGGCCTGACCAAGGCAGTATACAGAGGGGCTATGACCTCCTGAGATTTCGATGCTATGGCCCTTTTAATACAACCCAAGACTGAATTCGCCTTTTTTGCCACCGCATCACACTGACTGCTCATATTTAGTTTGCAGTCCACCCTTACCCCAAGATGTCTTTTGCATACACTACTCCCCAGAAACGTATCCCCCATCCAGTATTTGTGCTTGATATTTTTGTGGCCCAGATGTAATACTGTACATTTATCTTTGTTGAGTTGCACCCTGTTTGCAACTGGCCCACTTCTCCAGAGTATTCAGGTCTTGTTGAATTTTAACTCTATCTTCTTGGGTGTTTGCTACTCCCCCCCAATTTGGTACCATCAGCAAATTTAATGAGTAGCCCTTCTGCGACAGGAATGACACCCCCCCTCCATTAGAATGGCAGCCCCTGGGAGCAGCAAAGGTGTCCTGGGACTGGCAAGCACTGCAACCCAGTGAGGTGTGCCCACAACACTCCCAGACCCCCTGAGGCCCAAAGACATAGGTCCTCTGGTCACAGCCAACTTTCCATCCAAGCTCCACAGTGTTATGAGCAAAAATTCTACCTTGTGAGTGGGAAAAGCTAGTAGCATTAGAGTTTCAAAACAATTGGACTAGAGGGGGGGGGGTTCCAATGCTATGAGCCCCAGAAAGAGGCGCCCTCATCCTCCAATGTTTCCCATGGTCACAGTGCCCCCATTGGCTACAGCCCTGTGCATAAGGCAATCACAGAATCCAAAGTCAAGATTCCAGGCTTACTGTTCTGAAGATCTGCAGTAAGATGTGCATGCATACTGGGCTGCTGGCTACAAGGTCAACAGCGCCAGTGCACGGTACCCATCAATACAGTGCAAAAGCCGGCTTTTTGTTTGTTTCAAGCCACATTAAGGATCTTACTGTTTCCCCAAAGTCTGTTTCAATATTTAAAGACAAAAGCAGAGACATTTTTCTCCTCCCTTGAATTTCAATTAGCTTGGCATTTTACCATGTATTATTCTAATGAAAAGCATTAACTTAGGAAAGCAAAATCAGGCTAATGCACTTCTGCAAAAAAAAGAAAAAGAAAAAACGAGATGTAAGTAGGAACTCAGCAAACTTTGCTCCCTGTTCCCAGCAACGACAGAAGTTTTTAAAAGCGATGTTCTATATGACATTCTCAAGGATCTCTCTCTCCTCTGCTCTAATCAACATTTCCCCTCCTTTCACGATGCTTGCGGAACAACTGCAGAAGAAGAAGAGATTGGATTTATACCCCGCCTTTCACTCGGGAGTCTCAGAGCAGCTTACAAACTCCTTTCCCTTCCCCTCCCCACAACAGACACCCTGTGAGGTAGGTGGGGCTGAGAGAGCTCTTTCGAGGACTGTCCTTGAGAGAACAGCTCTGACAGAACTCTGGCTTGCCCAGGGTCATCCAGCAGCTACATGTGGAGGTTTGGGGAATCAAACCCGGTTCTCCCAGATTAGAGTCTGTGCACTTAACCACTATACCAAACTGTTTAGCCTATAGTATTAGACCCCCTTCCGTCCAATTGTTTTGAAACTTAGAGGGGTTTTTTTTTAGGAGAGGCACCAGCGGCTATGCTGCAAATTTGGTGCCTGTACCTCAAAAAACTGGGGCCCTCAGACCCCCAGATTACAAACCATTACAGAGCACAGAAAGAGCCATCACAGATGCCACCAGCCTGTTTCTAGGATCGGGAGGTCCACATTCCTTTCAGCATCTCAAAGGAAGAAATTTCCCAGCAGTTTTGTACTAGCATCTAGCACTCAGAGGGTCTGAAGAGTGAACCCATCAAGACTGGCCCAGTTAGAACACTTCACCATGGATCTCTTTAACCAATTTTGGTATACCACCTATTCCTGTACAAGTTTGAGGCGGTTCACAAACACGTTGAATAAATACAACATTTAAAGCCCCATATGGCTAGGGACCAACTTATATGAAGGACTGCC
>NW_015173681.1:1189185-1200618 GCF_001447785.1 Gekko japonicus | reverse complement strand
GGCCAACCAGTTCCTCTGGAGGGCCAACAACAGGGCAGAAAGGCCGAGGTCTTCCCTCCCTAGGCCCCACTTCCAAAATCTTAAGGCATTTCCTAGGCTGGAGTTGGCTGCCGTAAGAGAAGGTCATGCTTAGAGTCACATTTGTAGACAATCCATTGTGGAAGAGTGGGTGCATCAGTCAGGTTGATCAATACACAACAGCACCGGATGAAGGCCATTGTGGTATTTACTAGTGTTTTAACTGTACTAACTGTATATTGTATTTTTATCAAATCTGATGTAACTCGCCCTGAGCTTTCCATGCGGGGAGGGTGGGATATAAGTCGAATAAAATAAAATAAAATTTAAAAAACAAAGCTCAAAGTTTTAAAGACCTTTGCTGACAATTTATCTTGCCGCTAGTTTTAATTCCTTTATTTTTATTAAGAACACAAGAAGATCCCTGCTGGATCAGACCAGGGAGGGTCCATCTAGTCCAGCCTCCCGTCTCACACAGGGGCCAGCCAGTCCCCCTGGAGGGCCAACAAGAGGGCAGAGAGGCCGAGGCCTTCCCCTCATAAGAACACAAGATGAGCCCTGCTGGATCAGACCAGGGAGGGTCCATCTAGTCCAGCCTCCCGTCTCACACAGGGGCCAGCCAGTCCCCCTGGAGGGCCAACAAGAGGGCAGAGAGGCCGAGGCCTTCCCCTCATAAGAACACAAGATGAGCCCTGCTGGATCAGACCAGGGAGGGTCCATCTAGTCCAGCCTCCCGTCTCACACAGGGGCCAGCCAGTCCCCCTGGAGGGCCAACAAGAGGGCAGAGAGGCCGAGGCCTTCCCCTCATAAGAACACAAGATGAGCCCTGCTGGATCAGACCAGGGAGGGTCCATCTAGTCCAGCCTCCCGTCTCACACAGGGGCCAGCCAGTCCCCCTGGAGGGCCAACAAGAGGGCAGAGAGGCCGAGGCCTTCCCCTCATAAGAACACAAGATGAGCCCTGCTGGATCAGACCAGGGAGGGTCCATCTAGTCCAGCCTCCCGTCTCACACAGGGGCCAGCCAGTCCCCCTGGAGGGCCAACAAGAGGGCAGAGAGGCCGAGGCCTTCCCCTGATGTGGCCTCCTGGCTCTGGGATTCAGAGGCTTAGTGCCTCTGAAGGTGGAGGTTCCCATCAGTCACCATGGCTGATGGCCATTAATCCCCTTTTACAGCTGTTTATTCCTGTGGAAATCACAACATCCTCCGGGCAGCAGATTACTCTCTGTGTGAAGACGTATTTCCTTTTGTCTGCTCTGAACCTTCTGCCCATCGGCTTCACTGGGTGCCCACAAGTTCTAGTACTTCGGGAGAAGAAGAAAGATTTCTCTTTTGTCAACCCTCTTCACCCCATGCGTAATTTTATAAACCTCTGCTTCATAAACCTTCCTTATTTCATAAACCTCCCTTACGCTACCCGACTACCACGGCCATCTTCCGAGGCTCTGCATCAGGAGCCCTGCTTTCTGAGATTAGGTCGGTGGCAACACAGGACAGGGCCTTCTTAGTTGTGGCACCCACATTTTGGAACTCCCTCCCCAGGGAGATTCATCAACCCCCTTCTGTTGCCGTCTTCCACCAGCAGCTGAAGAATGTTTATTTCATTGGATTTTCCCTCCGTGGTCTCGCCTCCTTGCCCAATGTTTTAATTGTTGTTTGTATGTTTTTGTATGTATTTCAGCTCTGGTTTTTATTGTTTTGATGATGTTTGTGTTGGTTTTAATGGTTTTTAAGATGTGGTTTTTATTATCCATATTTGTGTGTGTCGACTCTTACTTGGCCCCATGGCTCTCAAAATGCAAGGCCTGTGGGCAGGACGGCTGTGGGGTCGCGATATTATTTTATGTATTCCCTTCACCTCTCACATACCTCACTGATGTCGACGTGACCGTACGGGGGCTTGCGGTGACGATACATCCAGAAGGCCAGCAGAATGGCGATGGAAAGGGCAATGATTGGAAGCAGAGAGTAAACCATAATGTTGAGCAGCGATGGGGTTGGTGGCGGTGGTTCATACACCACTGAAAGGAGAAGCAACAGTAAAAATGGCTAAGAGGTACTCACTTCCTTGCTGATTTAGACCATCTTTGACTAAGAGCATAGTGGAGGACCAGACAGAAGTCTCCCTGTGGGTTATTGGTAGAGCATCTGCTTGGCATGCAGAAAGTCCCAGGTTCAACCCCCAGCATCTCCAGTTAAAAGGCAGGTAGTAGGTCTCATGAACGACCTCTTCCTGAGACCCTGGAAAGCCGCTGTCAGTCTGAGTAGACAATACTGACTTTGATGGACCAAGGGCCTGATTCAGTATAAGGCAGTTTCATGTGTGTTCATGTGTTTCCAGCATCTGGTGATCAGAAACAAAGGTGCTTCTGAAGAATGCAGGATTCTATCATACAGCAAGGTTGGATTGAATGTAATGATCACCAACTTGTTCTCCACTTAGAACACACCTAATCCTATGAAGCTGCAGGCCCGTAGCAAGGAGGGGGCATTTGGGGGCAATGCCCCCCACAGGTGGGTGCTGCCCCTTCAGATTTTTTTTTAATCCAGGGAAAAAAATTAAAAATCATTTTTTTAAAAAATATATAAGATGCATGTGGGTGTTCCAAAGTGAACCCAGGCAGAGTCAGGGAAGCTTCGGTCTCTTTTTTTCCCCCAGGCTGAAAAAGGAGTTGGTTTTTAAAAATGCAATGCAATAAAACAAGATAAAATTGCAAAAAGAAAAATAAAATTGCAAAATAGAGAGAGTCAGAGGTTCTCTCTCCCCCCCCCCCGCTTACGCAGAAAAGTAGCCCAGAATCGAGTCTCTCCAATCAGAAGGACTAGAGGACTGGAGGTCGGAGGAGAGCCGGAGCTTCTGCTACTGCTGCAAGAGGAGCAGAAAGTGCGGCCGGGGTGCCCCCCCCCCAGTTTTCCCCATGCCCCACCAACCAAAAATTTCTGGCCAAGCCCCTGTGAAGCTGCCTCCTTCTGTGTCAAGCCATCTAATGCTGTACTGTCTATTTTGACTCAACTGTGGCTGCTACCTGCAATCATTTAAAGAACTGAACCTGGCACCTTCTGCATGCAAAACGTATGCTCCAAACCACGTACCCACAGCCCCCTCCCAACCACACCCTGAAAACATACCACAGGGTAGAAGGAATAACAGTGGATGTTGGTAGTTTTACCTACATGCAGTTCATAAAATCTGCATATATTTGTGAAAAACAACAGCTATCGTCAACGCTCGTTCCTTGTTGTCGGCATTTTAGGAGGAGGAAGAGGAGAAGAAGAGGAGGAGGAGATTGGATTTATACCTCACCCTTCACTACCCAAAGGAGTCTCAGAGCAGCTTACAATCTCCTTTCCCTTCCCCTCCCCCTCCCCACAACAGACACTCGGTGAGTTAGGTGGGGCTGAGAGAGCCCTTTCGAGGACTGCTCTTTCGAGAACAGCTGTGCCAAAACTACAGCTTGCCCAAGGTCATCTAGCAGGTGCATGTGGAGAAGTGGGGAATCAAAGCCGGTTCTCCCAGATTACGAGTCCGCTCACTTAACCACGACACCAGATTGGCTCACACGCAGCTTGCGTGCACTTAGCCTCTCATTTAAACGGTATACAAAAGAACCCACTGTGTATAAAGGCTTACAACAAATGTGTTAAAACAGTAATAATCAATAATAATTAATATATTAAAATACGTGTTGTTTATTACAATTATATATCAATCCAAAATTCAAGGATATGTACTTTCCACCAGGGCTATTTTTGGGCAGGAACGCACAGGAACGGAGTTCCAGCTGGCTCCCAAGTTGGCCACACCCAGCAGGAACTCATTAGCATAATAGGCCACACCCAACAGCAGAAACTCATTAGAATTGGATGCATTAAGGGTGTGTGGCCTAACATGCAAAGGAGTTCCTGCTCCAAAAAAAGCCCTGAGTTTTGACAACGAACAAGGTAAACAGAATAAGAAGCAAAAGGTGGGTGTGGCTAGATGACCACACTTCCGGTAACATGGGGAGTGGCCTAATATGCTAATGAGCTGTGCTGTCAAGGGTGTGGCCTAATATGCTAATGAGCCCTGCTTTCCACAATATACGTTGGAATGCCAGAGGTTTAAATATTGAAGGACTGCGTCCTATGGAACTACTATTAATGGCATTATGCATGCTGTGAAAACTGGACAAGCTTTTTTGCCAACTCGTGTGCCGTTTTGGAGTTTTTGGACTTTGGAAGAAATCTTTGGCTTGTGAGAAAGGCTTCAGCCAAAAGGAGGAACTTCAGGCACCTTTCCCCATAGCCGAGAATGTTACAGCTGATTTGTATTATAATTTTAGAAGCCTTACACAGCTGGCACAAGCGTTTATATAATTTTCTATACCAATTGTTGGCTGTTAGACATTGAGATTAATGTTACAATTTGCGTGTGAGCATTGATGAGCTGAATTATTGTGAATTTTGGATAATAGAGTTCATAAGATTGTTTCTTGATATATAGTTGGTTTTGATTCATATATTGTGGAAAGTATGTATCCTTCAATTTTGGATTAATATATAATTGTAATAAACACGTATTTTAATATATTATACTCTATTGATGATTACTGTTTAACGAATTTGTGTAAGCCTTTATACACAGCGGGTTATTTTGTATACAGCTTTTGCACTGTTTCCCTTTTTTTCCTTTCATTTAAATGGGGCTGATGCATGTGCATGCAAAATGGCTGGGTGCCACAGTGTTAGCACACCAGTGTGCCACCCACTTGGGACTATGGGCCTCTCGAATGCTAACACTGCATGCACGGCGGCTGAGGGCCCAGTTTAAACAAGTTGGGAGCATGCACCGTCAAAACAAGTTAAGTCCTTCTGTTTCACCTGCACCATATTGACATCAAGTGGCAGAGGCCAGCTTGGTTTGGATTTTGACCCCTGGCCTGCTGACAACCAGTCCCTGAACACCCAGGCTCAGCAGAACCTTATATTCCGAACCTTATATTCCATGTCCCTTGAAGAGGGCCAGTCCCATGGGGAAAAAAGTCCTTGATCTGAACTGATGCTCAGAGGTCTGTTAAGCTTTCTGAGAAGTCTTGGCAAGGGACAAGACAAATCTGAGACTTTGGATCTCTCCTGTCAATGATCTTGCTGATTTTGTGAGGAGGAGATTGGATTTATACCCCACCCTCCACTACTCAAAGGAGTCTCAGAGCAGCTTACAATCTCCTTTCCCTTCCCCTCCCCACAACATACACCCTGTGAGGCAGGTGGGGATGAGAGAGCTCTCTCGAGCACAGCTCTGAAACAACTTGTAACTGACCCAGGGTCTCACCAGCAGCTGCATGTGGAGGAGTGGGGAATCAAACCCGGTTCTCCCAGATTAGAGTCCGCGCTCCTAACCACTACACCAAACAGGCTGTAAGGGACTGCCACAGAATGGCTTTACTGTAAAAAGGGGGACCTATGCCTAAAATTTAGGAATATGAAGCAATCGGAATCACATACTTTGCGAGGAACACCTCAGACTCACCAAGTTGTCAGTGAACTAGACGCTCACCCCTTTACTAATGATGCCGAAATGCCTCGCTGCAGTTGTGCTTCCCCCTCCCTCCGTGCCAATTGGCATTTTGATACCAGCTAATTGAGATATTTAGCTCAATCTGCAGAAAGCAGACTGTGTTATTCTCCTCCCACAAACATTCTGTCTGCAGTGATCCACCCCAAGCATTCGAGGAGGAAAATGAATTTATTTCTCTCACTTCTAGGCCTAGCAATCCTCCCGTGCAATCGCTTTACTTGGACTAGTAGGGGAGAGAAAAGGAAAATCTAGCTGTGTTCTGAAGCAAACAAGCAAACCAACCAACCTAACTTTGCAGAACTTCTCAACTTCAGGACCTGAAGAATGTCACTGTTCTAATTACGCTTTCTGTACTCTGACTGCCTGTCTAGGAAATTCAAGGTTAGCAGAACACGGAAGCTTTTGTTCTTGACAAACACGAGCCTCACCTTCCGGACCTGAAACTTCAGGTAAGTGAGTGAACTTTTCGTTGCAGTAGTTCCCTTCGCAGCAGCAGAAAAACACTTGTGGGCTCTCTTCTGTGGCTACACATTCCTGCCTGCAGCACAAAAGAAAACAGGAATTTTAAAAAAACAAGCCACTCCTTACATTATCCTCAGAAGAGGAGCTGTGCCAGGTCACAAGTGAATTGCCTTTTCTGTTTACCAACGGCTTCTGTTGTATTTTGCTGAACCAAGGCACCTTTTGTTACAACAGGCAGAACACTCCCCCTATGCAATCTCAAGAGCCCTTTTAAGCCTACAGAAGGGCAAGTTATAGCTAATAATATACAAGTTTAAGTAGAGCTCTAATATACTTGGGTTTCAACCACTCGTTGCCCACGCTTTAACTTTAAAGAAAAGAATGTGGAGAGGCAAGGAACTTTTCAGACAACCACCAACGGAGTCATGGCAGAAACACATTTATGTCATGCCATGGCTAAAACACCTGAACTATCAGTAAAAGGTAAAGGTAAAGGTTCCCTTGCTCGAAAGCCAGTCGAGTCCGACTCTAGGGTTGCGGTGCTCATCTCCGTTTCAAAGCCGTAGAGCCAGCGCTGTCCGAAGACATTTCTGTGGTCATGTGGCCGGCATGACTAAACACCAAGGCGCATGGAACGCTGTTACCTTCCCACTGGAGCGGTACCTATTTATCTACTTGCAATTTCTTGCTTTCGAACGGCTAGGTTGGCAGGAGCTGGAACTAGAGACGGGAGCTCACTTTGTCATGCGGCAACTCGGGTCTCGTACTGCTGAACTACTGACCTTCCAGAGCCTGCAGTTCAGCGTCTTAACCACTTGAGCCACCTGAACTATCAGGGCTCTCATATAATCTTAGAATCATATAATTGGAAGGTACCTCGAGGGTCATCTAGTCCAACCCCCTGCACAATGCAGGAAATTGCACAAATACCTCCCCCCCCTCCACACCCCCAGTGACTGTTGTTCCATGCCCAGAAGATGACAGAAAAAACCTCCAGGATCTCCAGCCAAACTAACCTGGAGAAAAATTGCTCCCTGACCCCAAATGAAAAGGGGGTCACAGCCAGGGGAAACACCAATCCCTCTTCCGTTACAGCAGTTTCCAGGGCGAGGTGGGAAGGGTGGCATTTAGGATAATTGTGGTAATTGTTGTCAGCCAAGGTTTTGTAGATGCACGTGCTACGCTGCCTGCCTGCTAGCGCCCGTAACAGGCTCCCTTAACACTGCTGAGACGGGATCCGTGCGCTGGCTATATTGCCCTATTAAAAACCATCCGCTTAATTTTATGTAGGGAAATGCAGGAGGCGAACAATGATTTGTAACGACACAGTGTGCATCCTACCTGACTTGTGACGGCTGTGCTGAAAAGCATCTGGAAATGGGTGCCCACACGCAGCCGTTACCCCAATTAAACTGTATGCATATGGAGACTCATTCTCTACTTTATCTGCAAAATCATATCGTACTCCCACAAATCAAACACTGCCAAATGTCTGCAGAAGGCAGAGCCAACAGTGCCCCTGTGGCTTACCATGGAGGACTGATTAATCAGACCGTGTCTATCTTTCTGTCTTTTCTTTGCAAATGAGTGTTCTTTTTTGATACAATTCTGATGTGTGCAATACTGTCTTTGTAAGAAGGTTTCCGGGTTTTTTTCTCCTAAAGGGACAACCCAAGCACACCTTGATGCTTATTTTTTTTTTGTATCTTACATTGCGTTGCTTATTTGTACCTCTAATTTATCCCCTCCATCCCCAAAAGCAGTAATTTTTTTAAAAAACGTTATGGAGTGAGCCAAGAGGTCTTGCAGAGAGCTAAGCAAGGCTTCATCTGTCTTTGCTTGAGCTTGGAAAAGAAAAACCATTACAGCTTGGACATTAAGGTCTTAAGAGTATTTGCTATTCTCAAGGGGGAAAAAAAGGTATGCTCTGGTAGATGTCTTGTGCAAGAAATGACCTGGGTGCATGTATTTCTACCCGCATCTGAAATTTATTACTTCACTAGCACCTGACTCCAGTGCAGTTTTTGCAATGTGAAAGGTCTCTACTTGAAAACCTGGCGAAATACTGCCTGTGTGACCTTGATGGACCTGGGGAATAAGTTGTGGCTTAGTGGCAGAGCATCTGCTTGGCATGCAGGAGGTCTCAGGTTCAATCCCTGGTATCTCCAGTTAAGGACTGGGTGTTTTAATTGTATTTATGTTTTTGTAATGTAGGTTCACAGCTTGGGACCAGGTTATCTGAAGGACCGTCTCTCTCCCCCCCCATATGTTCCTGCCCAGAAATTTATATCATAGGGAGAGGCCATCTACTCTGTCACATCAATCAAAGAAGATCATTTGGTGGGTACAGGAGAGAGGGCCTTTTCAGTGGCAGACCCATGCTTACGGAACGACCTCTCCAGGGAGATGAGCCTGGCCTTTTTATATCAAGGAGGCAGTTGAAGGTGGTTTTATTTAGACTGCATTTGGTTAAGTTCAGTAGCAGTCCTGAGTAGTGATTTTTAATTTCGATTTTATATTTTTAACGTGTATTATTTGATGTGTTTTATCCATGTTTGCGCTATGGGCTGCAGTGGCTCAAATGGTTAAGATGCTGAACTGCAGACCGGAAGGTCTGTAGTTCAGCAGTTCGAGACCCGAGTGCTGCATGACTGAGTGAGCTCCCGTCTCTGGTCCCAGCTCCTGCCAACCTAGCAGTTCGAAAGCAAGAAACTGCAAGTAGATAATAGGTACCACTTTGGTGGGAAGGGAACAGCGTTCTGTGCGCCTTGGCGTCTAGTCATGCCGGCCACATGACCACGGAAATGTCTTTGGACAGCACTGGCTCTTTGGCTTGGAAACGGAGATGAGCACTGCATCTCCAGAGTCGGATTCGACCAGCTTTCAAGCTAGGGAAACCTTTACCTTTACCTATCCATGTTTGTAAGCAGCCTTGAGCTCCATAATAAATAAGAAGTTTTAAATGAATAAAATATTTTAGCTCTGCTTTTAATTGTTTTAATGATGTGGGCATTTGTTGGTTTTAAAGATGTGATTTTATTACATATGTTTTAATTTGTTAGCTGTCTTGGTGGCCCTTGTGAGGGCAGAAAGGCAGGATATAAATTCTGTAAAACAGACAGACAAATAAATAGGTGATCTGAAAGACCTTCCTCTGCCTGACGTCCTGAAGAGCCACTGCCAGTCCAAGCTGACATTCTAAACTCGATGGACCAAGGGTCTCATTCAGTATAAGGCAGCTTCACGTGTTAAGGTGAATTAAGTATAGTAGGGGTTTTGATCTCCAGCTCTGACGCAAGGAACAAATGTCAAAACATAATCTAGTCTAAGGATTTCTGGGATATAGTTCCAACACGTATAGAATCCATTACTGGTCTCAAAATCCATCCTTCTCCGGTCAGTCTCATTTAGAATGGTTGGAATCTCATTCAACACGCACATCCCAAAAGGAGAATCATTCCCATTCTACTCTCAGCTGCTCAAACAGCAATTGCAACTTGCTGGGAAAGGACGCTTCCTCCAAACTTATCTCTCTGGCACAGGAAGCTTTGGGACTTTTACATTATGGCTAAAATGACTGTTAATATTTCTCATCTCTCCTCCGGCACTCCTCTTTCTAACTCTGCTGCAACTCGGCCCCCGACTGTTGATTATTTAACAGAACAAGGTGAAATTCCGAGTGAGACAGAACAACTGCACCTATGGTGACATTAACACAAATACATTGCTTAGGGTTTTTGTTTTTTCTTGTTCTTTTAACTGTAAGTCATTCCTTTGTTTATTCTACACCTGCTATGTCTCAGTTTCGTATACTGTGATATCTGCTATCGTCACATTCTCTTGACTCTGTATGCTATGTTTGATATACAATAAAATGTTATTTTAAACAAAACAACAACACCATCATCTAGTCCAAGAGGATAACAAAATCCATCAGCACAGTAAAGGAATTACATACGCAAAGGGAGTTAAAATTAGCAGTCCTCCATGTTGCGGGACTTTTATCACATTTTCTATACCCTCAAAAGTGTTTTCCTATTGCACTGTTGTGGCCAAGGATTGTTATGTTCATGCAAAACCCACAGAACCGTACATCTGATTCAGTGCATCCAAAGACAGTTCGTGTCTCTTGAACAGCCACCTGTCATGCTGCAGACAAAGCCAGGAACACATCTGAAAAGGGGCTGAACAGCTTAAGGCTGGAATAAGTGACTCTTCAAGAGGAGGAGCTGCTGGTGTTCAACAAAGCCGCCTTGTGCGGGAGGAAGGCTTCCAGTTTTGCTGGGGAGAGTGGTAGGATACAGGCCAAGATGGCATGCGGACTGGGGAGCGGAAAGTCGGGAAATCCAATCGGCGTGGCCAAATCCCTGAGTGCTCCTAAAGCAACTCCACAGATCCCAACCATTATTAGATCAATGTGCACGATCAGGGGTCGTTTCGTAGAAAAAGAGCTAGGGGAACTCATTAGCATAACTCATTAGCATATGCCACACCCCCTGACATCACCGGAAGTGTGTCATAAGGCCACACCCCCTGAATGCGCTCGCCCGCTTTGGGAGAGGGGATCAAAGTTTAATACAAGCCTCCTCCGAGACTTGATCACACCAATCTCAACTCTCTCTTGGGTCTTGATGCCTGCCAGTCATTCCCCCTGCCTGGGGGAAGCCGCATTGGACCAAAATACAGTCCAAACTGCTGTAAGGAACACCCGTCCACCCTGAGCACTTACAGGGTGCGTCAAATCGCCATTTTACCCCGACCGGAAGCAGGGGGCGGGGCTTCGTCATGTGCCCCCCCCCCCGCACCTCACCCGGGGGAACGGCGATCCCCCGCGATCCCCCCGAATCGACCCCTGTGCACGATGAAGAAGAAGAGTTAGTTTTTACACCCTGCTTTTCACTACCCAAAGGAGTCTCAGAGCGGCTTACAAACTCCTTTCCCTTCCCCTCCCCACAACAGACACCCTGTGAGGCAGGTGGGGCTGAGAGAGCTCTGAGAAGACTGTGACTAGCCCAAGGTCACCCAGCTGGCTTCATGTGGAGGAGGAGTGGGGAATCAACCCGGTTCTCCAGATTAGAGTCCGCCGCTCTTAACTACTGCACCAAACTGGCTCTCTTCACAGCAAAAAGAGGAGAAGGCCAGCGGCTTGTGAAATGACCAACAAGGGCTTGAGATAATCCTGCGGGTTTACTATTCTATACGGTAAGGTGTACTGTCAAGTTGTGAAACAGATTAGAGTCTGATGAAGGGAGCTTTGACTCCCAAAAGCTGATACCCTGCAACTCTTGCTGGCCTCTAAGGTGCTAATAGACTAAAATCTAACTGCCCTACTGCAGAACAACATGTAGGGTTGCCAGCTCTGAGTTGGGAAATACCTGGAGATTTTTTTTTGGGGGGG
>NW_015173681.1:1164324-1188984 GCF_001447785.1 Gekko japonicus | reverse complement strand
TTGCAGCTCCACTGCCGAGCCCCATGAGGGCCCTGGCGGTGGACCTGCAAGGCCGGTGGGAGTGCAAGGAAGCCCCACGAAGGCCCTCCCTGGCCCCAGGCAGGCAGGGGTGGGGAGAGGCAGGGAGGAAGCAACTTACCCTCCCTCTTCTCCTGCCTCCTCTGGGCTGAATGAGGGCCGGAAGCGGGGCGGCCGGAAGCAGGGGGCAGAGCTTCATCGTGTGCCCCGCCCCCCGTACCTCACCCGGGGGAACTGCGATCTCCCGCGTTCCCCCCCGAAATGACCTCTGAGGTGAACTGATCTCCGTTGCCTGGAGATCAGTTGGAATTCCAGGAGATCTCTAGCTACCACCTGGAGGTTGGCAACCCCTGAAACCGTCGAGTCATAGCTGATTCACAGCAACCTTACAAAGTTCCACCTTGTGGGGGGTTTTCAAGGCAAGAGATGATCAGAGGTGGTTTGCCATCGCCTTCCTCTGCATGGCGGCCCCAGTCTTCCTTGGTGGTCTACTATCCAAGTATCGTCCCTTCTTAGTTTCTGAGCTCTGATAGGATTCGGCTAGTCTGGGCCATTAAGGCTGTTATCTCCCCCCCCCCCTTCTGTTTCAGTGTTTTAGACTGCACACTACCTTGAACGCCTTTATGGAAAGGCAATATATAAATGGAGTAAACAGAAGCAAGCTCTGAAGAGCTTGTACTCTAAATTTCAACATTGGGAGAAACCATAGAAGGAAGGAGAGCGACAGGAGAGGCAAGGCCATTGTGGAACGACCGCTTCTGTTTATGGTCTGCTATAGTTGGAGGTTAAGACGCTAAACTGCAGGCTCTGGAAGGTCGGTAGTTCAGCAGTTCGAGACCCGGGTGTGCCGCATGATGGAGTGAGCTCCCGTCTCTAGTTCCAGCTCCTGCCAACCTAGCAGTTCGAAAGCAAGAAATTGCAAGTAGATAAATAGGTACCGCTTCGGTGGGAAGGTAACAGCGTTCCGTGCACCTTGGTGTTTAGTCATGCCGGCCACATGACCACGGAAACGTCTTCGGACAGCGCTGGCTCTTCAGCTTTGAAACGGAGATGAGCACCACAACCCTAGGGTCGGACTCGACTGACTTTCGAGCAAGGGAACCTTTACCTTTATGGTTGGAGGGCAGCGTTTAGTGACATGGCAATCCTTATTGCCAGATCCATCCCTGCTGATGTCACCAGTAGATCCTCCAACTGCTGGTGCGGCAAACTCCTCTAGCCTTCTTTTTTGCCATATTTGTGTGTGTGTGCGTGAGAGTGTGTGTGCACCTGGAAGTCATGGCGATCCCTGGTGTCTGACCCCTACTGGGGGCCTAAAAGATATTCAGAGAGGTGGCTGAATAAAGCCTGCCCCCGCCTCCCGACTGCTGTTATTCCAAGGAGGTCTCCCATCCAAGTACTTGCAAGAATCAACCCTGCTTAGCTTCTGAGATCGGGCTTGCCTGGGCTATCCAGGTCAGGGCACTCTTTCAA
Organism: Gekko japonicus; assembly: GCF_001447785.1. Lineage (NCBI taxonomy): Eukaryota > Metazoa > Chordata > Lepidosauria > Squamata > Gekkonidae > Gekko > Gekko japonicus. The sequence continues at coordinate 1,187,493 of NW_015173681.1, read as the reverse complement.
GACTTCTTAATAAGACTACGCACATATGAAATGTTTTAACGCTCAGAGAGCTCTGCCTATACTGCCTCTGCTATCTTTACAAGCTCATAAGACCACCTTACAAATTAAGTCCTTCCTGAGCTTATCAGCCTGCAAAATATTTTTACTAGCCTGTCTAAACGTATTCGTTTGTGGCCCAGATAGCCAGCTTATAAGGAAGCAAACAATCCCTAACCTCTTTTCTGACTTTCTGTCATCTGGAAGCGATCCTTATTCTCCACAAACAACTAGGAGAATGAACAGAGTCTGAGTCCGGCGGCACCTTGAAGACCAACAAAGTTTGATTCAAAGTGTAGGCTTTCGTGCGTAAGGCACACTTCTTCAGACAAATTTGCCCGAAGAAGTGTGCCTTGCACGCGGAAGCTCACACTTTGAATCAAACTCTGTTGGACTTCAAGGTGCCGCTGGACTCAGACTCCGTTCTGCTGCTGCAGACCAACACGGTGACCCGCCTGAATTTTTCAAACTAGGATAAGGTTAATTTAATTATGAGAAGACAGGAGTCACTGAAAAAGACAAGTGTGCTAGGAAAAGTTGAAGGCAACAGGAAAAGCGGAAGACCCAACAGGAGATGGATCAACTCAATCAAGGAAACCACGGCCCTCAAGACCTGACCGAGGCTGTTAACAATAGGAATTTTGGAGGACATGAATTCACAGGGTGTGCCATAAACTGGAAGCGACTTGACAGCAGAAGGAGGAGGAGGGGGAGGAGGAGGAGGAGGAGATTGGATTTATACCCCGCCCTTCACTACCCAAAGGTAGTCTCAGAGCGGCTTACAAACCCCTTTCCCTTCCCCTCCCCACAACAGACACCCTGTGAGGTAGGTGGGGCTGAGAGAGCTCTGACAGGAACTGGTCTTTTTCAAGGACAGCTCTTATCAGAACTATAGCTTGCCCAAGGTCATCCAGCAGGTACAAGTGGAGGAGTGGGGAATCAAGCCCTGTTCTCCCAGATGAGAGTCCGCGCACTTAACCACTACAAAAAACTGGCTTAACACACACACACACACACACACACACGGGTATGCTGGTAGGTATATTATTCCCATATCACAGAACCGGCGCAGAGGCTGAGAGGACAAAGCTGACCAGTGAGCCCACAGCTTACTCACAGGGATCGTGGGTTTAACGTGAACATGGGCTCCGGCTCACGTTGTCACTGACAAGTATGCCACACTAACTCTCTGCAATTATTCAGGGTTGTTCCTGCATTCTATGAACCAGCCTGTCAGCTTGGCCCAGGCTAGACCAGCCTCATCAGATCTCGGAAGTTCATTTATGTGTTTCTTATTTATTTCCTTAAACTCGTACCCCGCCCTCCCCGCCGAGGCAGGCTCCGGGCGGCTAACGTCATAAAAACACAGTAACAATAAATAACAATAAAAACAATTCAACAAACAGCTCGATAACAATTCATCAAAACTAACTTCCAACACATTAAAAGTGCTAGCAGTTAACATATAATACCAAAGATAGATTCACTTGACATTCAGCTCGTTGGTCTTTCTCAGTTTTGGTCAGCGAGCGCAGGCTATCCGTAGTAGACCAGGCACCAGGCTATCGTTGTTATTACACTGATGGTATTAATAAGCATAGGGGGTAATGCGATCCTTATTCTCCACAAACAACTAGGAGAATGAACAGAGTCTTGGTGCGGCCGCACCTTGAAGACCAGCAAAGTTTGATTCAAAGTGTAGGCTTTCGTGCGTAAGGCACACTTCTTCAGACAAATTTGCCCGAAGAAGTGTGCCTTGCACACGGAAGCTCACACTTTGAATCAAACTTTGTTGGGTCTTCAAGGTGCCGCCGGACTCAGACTCTTGTTCATTCTCCTAGTTGTTTGTGGAGAATAAGGATAGCATTACCCCCTATGCTTATTAATACCATCAGTGTAATAAGCATGGACGACTTCAAAAGGGAATTAGATAAGCATATGGAGCAGAGGTCCATCAGTGGCTATTAGCCACAAGGTATAGATAGGGGCTCTGGGGCAAGGGATGCTCTGTCTTCTTGGTGCTTGGGGGGGGGGTCAACAGTGGGAGGGCTTCTAATGTCCTGGCCCCACTGGTGGACCTCCTGATGGCACTGGTATTTCTGGCCACTGTGTGACACAGAGTGTTGGACTGGATGGGCCTTTGGCCTGATCCAACATTGGCGCCTCTTATGTTCTTATGTAGTACAGAACTTTCATTTTGACACACAGATTAGAGAGTATAAAAGGGAAATATCAAGATGCACTCCACTGGCGTCCTCTCAACCTCATTCCTCCATGGTAATATGGGTCTGATTCACACATTCATGCTTGGATCTCACGGACATCTCCCATCACTGACATGCACGTGTGAATGAGCCATGGCACATCAATCAGACAGAACACTGCCTGACACTAGATGTCAATTCGAAACTCAGCTCCTTCCAACCAGAAACTGTTTACGTTTGAAAACTGAGAGTTCTCAAGTAGGGAAATATAATGCACGTACACGCATGACTCACTGCGACGGGAAGAAGAAATGGCAACAGCCTCTCTAAACGCAGACCCCAATGTGTTCCTCTTTTCCAGTACGCATCCATGAATGACTAAGTTTCCCTTTTCTGCAGCGAACAACTCTTGGAAGAACATATTGCTCTCTATGTAACGGCACAGGACATTTTGCTGAGCTTTTTTGCTGTGTGGAAACACCACGGAGTGCTTCCTTCCCATGGATTCTCCAACTTTAAAAAGCTGGCATTAAGCACAATACACAGATGCTACACTAAAGGCGACAAGCTATATAATGGAAAACATGGGCTCTTATTCTTTGCTATCACCTCAAGGTATCCTGCAAATTTTTTCCCTGAGAAGCTTTGATGGGGGCCATCAAGTGCAGGTTAAATAGGGTTGCCAATCCCCAGTTGGGGGCAGGAGATCCCCTGGTTTGGAGGCCCTCCCCCGCTTCAGGGTTATCTAAAAGTGGCGGGGGGGATGGCCGCTGGGCGCTCCATTATACCCTATGGAGACCAGTCCCCGTAGGGTATAATGGAGAATTGATTCGTGGGTATCTGGGGGGGGTCTGAGGGGCTGTTCTTTTTCAGGTAGAGGCACCAAATTTTCAGCATAGCTCTCCTCAAAAAATCAGATCAGGCAACAGCAGTGTGGGTGAAGGCTGATGTTAGCGGATTCAGTGTCAACAATGCATCTTACTTATATAAGCGTCTAAAACATACTAGGCATTTTACATTAATACGGTGCTCATGTGCCTGCAAATTCATGATGTAGATAAGAGCATGAGGGGGGGAAAGGAGAAGAGCTTTTCAAGGAACATAACAACACGAGAGCCCTGCTGGATCAGACCAGTGAGGGTCCATCTAGTCCAGCATCCTGTCTCACACTGTGGCCAACCCGTTCTTCTGGAGGGCCAACAACAGGGCAGAGAGGCCAAGCCCTTCCCCCGATGTTGTCTCCTGGCTCTGGGATTCAGAGAATTAGTGCCTCTGAATGTAGAGGTTCCCCTCAGCCACCACGGCTAGTAGCCATCGATAGACCTAACTTCCATCAGTCTATCTCATCCCCTTTTAAAGCTATCTATTCCTGTGGCCATCCCCACATCCTCTTGCAGCGAATCCCACATTTTAATCACTCTGTGTTAAGCAGTATTACCTTCTGCCCATCATGGACCTAATGTCACACTAACCGGATGGGACACAAACTGTTCACTCTTTTAAAAAACCTAAAACAAGGCTCCAAAGAGTTGACACCGGGGCAGGAAGAAATAATATTTTAATAGAGGGTTCTTAACAGGGAAATGGAAGGGAGAAGGGATGGAACTTTAAAGAATCTCTTGGTGGACAGAGAAGAGGCCTGCCGTATATATCTATATGGAGAGAGCTCCTTGCCCTAAGGGCCACAGGGAGGGAAGAAATGGCACAACTTGAGAGCAGAGTCTAAGTAAGACGATGGTTACATGATGAATGGGGGTGCACTTACCGGGAACGGGGAGGGAACTAGCCAGAAATAAATGCGACCATGTAGGGATGTCGGGGTTGATGCTCTGGTTTGTGGGCAAAAACTCTATGGTAGAATTAGTTTCTTGCCATAGAGTTTTGCCGAAAAGCCAGAGTGTCGTCCCCCCCCTTGTCACCAACATGCCTACATCACTTCCAGGTGATGTAGGCATGTCACATTTATTTTCGATCTCTTGCCGGGTAGGGGGGTAATTTCCCCCACTTCCTGATAGCCCTGAAGCAGGGGGAGGGGCTCCAAACCAGGAGATCCCCTGCCCCCAACGGGCAACCCAACTGGCTGAGCCAAGGATGAAAAGACCAAGGAACGAGAGAGAGAAAAATAAGTGGCTGAGGCCATGAATTAAGAATGCGAAGAAGGTGGCTTGACAATACAACGATAACTGTAAAATGATAGAGGGGGAACTATTTCCAGCATGAGGGGAAACCTAAGTGAGCCCAGGAGTGAAGAAAATTTGTTCCGCTGGAAGGAAGGAAGGAAGGAAGGAAGGAAGGAAGGAAGGAAGGAAGGAAGGAAGGAAGGAAGGAAGGGCCAATAAGCAAAATATTAAATTAGCACAGGATAGAAGGAGAATCATCTGCAAGAGAAGAAGGAGAAAAAGGAGAAGGAGAAGAAGAGGAGGAGGAGGAGATTGGATTTGTACCCTGCCCTTCACTACCCAAAAGAGTCTCAGAGCGGCTTACAATCTCCCTTCCCCTCCCCACAACAGACACCCTGGGAGGTAGGTGGGGCTGAGAGAGCTCTCTGAGAGAACTGCTCTTGAGAGAACAGCTCTGAGAGAACTTCTGACTGACCCAAGGTCACACCAGCAGCTGCGAGTGGAGGAGTGGGGAATCAAACCCGGTTCTCCAAGATTAGAGTCCATGCTCTTAACCACTACATCACACTGGCTCTCTTCGGTGGATTCAAGCAGAGTCATAGTGCAGTCCTAAACAGAGTTACACACCTCTAAGCCGATTAACTTCCACAAATTTAAAAAGGTAAAGTTTGCCATCAATTTTATTTATTTATTTATTTTATTCAATTTATACCCCGCCCTCCCCGCAATAAGTGACTCATGGAGACCCCACCTCATGGCGTTTTCCAGGCAAGAGATGAACAGAAGTGATTTGCCCCTGCTTCCTCTACATAGCAACTCCAATCTTCCTTGGTGGTCTCCCATCCTAGCACTGACTCTATTTATCTTCCAAGCTCTGATGATGAGGCTAGTATGGACCCTGTTTATCTTCCAAGCTCTCAAGCTCAGGCTAGTCTGGGCGATTGGGGCTGCTACAGATTTAGAAGGGTATAGTTCCGTTAAGGGTTGCACCGTCAGGAAACAATAAGCTTTAGAAATATAAGCGAGAAAGCGACAGAATTAACAGGCGTTGGCTAGAGAAGCAGTACGCAGTGACGACATTTAAACATACGCAGCTGCCTTATATCAAGTCTGACCATTTGTTCGTCTAGTTCTTGATGACGTCACCTGACTGACAGCAACCCTCCAGGGGTGCAGACAGGCAGAAGTCCCCCTTCCCCAACACCTGCTGCTTTCAATTCTTCTACTGGAGACATTGGTGATCTAACCGGGAACCTTCTGCATACAAAGAAGCTGTCCTAGCCCTGAGTGATGGCAAGTCCCCATACTGGTCTCCTATATGGGGTATTTTTCCTCTAGGTTTCCCTTGCTCGAGTCGAATCCGACTCTAGGGTTACGGTGCTCATCTCCGTTTCCAAGCCGAAGAGCCAGCGCCGTCCGAAGACGTTTCTATGGTCATGTGGCCGGCATGACTAGACGCCAAGGCGCACAGAACGCTGTTACCTTCCCACCGAAGTGGTACCTATTTATCGACTTGTGATTTCTTGCTTTCGAACTGCTCGGTTGGCAGGAGCTGGGACCAGAGACGGGAGCTCACTCCGTCACGCGGCACACTCGGGTCTCGAACTGCTGAACTACCGACCTTCCGGTCTGCAGCTCAGCGTCTTAACCACTTGAGCCACCGCAGCCCCTCTAGGAGAGCTGTAATCATTGCCAGGAGTGCCACAGCCTCTCTTGGCACATTCCCTGCTCACTGAGCTGTACTCTAAAGGAACGTACGTGAGAGCTGTAAAGGAAAAAGGAGGCTGGAAGGCAAGTTTTAAAATGTGGGAAAGACGGAAGGGTCGTCTTGGCAATCGAGAGATGAAAAAGAGAGGGAGACACAGCGTACAGGTGAAATATAATCAGGGCTCTAGTCGGGGGGGAGCTCTCAGGTACGGAGCTCCGGAAGAGAACCTCTAGGGGGCGGGGCGGTCATGTGGTGAAGCCCCGCCCTCTTCTTTACCCCGCCCTCTGCTTCGATCCTCATTCCGTTTGGGAATGAGGATGAAGCAGGAGGGTAAGTAGCCGGGCCTTCTGACACACTTCCGGTGATGTCAGGGGGTGTGGCCTTCTGTCACTTCCGGTGATGTCAGGGGGCGTGGCATATGCAAATAAGTTATGCTAATGAGTTATGCTAATGAGCTCCTGCGCCTCTTTTTCTACAAAATGACCCCTAAATATAATAAATCCTGTCTTCTTCTGCATACTGATTCTGTGATAAGGATCAGGCTCTTGCACAGAATAGCTGTAAGACAGTCGGGAACGTGAGAACAGAGGAAGAGAAGCCGGGAGGAGAAAGGCAGAGTGGGATATTATCTGCCCAGCTGAGATAGTGTAGGCCAAGAGAGGATAGCAGACAGCCGAAAGGGGCCAAGACAGACTTGCCGGACTCCAGCTGGGGCCTGGAGTTCTCCTGGAATCACAACCGATCTCCAGGCGACACAGATCGGTTCCCCTGGAGAAAATGACTCCCTTGGAAGGTGGACTGTATGGCACTGGACCCCACTGGGGTCCCTCCCCAAACACCACCCCCAGAGTTCAGTAGCACCTTAAAAGACTAACAAAATTTGTGGCAAAGGGAGGAGGAGGAGACTGGATTTATACTCTGCCCTTCACTCGGAGTCTCAGAGCGGCTTACAAACTCCCTTCCCTTCCCCACAACAGACACCCTGTGAGGTAGGTGGGGCTGAGAGAGCTCTTTCAAGAGCTGCCCTGAACTATGGCTTGTCAGCAGCTGCAAGTGAAGGAGTGGGGAATCAAACCCGGTTCTCCCAGATCAGAGTCCACGCACTTAGCCACTACACCAAACTCTCATGAGTCACTGCTCACGTCTTCAGATACTAATCCCTTCTTCAGACTCACGAAAGCTCATACCCTACCACACAGGGGTCATTTTGTAGAAAAAGAGGCGCAGGAGCTTATTAGCATAACTCAGCATAACTTATTTGCATGTGCCACACCCCCTGACATCACCGGAAGTGTGTCAGAAGGCAACACCCACCACTCAGGCTCCACTGGACTGTTTTGGATTGCTAGCTATGGGGGGGGGGGAGAGAACGTGCAGATCTGTCTTCGCAGAGGAGGGAGAGCTTGTACCTGAATAAAATTTGGTCTTAAAGGTGCCACTGGACTGTTTTGGGCCGGGGGGGGGGTCTGCGACTTATCTGGCTGCTTCTTGCTCTGACTGAGGGCTGCTGGGAGCAGGGGGTGGAGCTTGTTGCATGTGCCCGCCCCCTGAACTCTTTACTGCCCGAGCTCCACTCCTGTGCGCTCCTGCAGGAAATGACCCCTGCTACCACAAATTTTATTACTCTTTAAAGTGCTACTGGACTCTTACTCTTTTCTACTAGAAGAAAGAGACATGAATAAAACCTTTAGAATAATAACTTTGTGAGATACAAGTGAGATCAAGAAGGGGTACTGCTGAACTCCAAAGAACAAAAGAGAACCAAGCATCAGAGAGTGATCAAGTACACCAAAAGACGAAGAAAAAACCAAACAGAATAAAGACAGAAAATAGCCTTTGTGACTCCACATACAATTCTCATTAGAGATTTTCACACAACCCTCTCAGTAAAGATGTCAAGTTTAAAAACAAGATTGAAAAAGGGTCATAAAGGGGATCTACAATTGTAACAAATAAAGACTGGAACTTGGAAGAGGGAAGCAACAAATGTGTACTAATTGACAGCCATAAAAGATTTCTGAAGGAGGGCAAGGTTGAGAGCAACATCAGGGGATAACAGACATAAAACAAATATAGCTGGATTAGAGTCCTCTAGTACCTTGGAGAACAACAAGGGTTTTGAGGTATAAGCTTTCAAAAGTCAAAGTCCCCTTGAAGTGTGTGACAGAATTGTAGGGGGAAACAGTTCATAAATGCCCACCTCCATATTTAATCAGGAGTTTTTAAAAAAAAATGTGAAAAGATATCATGGTTATACTGCAGCCACTCTATGCACTTGGACGTCCTTCATTTTTGCCCGCTCTAACGGATGGCTGGATTGGTTAAAAAATGGCAACTATAATTTGGTTATCTAATGTTGGAATAATTGCCTGGTCTACAAAGGCTGGTAACTAATAAATATACACTGTAAGAGATGTATAAATTAACGTGTTCCACTTGTAACTATCATTCTATAAAGTGCATAATGTGCTATTATCACATCCTTATCAGGTACATGTATTCAGTTCATTCAGTTTAACAACTACCAGTCAATTTCTCATCAATATTTTTAAAAAATCAAGCCCCAGTGGGAGTTTCCGGAATTGCAAGCCTGCTTCTACTTGCACAAAGTCTTCCAAAAGGGGGGGAAGCTTTCAATTGTATTCTGTTGATGCTTATTGCCGGTCCTACAAAAGACTGTTTTCTTTTTTAATATGAGGATGAGGAGACAGAGTAGTCCATACCACTTTAGGCTGAGGGTGAACGATTACTTTTTCCCCAGGTTCCTTCATATTAATAATTCCTTGTTGTAAGTACAATACTAGCGCAGAGAATATGATGGACTAGGCTACAACTTTTCTTCCTGATATGCTAATGTTGTACTCACAAGGTGTTTTTACATGCATACATAGAGGAGGAGGTATTACAAATCTGACTGTCTTCACTTGCTGTTCAAAACGGTACAGCCCTCAAAATCCTATCACTCGAATCTGTTACGTGGCTTGGGAGTTACTGCCAGTTCTTATGCTTTTCCTCCTTTTTCTAAGGATTTCTATTGTGTCGCTTTTATTTGGTGTGGTGCCTCAAACAAATATTTTGGAGAAGCAATCAATCAATAAATGAATGAATCAATAAATAAACTGCAACCTAGCTGAAGTTTGGCTCCCTCAACTGAAAGAAGAAACTGTGAGGTAACTGCGCTAGAAAATATTTCAATAACAATCACAAAATTTATACAAAAATGTGTACAAAAAATCATATAAATGCACAAGGCAGTTGAAAATGGTGTGACGATGGTCTCCGGAATGTTCTATCGTTTCGATACTATTCTTCTTCCGAAAGTGGATGAAAGCAGCGACTCTTGGTCTGTCATTTCAACAAGTAGGTATCAAAAAAATTCATTAATATTCACCGATGTCCAGAGGTCATTTCGGGGGGGATCGCGGGGGATCGCAGTTCCCCCGGGTGAGGTACGGGGGGCGGGGCACACGATGAAGCCCCGCCCCCTGCTTCCGGCCGCCCCGCTTCCGGCCCTCAGTGGAGCTGCAAGGCCGGCGGTGGCGGCCGGGACCATTGGGGGCAGGGTGTGTGGCCTTATGACACACTTCCGGTGATGTCAGGGGGTGTGGCATATGCTAATGAGTTATGCTAATGAGTTCCCCTAGCTCTTTTTCTACGAAACGACCCCTGCCGATGTCTCATAACTTAGTTGCAAGAAATTCTCTGAAAGAATGTTCCTAGGGCAAAGTGCTTGTGTGTGACCATCGTCACACCATTTTCAACTGCCTTGTGCATTTATATGATTTTTTGTACACATTTTTGTATAAATTTTGTGATTGTTATTGAAATATCTTCTAGCGCAGTTACCTCACGGTTTCTTCTTTTTGCGGTCTGTTCTGTGACTGTGACCATCAATTTTGAGCCTCCCTTGACTGAAAGCCTAGCTCTAACCACTCAGAGCCAAACTATCATTATGGCTGGGCATGGGGCAATTGGTTGCCACCTCATCGGAGCAAACAGAAGCAGAGAACAGAGAAAGACTGTACCCTTTCCCAAAGGCACGCACATGGATGCAAGCCCCCCCCCCAAGCCGGGGCACCATTTCCCCCCAACTGGGTAATCACCTGTCGTAGCAGTTGAAATCATCTAGCCAGCAGCCTTTCTTCACCAGCTCAATAAAGCCCGAGTTGTTTCTCCAGGAGGCGTAGCAATGGAGACGTTTGTCCTTCTCCCCTTCGCAGCGTTCCACGCCGCTCTGGTTCGTCTTCTCCAGCTCCCAGTTGGCATTGTAGTAGATGCATTCCCTCGTCTCAGCCTCGCCATGGCCTGGCCCTGAAGGGAGAGTCAGGCAGTCAGTTAATCCGTCTTTATTACGGCCCATGGGCCATTCCAAAGCAGGAAAAAAATATTATAAAATTAATAACCTACATAAACTCTCAGTATACATCATTTGTCCTGATATATCTAACAGCTTAAGGGCTAGAATCTGAGTAGATTATACACAGGATGTTAACTCAGCCCATATTTTCATTGCAGAGAACAGAAACTTGGCCACAGATATAGTACTTCTCTGGCCAACCCTCCACCAGTAAGATTTTGAGAGTCTTCTGTCCAGTTTTCTATCAATCGACACAGGAGAATTCTAATTGGAAGCCCCATAACGAATGGAACAAGACATTCCCTCCCCCCATTTTTTCACAAAACTGTTGTATTTATTGTTTATTCATTAAAATAGTTACATGCCATCTACAGTGACTCAAAGCAGCTTGCAAAAGTCGGATAAGCAGAACAACACACAATAAAAAGGTACGAAGCAAGCAACAAAGACGTTAAGAAGAAGAAGGAGAAGAGATTGGATTTATACCCCGCCCTTCACTACCCAGAGGAGTCTCAAAGCGGCTTACAAACTCCTTTCCTTTCCCCTTCCCACAACAGACACCCTGTGAGGTAGGTGGAGCTGAGAGAGCACTGACGGAAACTGCTCTTTCAAGAACAGCTCTGACAGAACTATGGTTTGCCCAAGGTCATCCAGCAGCTGCAAGTGGAGGAGTGGGGAATCAAACCCCGTTCTCCCAGATTAGAGTCCGCACACTTAACCACTGCATCAAACTACAGAACCATCCATTCATTAAAAAACAGTAAAACAAATGATAAACCACTCTGTTTGCTAAAAAAGAATGATCCCAGACAGCCACCAACCAGATTACTTCAGGGAACAAACACGCCCTGAGTTCTCCAGAAGAGGAATTTCAGAGACCTGGAAACAGTGGAAATTTTTGTCCTTGAAAGTCCCCTCCCCCAGTACACCCACTGCTGGAACACGGAATTTGTTTTTTTGGTGGAGGGGAATAAGTGAACCTGGTAGATCTAGCTTGGACAGTCTCCATCTTGTACCCTACTAGCCCTGGAACAGATGAAGTCGATACTGCCTACAGGAATGAGCAGTGGGTCTATCTTTAAATGAAAATTTTTGCTCTTTTTCTGTCTCTTTTTTAAACGCTATGGTTCTTGTGATGTCAGGGCTATTTTTGGGCAGGAACGCACAGGAAGGGAGTTCCGGCAGGCTCCCAAGTTGGCCACGCCCAGCAGGGAACGCATTAGCATAACAGGCCACACCCAACAGCAGAAACTCATTAGGATGGGCTACATTAGGGGTGTGTGGCCTAACATGCAAAGGAGTTCCTGCTCCAAAAAAAGGCCCTGGGTTTTGACAACAAACAAGGTAAACAGAATAACAAGCAAAAGGTGGGTGTGACTGGATAACCACACTTCTGGTAACATGTGGGTGTGGCCTAATGTGCTACTGAGCTGTGATGTCAGGGGTGTGGCCCAATAGGCTAATGAGTTCCTGCTGTTGGGTGTGGCCTATTATGCTAATAAGTTCCTGCTGGGCTTTTTCTACAAAAAGAGCCCTGGACTGATGCTGATTTCTGCACCATGGCAATCGCGTAGGTTCCAATTATCCCCACACACCAAGGAGGGCCAGTTTTCTATTTCTGCCCCTGATAAATCACTTCCCCTCATTTTGAGGGATGCCTTAATGCAGTTTTGTCAGTGGGAGCTGCATCAACTATCATTCTTCAAGGTTCTGCGATTGTCTACAAGAGTCTCTAAAATAAATGCAACTTATCCCTCCCCTGTATCCACATAAATGTACGTGCATGATGACTAAAGCATGAGGCCATACCAGCTGGCTTTTTCACGTGCTGCACTTGTTGATTCATCCTATGAGAGGCCGTGGCTCAGTGGAAGAACCTCTGCTTTTGTGTGCAGAAGGTCCCAGGTTCAGTTCCTGGCATCTCCACTTTAAAAAGGGTCAGACAACAAATGACATGAAAGACCTCTGTCTGGGACCCTGGACAGCCACTGGGTCTGACTCAGTACAAGGCAGCTTTATTTATTTTTTCATTTCTTTCATTTCTTCCCATTTATACCCTGCCCTTCCCAGAAGTGGGCTCAGGGTGGGTAACAACATCATTTATACAAAAAAAAATTGTTCATAAAATAACATTAAAATTTAAAACATTTTCATAAATATTAAAATGGTGGTCACAGCTAATAACAAACAAACAAAAAAAACCGTGATGGACCAGCCCATGATCTCTTAGGTAAAGGTTCCCTTGCTCGAAAGCCAGTCGAATCCGACTGTAGGGTTGCGGTGCTCATCTCCGTTTCCAAGCCGAAGAGCCAGCGCTGTCCGAAGACGTTTCCCTGGTCATGTGGCCGGCATGACTAAACACCAAGGCGCACGGAACGCTGTTCCCTTCCCACCGAAGTGGTACCTATTTATCTACTTGCAATTTCTTGCTTTTGAACTGCTAGGTTGGCAGGATCTCCTAACCATTGGTAATAGTAGGACAACAATGTTTCTTCTTGCACTGGGATTTTTAACCAGAAGAACCATAGCTTCATTGTTGTTTTTTTTAAAAAAAAACAACAGCAGAAGTCAGGCTAACCGCAAAATAAATGAATGGGGCAGGATTAGTTCACAATGATGCCGATGGAGGCCACAAAGCAAACCTTGTTATGAAGACTGGTTGGGGGGGGGGCTCCTAGCAAGCATGTCTCTACTTCAATTGTTGAGTTGTGCGCTTCCCGTGATTGCATACCCGCCATCTGTTAATTTGTTATCTCAGCTCTGATGTTATATCACCATGGCAATGGGGGAATAATACCATTGACAAATTGCCTCCAAACGTACACCAGGTTTTAAAGCCTTTCCTTTTTTCAAAAAAAAAACACAACAAAAACCCACACCAACAACTCCCTGGCAATTAAAGAAAAACACACCTCCTCGCAAGTGATAAAAATAAAAGTCTTGACAACCACATTGTGACTCTAAAATTTCAGCTTGCGCCGAGATCGCAGCAGTCAGTTCCACTAACAGAAAAGGAAGGCTGAATTTTGCACATTTCCCCCCTCCCACTGCAGACCTTAAACTGCTCCTGGGGGTTCCTTTGCCCCTCATATAAGCACACAGTTGCCAACCTCTCATGGGGCCCGGGGGTTCTCCCAGAATTACAATCGATCTCCAGATGACAGAGATCAATTTCCCCCGGGAAGAAATGGCTGCTTTGGAGGGTGGACTCTGGCATTACACCCCACTGAAGTCCTCCCCCTCCCCAAACCCTGGCCTCCCCCGGCTCCACCCCCCCATATCTCCAGGAATCTCTCAACCCAGAATTGGCAACCCCATGGGGCAGCATTTCAGGGACATCAGTGGGATGCAGAAAGAGAGGAGAGGCGGGGAAGTTTCATTCCGCAGACAGACGTCACTTCCATTAGCGGACATGATTGGTCGGATCCAACCCATGATGTGGTGGCGTCTCTTTTCTATTCCCCATCACTATCTTATGGGTTTTTTAAAAAAATGGAAAGAAAACTTCAGCTTAAGTTATTAAGGGAAGTAAGTATTAAGTATTCTAAGTATTTGAAGGGCTCTCACTTAGAGGAGGGCAGGGATCTGTTCCTGTTGACAGCAGAGGATCATAGGACTCCAGTGGGCGGGAAGGTATAGGCTGGATTTTGGGGGGGAATTTTTTACAGTAAGAGTAGTTGAGCAGTGGGCAGCCTCGGGAGGTGCTGAGCTCCCCCTCCCTGGCAGTCTTTAAGCAACGGCCGGACAAACCCTTGTCAGGGATGCTCTAGGCTGATCCTGCACTGAGCAGTCAGAGATGTCAAACTCACTGGAAATGTGTTTGTTGTTGTTCAGTCGCACAGTCGAGTCCGACTCTTCGCGACCCCATGGACCAGATCACGCCAGGCCTTCCGGTCTTCCGCCGTCCTCTGAAGTTGGCTTAACTTCATGTTCGTTGCATCTATGACACTGTCTAACCATCTCATCCTTTGCCGTCCCCGTCTTCTTTGACCTTCAATCTTTCCCAGCATCAGGGTCTTCTCCAGTGAGTGCTCCCTTCTCATTGGGTGGCCAAAGTATTTGAGCTTCAGTTTTATTATCTGGCCTTCCAGGGAACAGTCAGGGTGGATTTCTTTTAGGATTGACTGATTTGATCTCCTTGCAGTCCAAGGGACTCTCAAGAGTCTTCTCCAGCACCATAGTTCAAAAGAATCTATTCTTCGGCGTTCGGCCTTCCTTATAGTCCAACTCTCGCAGCCATACATGACTACTGGAAATGCCATTGCTTTGACCATGCGGACATTTGTTGGAAATGTGTTATTTAAAGTTTTTAAAAATCTTTAATTGTGTTTGTCTGTGTCCTTTATAAAGTTTATATCTCCGCTACCCGGCATTACCTGTTATGACGCACGTGGCCCGGCCCTACAAGGTCTCATGAATGTCAGATCCAGCCCTCATAACAAATGAGTTTGACACCCCTGGACTAGACGGCCTGTATGGCCCCTTCCAACTCTGTGATTCTATGAAATCATTCACTGAGAATAAGATCGTTATTCTATTCCCTTACCCAAACTAGCCCTTGGAATGCGTTTTAAGTCGGATGTTATTGTAACCGACTTGATGTGACGGGAGAACACAATCAAGATACAGTTCTCCTCTGAATAATCTCAAGGTATTTGTGGAGAAAGAAGACTTGATATTTTTACAAAGGAAATTCAGAAGAGAATTCATTACAAAAACACCATATCCCTGCCAAGGCTCTGGCAACCCTGTAACCACAAAGAAACACTATACAAATCAATGAAACGACTCAAATAAGTTTGTGTCAAAATGCCAGCCTGAAATTGCTGGGTAAACAAACGGAATAGGAGAAACAGATTACTTGGAAATCGCACATACAAATCAAACCTAATTAGCAGAGCAGCATAAGCAGCCAGGAAGCTGGTAGCTTGTCTGTTACCAAACGGAGGTCATCAAATTTAGATCTCATCTCAGACACAAAATTCATTTGACAGACTTAGGGAAGCAGCACTCTGTCAGGTTTATCCCATCCACAAATACTCTGCAGTGTGGGGGATAATAATGATGACCAACCTTACAGGAAGGGAGGGAAGGTGGCATGTTATAGCCTGATCTTGGAAGCAAAGCAGGGTCAGTACTTGGAAGTGAGACCACCAAGGAAGGATCTGCAGAGGAAGGCAATGGCCAACCACCTCTGCTTGTCCCATGTCTCGAAAGTCCCTTCTTGGGGTCACCATAAGTCTTGGATGGGAGACTACCAAGGAAGACTCTGCAGAAGAAGGCAATGGCCAACCACATCTGTTTCTGACTTGCCTTGAAAGCCCCTTGCTGGAGTTACCATAAGTCTTGGATAGGAGACTACCAAGGAAGGCTCTGTAGAGGAAGGCAATGGCCAACCACATCTGCTTCTCACCTGTATTGAAAATCCCTTGCTGGGGTCACCATAAGTCTTGGATGGGAGACTACCAAGGAAGACTCTGCAGAAGAAGGCCATGGCCAACCACATCTGTTTCTCACTTGCCTCGAAAGCCCCTTGCTGGGGTCACCATAAGTCTTGGAAAGGAGACTACCAAGGAAGGCTCTGTAGAGGAAGGCAATGGCCAACCACATCTGCTTCTCACCTGTATTGAAAATCCCTTGCTGGGGTCACCATCAATCCCTCTAAGCTGAGTTAGTGTGAGCCAGCTCACAGTTTTTTAGCCTCCGGCTCACACATTTTTGTCTTAGCTCAGGAAGGATGGCTCCAGAGCCAACTAATTTATGCAGTAGCCAAATCGCCGGCTCACAGCTTTAATGCCAGTAGCTCACAAAGCAGAATAATTGCTCACGAGACTCCACAGCATAGAGGGAACGTTGGTCACCATCAATGCTCCCTCTAAGCTGTGGAGTCTCATGAGCAAAAATTCAACTTTGTGAGCTACTGGCATTAAAGTTGTGTGCAAGCGATTTGGCTACTACGTAAATCAGTTTGCTTTGGAGCCATCCCTTCCTGAGCTAAGACAAAAATGTGTGAGCTGGAGGCTAAAATACTGTGAGCTAGCTCACACTAACTCAGCTTAGAGGGAACGCCATAAGTCTTGGATGGGAGACCGCCAAGGAAGAGTCTGCAGAAGAAGGCAATGGTCAACCACCTCTGCTTCTCACTTGCCTTGGAAGCCCCTTGCTGGGGTCTCCAGAAGTCGTGGAAAGGAGACCACCAAGGGAGGCTTTGCAGAAGAAAGCAATGGCAAACCAACTCTGCTTCTCCCTTGCTTTGAGAGCCCCTTGCTGGGGTCGCCATAAATAGTTGTAACTTGCTGGCACATACATACACACATACCTTACAAGGTTGTTGTAAGGATGACAAAACAATGTATGAAAAAAATACTTTCTACACTGAATATGCCATGCAAGTGCTAAGTTTTATTACCTGAAGCGACAGAAGCAAAGCTTAAGCCTTTGGATTTGAACTAAGGCAGCTTGTGCTGTATGAGCAAGTTATCATGGGTTGGATAGAAGAAAGGTTAAAGCGCTTGGAGGTCTTTAGCTTGGAGAAATGACAGCTTAGGGGTGACATGATCGAGGTTTACAAGATTATGCATGGGATAGAGCAGGTTGAGAAAGAAGTACTTTTCTCCCTTTCTCACAATGCAAGAACTCATGGGCACTCAATGAAATTGCTGAGCGGTCGGGTTAGAACAGATAAAAGGAAGTCCTTCTTCACCCAAAGAGTGATTAACATGTGGAATCCACTGCCACAGGAGGTGGTGTCGGCTACAAGCATGGACGGCTTCAAGAGGGGCCTGGATAAACATATGGAGCAGAGGTCCATCAGTGGCTCTTAGCCACAAAGTATAGATAGGAACTCTCAGTTTGGGGGCAAGTGATGCTCTGTATTCTTGGTGCTTGGTGGTGGTGGTGGGAACAGTGGGAGGGCTACTAGTGTCCTGGCCCCACTGCTGCACCTCCTGATGGCACCTGGTATTTTTGGCCACTGAGTGACAGAGTGTTGGACTGGATGGGTCATTGGCCTGATCCAACACTGGCTTCTCTTATGCTCTTATGATACAGACAAAACTGGCAGTTTCCACCAATTCCCCCTTTCCACTGCAGACCTTAACCCTAACCCTTACATTCAACAGATGAGGCAGGTCATTAGCAATGCAGAGATACCAAAGTAGCTGCCCTCTGAAGAGGATTTCTCTTGCATATCTGATTGAGTCACTGTTATGGTTTTGCTCCCATCCAACTCCAAGGTATACAGAAATATAACTCATACAGAAACACAGAGGATGAGCAAGAGTCATGCTTGAACACAGAAGTGTGCAAACACATGACACACGAACACAGGATATCAAGGTAAGTACTTGGGGGAGGGGCTGTGGCTCAGTGATAGAGCATCTGCTTGGCACGCAGAAGGTCCCAGGTTCAATCCCCCGCATCTCCAGTTAAAGGGACCAGGCAGGAGGTGATGTGAAAGACCTCTGCCTAAGACCCTGGAGAGGGACTGCCAGTCTGAGTAGACAATTCTGACAGTGATGGACCAATGGTCCATAAGGCAGCTTCACGTGGCAGCAGAGATCCCAGTGGATTCCGCTTGGGACCGTCTGCATGCCAAGCAGATGCTCTCCTACTGAGCCAGGCCCTCTCCCCTGCTTTATTTTGGCCATAAAAGAGAATGTGTGCCCCAGCTACTGTAACTTTGGGTAACAAATGCTCTCCCTTGCAGGATCAGAGCAGAAACCATGTGCAGAGCCTAGAGAGATTTATGTTTTAAGCCTGCTATGAAGTGTGCTGAGTCCACCACGATTGGACCCCTCCCCCCAAGAGCTTCCCTATCGACTCTCCTTGACATTTTCAAATACCACAATTCCAAATTCAATTCACTGACAACGCTGGGGGAAGAACGGTAATGCATGTAAGTGGACAATAAGACGCTGGAAGTACAGAAGGTCAGCCATCGGGCAAGCCATGCCCCCAAGAGCTGGACTGTGTTTCTTTTCCCTTCTTGACTCTCTCTTCCACCCAAATAATCAGAGCTGAGGAGCTGGCAGTCTCCTTGGAAAGATGGAGCAGGGGAAGGAAACAGAACTGAGCAATATCTCGGCAAGCTGCTGTGACGGACTGTGCTTTTTAAAAGCTTAGAAATGCTGTACAAAACAGGTAAAGAACTGTGAAGGGTTAATCCTTCACAGGAACAGAGAGCCTTGAGCGACAGGCTGCTCCAAGCGATCTGACTGGTTAGCATCAGCTGAGCAGAGAGAGACTTTAGAGCTGAATGCTGAGGAGGAGGAGAATACATTTGGAATTCAGCCCTGACTGAGAGCAGTGTTAAGAAGACAGGAGAACTGGGGAAAGTTAGCAAGGAAGTTTGGGAAGTAGGCGGAGACACCCATTCAGGCCAAGGAAAGGGGATTTAGATATTCCAGAGAGAGAAGAATTTCCCTACCCAGTCAAACAAGGAGTTAGCTCTGAAGAGTGCAGAGATCCTGGACTGGTGTGGTTAGAAACTGCCTGTAGAAACCTTAAGAGTCAGTTAGAAACCCAAGACGAGTACTGGTGTTTTAAGAGAGGGGGGTTGGGTACTGGAAAGTGTGTACCAACCTTCTGGAAACCAAAAGAGCCAGAGAAAACTCAAAGAAAGTCTACGGGAGTGTTTGGGAAAACACTAGAACAAAAGCCTCTCAACATAAAGATTTAAGTCACTGTGAACAGCTTAAGAAACTCTCATTAGCCTGAAACATAAGAACTAAAGTCTGTGCATGTACTGGTTTTCACCTCAGACTTATCTATACTGAGTTACCTCAGAAATTTCAACCTCTGATTTCACCTGACCTTCCCCCTCTATATTGAATAAAATCGTCTGTTAATTTGGAATATAAAAATGTCTTGAATGCCATTAAAGTTGAAGGGGGCTACCAATCCTTCCCTCAGGTTCCTGGGCTGAGCAAACACACAAAATACCATACTGTGACAAGGCGGAACAGCCAGAATTCTTCAGGAAAGAAGAAAACACATTACTGGGGCGGCTCAGTCAGTAAAGGGAAAGAAAAACAGAGGGGAAATCTTGCCTCTGAGGGACGGAAATGGACAGGGCCGTCATAGCTGCCAAGTCAGATTGTGTAAAACGTTGTTATGAAATCTTCCACACATCAAACTCTAAACAGAAAAAGACACAATGGCTTGGTTGCAAGCAGCCACATCCTGTGGCGAGGATTTCCCCGTGACTTGATAAAGGAGTGGAAAGGGAGTTTCTCCCCAGATGGAAATTGTACACTGCAGCAACCAATTTCCTTGGACATCCCCCTCTCTGACCTCAGTGTTTGTGTAGCAAATATACACTGCTGTAGAGTAGTCAAGACTGTCACACAGGGTTGCCAAGTGACTTACCTTTAAAAGCGGGGGGAGAGTTGGTCCCCGGCTGGGACATTTGTGCACGCACAAAGTGCGCGCACGTCACAATGATGTCGCCCAGAAGTGATGTGATCACGCTGGGCACATCGCTGGCTGACACTCTAGCAATCAGCCTGGAAACCCTATGGTACCATAGAGTTTTCAGGCTGATTGCTAGAGCGTCAGCTGGCGACGTGCCTAATGTGATGGCGTCACCTCTGGGCGACATCATTGTGCCGGGCACGTCGGCCCGAACCGGGCACGTCGGGGGCAGGGTTCCCCCGCCGGGCTTTTCCAGACTGGCAGATTGGGGACCCTTTGAGCGGGGGAACCTCCGCCCTCCCGGGGGACCTAGCAGCCTTAGTGTCACACGAGGACCTGGAAGTCCTAGATTCAAATCTCCACTCTGCCACGCAAGCTCACCCAGGTGACTTTGAGTCTGTCACACACCGTCAGCCTAACCTGCCTCACGGGGTGAGGATAAAATGGAGGGGAGGAGAATGTTGTAAGCCCCCTTGAGACCCACTGTGGAGGAAGGTGGGGTACAAATCAAGTAAAATAAACGAGTAAGATTCAAACAGCGGCTGCAGCCAGAGCACCTACAAATCGACATTCAGTAGAAAGGGCTTCTTAAGATGCTGAAATAATATTTATGGCTGGGAAGTAATTCTAAAGGAGGGGAAGTAACCCCCCATAACAACATACTGGCTATGCAGAATATCCATTTCAGTGTCCTGGCATGTTATTCATGTTTGGTGCTCCACGTATTTTCCGCCATGGAGGGAAAGATGCACAAAATACATCAGTATTTTGTATTTTTCTCTTCTCTGGATTCCTGGTGGTTCTCTTCGTTTCTTTTCAGTGTTCCTCCTGGTTTATCTACCACTGCACCCCAACCTGTGTGCAAATATGTGTGCTATGTTCTGCCATCTTCTCTCCTGAAGAAACAGGTTGTTCCCCATGAAAACTCACAGTATAGCAAGGTGGTAGAGGCCATCAGCTGATCCACACAACTTGTCAAGGGGAGGGACCGTGGCTCAGTGACAATAATGCATGCTTTGCACACAGAAGGCCTCAGATTCAATCCCTGGTATATCAAGCTAAAGGAGAGGAGGAGGAGGAGGAGGAGGATTCCCCTCCCCACAACAGACATCCTGTGAGGTCGGTGGGGCTGAGAGAGCTCTGACAGAAACTGCTCTTTTTTCAAGAACAGCTGTGCCAGAACTATGGCTTGCCCAAGGTCATCCAGCCAGGAGCAAGTGGAGGAGTGGGGACTCAAACCCGGTTCTCCCAGATTAGAGTCCGCGCACTTAACCACTACACCAAGACCTGTCTCTCCACAACCCTGGAGAACAGCACTCTTATTCAGAAAAAAACAACACTGAACTAGATGGACCAGTGGTCTGATTCCATATAAGGTAGCTTCATAGGTTTGTTTATTAGGACTTAAAAACACTTATAACTTTGTTTTGAAACAATGTACACCCCCTGCCCTCAGCACTTTATGGAAAAAAGTTACTATATAAAACCACGGTCAAATGGCCCACACTGAATGCACAGCAGATAAGAGATTAAAACAAACAAGGCACCATAAGCCAAACTGTCTGATAAAAATCTACACAAAACAGACTCAGAATCTTATGTTAGGATCACACTACACATGATGTGGGAGATCCAAGATTAGGCTCCCCTGCTTTAAAAAAAATAATAAAAATAGCCCACATGGTGGCTCCAAAAATTAGGGAAGTGGGGAGGGAAGGGTGTTTAATCTTTTCCTATTGTATGCTTTCCCCAGTTTTAAACTGACCCCCCCCAGCACCCCCAGCTCGCAATAGCCTCACGGGAGGAACAAGACAGATGCAACAGACATTCAGCTCTTAGTTGCTGCCATGAAGGCAACAGTAGTATGTAGAACAACTAAAAACAACTAATAGATGGCATATAAAAGGGCACAATGTAGTACTCCCTGGCAGCGAAATAAATATCCTAAAATCTGACAGAAGGAAAGGAGAGGGGAAAAGAGGAATGGAGGCCAGTCTATGGTGGGAAAAACCATCGCTGCCCTCAGCCATTGGCCTGGCGGAACAATTCCATCTTACAGGCCCTGCGGAACTGCATCATATCTCGCAAGGCCCGGATCTCACCCGGTGGAGTGTTCCACCAGGTCGGAGCCAGAGCTGAAAAGACCCTGGTTCTAGTTGAGGACGGCCGGACACTCCCCCCTCCCAGGGTCGTGGGATTCATGGGAACAAAAAGCCATGCAGGTTGAGTGTCAGCATGGAGGAGGGGGGGACTAAAAGGCATGCAAGTTGAGGGGCATGCAAGTTGACGGCTGAGGGGTGACATGATTGAGGTTTAGAAGATTATGCATGGGATAAAGGAGGCATAGAAAGAATTACTTTTCTCCCTTTCTCACCGTACAAGAACTTGTGGGCACTCAATGAAATTACTAAGCAGTCGGGTTAGAACGGATAAAAGGAAGGACTTCTTCGCCCAAAGAGCGATGAACACATGGAATTCACTGCCACGGGAGGTGGTGGCGGCTACAAGCATGGACGGCTTCAAGAGGGAATTAGATAAACGTATGGAGCAGAAGTCCATCAGTGGCTATTAGCCACAAGGTATAGATAGGAACTTTCAGTCTGGGGCAAGTGATGCTCTGTATTCTTGGTGCTTGGGGGAGGGGGCAACAGTGGGAGGGCTTCTAGTGTCCTGGTCCCACTGCTGGACCTCCTGATGGCACCTGGTATTTTTGGCCACTGTGTGGCACACAGAGTTGGACTGGATGGGCCACTGGCCTGATCCAACATTGGCTTCTCTTATGTTCTTATGGGCTGCAATGAGGAGGGGGGAAAGGGCAAAATCTCCCAGGCCCTAGAAGTCCACATTGATCCCAAGATCCCGGGGGAATTCACTTTCCTGAGGCCAAGGACTGCTGGTAGGAGGGGAATAGGGGAAAGATCTGTGATCATCAGCAACTCTGCTGACAGATCACTGGATCCAGTCCAGTGTTTTAGTTTGCTGGATGCCATGGTTTGGTGATAAAAGGATTCTAGAAGTCCAGCTTATTCGGAAAACAAATCACGGCTACATCTACTTCCATGGCACCAGCTGCAGCATGTCATAAAATCCTTAATCTGCAGCTAAGCAATAAAGACATACCTGTAACTGTTCAGATCTAAAGTGACCTTAAGTGAACTAACACCTGGAAGACTTTAGACAAGTAGGATTTTTTGTATATATTTTCCCTGCTGGGACAAATATGGTGACTCTGTAAACCACCCTAAGCCTGCATGCGGGGACGGCAGGATAGAAATGGAAGGAAGGAAGGAAGGAAGGAAGGAAGGAAGGAAGGAAGGGAGGGAGGGAGGG
>NW_015173681.1:1156453-1164301 GCF_001447785.1 Gekko japonicus | reverse complement strand
AGGGAGGGAGGGAGGGAGGGAGGGAGGGAGGGATATCCCTTTCAAGGCGGCTGATTTACTTTGTGGGAAAGAGAGTAATGGGAGAGATTTAGGCTCTGTTCACACAGAGGATTTGCCACGGTAAAGGCACGAATGGCAGGCGTATTATCAGTGCATGATCACACCGCAACATCTGGGAAGCGTAGAACACCCGTGGGCAACCCGTGGCCTCCCACCGAAGATGCGCAGTAAAAAACTACCTAGGAAAGTACAGTAGTATCTGGAAAACGTGGGACAGGAGCGGGCGTCTGATCGCGGGAGCGCTAGTATCCCATGGTGTCCGGTGCCCATCTGAGTCCCGTCGCAAACCAGATGGTTTCCCTAAGCGCATGCACATGAACACTAAACTGGAAGCAGTGCTGTTCCGCAGAACTGCGCATGCGCACAAACACGGAATGCTTGCCGCGCGGATTCTTTGCCAGCTCCATCATCGCCGTGTGATCACGAGCTTCCTGCCACAGCTCGAAGACTCGGGAGACCGTGTGATCGAGCTAACGCCCTTTATTTTGCCCCGGGGCAAACAGCCATGCCTCACCCCCGCGTTATCAGGCCCGTGTGACCGGGGGCCTTAATCTCTTTTTTCTGGGGCTATGAACCCAATCCAGATCTTCCCTCATGGTAGCTATTTCTGGAATTTTAAACAGATAAGAGATCCTGACACACATCTCTGGTGTCCCAAGCTAGAATGTGGTCCTCAGCTCCCAATGGAGAGCATACTGAAGAATCTGCAAAGACCAAAAATCACACCCCAGGAACAACAGTGTGTAGAATTCGAATCATGTACGGAAAACAACTGGGATTCCTCTTGCTATTACATACACTTCAAGTAAAAGGTGGTACAGCAAATGGTCAGGAGACCTTTAGTCTATCCTTGAGACTGACTAGCAGTTCAGTGGGCAGAAGAGCTGTGCCTAGGCTATAGACAGGCACCCAACTTGATACTACTCACCAGACAACTAACTACAGGTAATCACTCTTAAGGAACAATACCATGCATCAAACTAAGGGCCTCGGTTTATGCACCAAGAACATCATTACAAGAAGTCACGATGCAATTTACAGTGTCCAACATTTTTATACGTGCAGCTCTAATGAATATCATATAGACCAGGGGTGTCAAACATGTGGCCCGGGGGGCCGGATCAGGCCCCCGGAGGGCTTCTATCAGGCCCGCAGTGGAACTGGCTGTCTTCTGATGCTTCTTCCAGTTCTGCTGCTGCTGCGTCATCGTACGTTTGCAGCTTGCAGATACACACCTGAACAGCATACTCAAGATTGCAACAGCACAGGCATTTTGATGCAAACATTCAGAGCAAGAGGTGTCAGTGATCAGACACTGTTCAATAAACGAAATATTGCAAGAGTGCTGATGTTTTGAGCGTGTTTGAATTTTAAGTTAAAAAAAAAACCTTTGTGTTTCTGTCCTTTATAAAGTTTATATCTCCTCTACCTGGCATTACATTTTATGACACACATGGCCGGGCCCGACAAGGTCTCATTTGTGTCAGATCTGGCCCTCATGACAAATGAGTTCGACATCCCTGATATAAACATTCTAGATATCCCAGGCTAGCCCAAGCTCATCTGACCTTGGAAGCCGAGCAGGGTCGGCCTTGGTTTGTATTTGGATGGGAGACCACCAAGGAAGTCCAGGGTTGCTAAGTGGGAGGCAGGCAATGGCAAACCCACCTCTGCTTGTCTCTTGCTTAGAAAACTCTGCAGGGTCTCCTGTAAGTCAGCGGCAACTTGGTGGCATTTTTCCTAGATGCGCACTTAGCAGGAATTTACACAGACCAGACCGGATCCCAATTAAGAAAAAGAGAATAGATAGTCACAGAGTTGAGAAAGAAGAAAGGCGACAGCTTGTGGGTCAGTACTTCAGGCTTCTTGGACCTTTCATCAAAGATCTTAAGAGTGTCTGTCCTGAAGCAAATAATTGGGTCGCAGGAGTGACAGAACTGGTAGATAAACTGAATTGCATGAACCAGTGCCACACGTGACAGAGCCTGACATCTATGTCTCTTGTTGTGATGAAATAAATAAATGTGTAGAGCTTTAAGAGGAGTATTTCACTGAGGCAATTCCTTTTCAAATTGAAACAACCGCCCTGAACCCATTTCAGCATCTGTATGTACAAAAGCTCAATAGGGTTATCCCTCCGGAATTTACATTAATGCAGCCTTTAAAGTGTTCCATAGATCACGTCTTTTCTTTTGCAAATTATTCATCAAGATATTCTTAGCTTCTTCTTTTTAAACAGATCTTATGGATTTAATTAGCTGTGAACTATCTGAAATCCGTTTATATCCGCAGTATGCACCTTGCTTCCCCGCTCCCGCTGGAAACGGAGAATAGATTTTTTTTTCATAAAACTGCAAGACAGCATGGTGGAATTCTCTGTTTCTGACAGATTCTGCGCTCATCCTATTATAACACCTGTTCACAGGTTTTCTATTGTTTCAAAGCTGAAGAAAACTTGTTTATCCAGAGATGAGAATGGGACAAAAGAAATGTGTGAACATCATAGGAAATAACAATGCCTCTATTGTACCACCCACAATTCCCTTAAACACTATTCCTTTGTTTTTACTCTTTAAGAATGCACCCACATAAAATCAAAGAATCCTAAAGTTGGAAGGGACCTACAGAGTCATCTAGTCCAGCCCCCTGCACAATGCAGGGAATTCACAAATACCTCCCCCCCACCCCCCTACTGACCACTGTTCCATGCCCAAAAGATGACAAAAACCCTTAAGGATCTCCAGCCAAACTGGCCTGGAGAAAAATGACTTCCTGTGGTGATCAGCATTTCCCTGGGCATGTAGGAAAGGGCCACAAGAACTACGGTAACCACTTATGCAACCCTTCCTGCCCTCCCTCTCATGATCTGCCTAAGTTCTCAGAATCAGCATTGCTGTCAGATGGCCATCCAGTCTCGGTTTGAAAACCCCCAAAGGAGGAGAGCCCACCACCTCCCGAGGAAGCCTGTTCTGGTGAGGAACCGCTCTGTCAGGAAGTTCTTCCTGATGTTCACTACCCAAAGGAGTCTCAGAGCCTCTCCTTTCCCTTCCCACAACAGACACACTGTGCCAGAACTATGGCTCGCCCAAGGTCATCCAGCAGGTGCAAGTGGAGGAGTGGGGAATCAAAGTCCATGGACTTAACTACTACACCAAACTGGCTCTTTAGCCGAAAACTCTTCTGATTTAATTTCAACCCATTGGTTCTGGTCCGACCTTTGGGGGCAACAGAAAACAACTCCATACCATCCTCCATATGACAGCCCTTCAAAAGTACTTGAAGATGGTTATCATGTAACATCAAGAATCCCCAAGTGTCCATTAACAAAAGATGCGCTCTAGTTCCAGAAATTCTTGAAACCACTTAAGGCTATTGGAAATCCTACGCAGAAGCCAGTAGCATGCTTTCCATATTCTGCCCCCATATTCCGAAAAGGGTTACTATTTACAAAAAAATGACTTCCTTTACTAATTCAGTGGATCTTCCTCCCTGGCCCGAGACTCTTGACATAAATCTAGCTTTGGACTAACAAAGGGGACCGGAATAAAACAACCAGAACGAGGCCTAGCCTTTGCCCTAGCACACGGGCCTCAAGGGGTCCAAAAGGAAACCAAGGAGGCATTCTTTAGATTCTTCAAGGGGGGGAAAGTCAGTAAAACAAGACGCCGGTTGTGCCAGCTTTCTTATTCTTGTTGGAGAATTCCAAGAAGTCCCACTATAATGGAAGGAGCTTCTCACTCAGCACAAGACATCATACTCAAATGACCTCAAGGAAGGCATGTTTGTGCAACTCGGCACCAATGGGAAGTTTCCAGGGATTGTTCCCGCTACAATACCGTCGTCATGTGCAAAAGGTCGCTGAAGAAACTAGGAACATTGAGGACTTATTTGTTTTGCAAAAGCGTATTGTTCCTGCACTTATTTCCTGTTATACCCCAGGCTGGGACCTTCTCTCGTCCACGGCCCTCCCGCTCCCTCCAAAACCTCCTCACTCTCTGCCCCATATGTCTGGAAGAGTTCCCCCAGCGCCACCCTTAACCCTCATCCAAATCTCTACTCAAAGCCCCTTCTCCGTGAAGTTGTTGACTTAACTCCTTGGTCCTTACACACCAGCCCCCTTCCACCACCACCCCACACTATTTATTATTTCCTGCTGTTTCAACAAGGAACATCCTCCTATTCTGTGGAACTTGTACTCACCCCTTAATAAAAAGATTTCCAGTAACGAGATTTCCAAGTACGCACTGGGTCACACATCGGGTTGGATCCTACCAATTCATTCTGATGCTTTCCCCTTGCACAAGGAGACTTCCTCTGAAGCAAAAGGCTTTCCTGTTGACAGAAGAGCCTCTCGCATAAATGGGGTTTTGAGTCCAGCAGCACCTTAGAGACCAACATGATTTGGGGGGGGGGGGTGTATAAGCTTTAGAGCAGGGGTGTCAAACATATGGCCCGGGGGCCGGAACCAGCCCATTCGGGGGCTCCTATCCAACTCGCAAGCAATTGGTGCAAGGGAGGGAAGGCGGGAGGCTGTTTAGGGAGGGGACAGCAGGCGCACGCGGTGACATATGTGTGGTTGAAGCTCTCGAGAAATAAAAATGAAATTGCGGGGGGCAGGACTATGGGGCTGAGGTAAAATAGTGTGGGGGGAATGGCAGTGAAGGAGAGAAAAGGACAATGGGATGGGACTGGCAGGGGGCAGAGGAGGAAGAGGGCCCACATGTGGACTGGGAGGCAAGTCCAAGGCTCCCTCTAAGCTGTGGAGTCTTGTAAGCAAAAACTATACTTTGCGAGCTACTGGCATTAAAGTGGTGAGTGAGCGATTTGGCTGCTGCATAAATTAGTTTGCTCTGGAGCCATCCCTTCCTGAGTGAAGACAAAAATGTGCAAGCCGGAGGCTAAAAAACTGTGAGCTAGCTCACACTAACTCAGCTGAGGCAGGGGTCGTTTCGTAGAAAAAGACCTAGGAGAACTCATTAGCATAACTCATTAGCATATGCCACACCCCCTGACATCACCGGAAGTGTGTCATAAGGCCACACCCCCTGACATCACCGGAAGTGTGTCATAAGGCCACACACCCCGCCCCCAACGGTCCTGGCCGCCACCGCCGGCCTTGCAGCTCCACTGCCGAGCCCCATGAGGGACCCGGCGGGAGTGCGAGGAAGCCCCGCGAAGGCCCTCCCTGGCCCCAGGCAGGCAGGGGTGGGGAGAGGCAGGGAGGAAGCAACTTACCCTCCCTCTTCTCCTGCCTCCTCCTGGCTGAATGAGGGCCGGAAGCGGGGCGGCCGGAAGCAGGGGGCGGGGCTTCGTCATGTGCCCCGCCCCCCGTACCTCACCCGGGAGAACTGTGATCCCCCACAATCCCCCCCCGAAATGACTTCTGGCTTAGAGGGAACACTGGAGGCTATCTTGCG
Organism: Gekko japonicus; assembly: GCF_001447785.1. NCBI lineage: Eukaryota > Metazoa > Chordata > Lepidosauria > Squamata > Gekkonidae > Gekko > Gekko japonicus. The sequence goes on along the minus strand of NW_015173681.1, from coordinate 1,158,824 downwards.
TGTGCGGCTCGGAGAGGAAAGACGTTGTGGCCTTGGAAGTGAGTGGAGGAGCAAAGGGGAAAAGGGGCGCAGCTGTCCTGACGTCTGAACAGTGGCAGGGCTGGGAGGCAGAGTGAGTGTCAGGAATGGTGGGGGGGACGGCGACCTCCCTTCTCCCCCACACCTGTTCTCAGCCTATGAAGGAAAAGGGGTCACGGAGGACAAAAAATACCCCTTGGAGGTTTTGGAAACAGCTTCTACATCAGGCCTTCCCTTCAGCCCTGCCGCTTCTGTGGGAAATGCAGGAGGGGATCTGGGAGAGCCAAGCTCCCCCCCCCCCCGTTTTAGTGTGAGCTAGCTCACAGTCTTTTAGCCTCCAGCTCACAGATTCTTGTCTTCGCTTAGGAAGGAGGGCTCCAGAGCAAGCTCATTTATGCAGCAGCCAAATCGCTCACACTAAAGCCAGTTTGGTGTAGTGGTTAAGTGGGAGAACCGGGTTTGATTCCCCACTCCTCCACGTGCACCTGCTGATGTGACCTTGGGTCAGTCACAAGCTCTGGCACAGCTGTTCCTGAAAGAGCAGTTTCTGTCAAGAGCTCTCTCAGCCCCACCCACCTCGCGGGGTGTCTGTTGTGGGGAGGGGAAGGGAAAGGAGTTTGTAAGCCGCTCTGAGACTCCTTTGGGTAGTGAAGGGCGGGATATAAATCCAATCTCTTCCTCTTCCTCTTCTTCTTCTTCTTCTTCTTTGGGAAATGCAGGAGGGGATCTGGGAGAGCCAAGCTCAGACCCCCCCCCCTGAACCAGGACCAGTGTTCCCTCTAAGCTGAGTTTTAGTGTGAGCTAGCTCACGGTCTTTTAGCCCCCAGCTCACAGATTTTTGTCTTCGCTCAGGAAGGAGGGCTCCAGAGCAAGCTCATTTATGCAGCAGCCAAATCGCTCGCTCACAACTTTAATGCCAGTAGCCCACAAAGTAGGATTTTTGCTCACAAGGCTCCACAGCTGAGGGGGAGCATTGACCAGGACCCTGTCATCTGGGTCACCCGGGGCTGGTCACTCAGCCTGGACCACCTCACAGGGTTGGTGTGGTGGGGATGGGGTGGTGAAGGGGGAAGTCCAGTGTGCCTCCTAGAGATCCTCAGAGGTAGGATGGGGGAAGAGAGGAAACAAAGAGGGGCAAGACGGATTGAGGCTGTGCTCAGCTGCTGAGGCTGGGCAAACGTGCTGGAAAGCTACCTTATTCACATGCAAGGAAGATGACTTGTCACCTGAAAGTGCTATATATACAAGAAGTAACCAATGTTCCCTCTAAGCTGTGGAGTCTTGTGAGCAAAAAATCTACTTTGTGAGCTGCCAGCATTAAAGTTGTGAGCGAGCGATTTGGCTGCTGCAGAAATCAGTTTGCTCCGGAGCCGTCCCTTCCTGAGCTAAGACAAAAATGTGTGAGCCGGAGGCTAAAAAACTGTGAGCTAGCTCACACTAACTCAGCTTAGAGGGAACACCGGAAGTAACTAATTTGTATGAAATGTAAGATACCCCCCTTTTATGGTATCTCTTGGGGGGGGGAACTAGTCTTGCATATGGTTAAATACATTTATTGGGGCTTTTGTGGATACCCCAGGAAATCAACTGCTTTCACTCCTAGGAATCAATTGCTTTTGTTTGTATTTTGAGTTAAAAAAAAAAGTGTGTGTGTGTGTGTGTGTGTGTGTGTGCTCACCCACCTACAAACAAACAAACACAGAGATGCCTTATTCTGAATCAGACCATTCGTCCATCAAGGTCAGTATCGTCTACTCAGACTGGCAGCAGCTCTCCAGGGTCTCAGGCTGAGGTCTTTCCCATCAGCTGCTACAAGATCCTTTATCTGGAGATGCCGGGGAATTGAACCTGGGACCTTCTGCATGCAAAGCAGAGGCTCTTCCCTCTGTGCCAGTGAACACTACTTCCAGAGAGCGGCTACTGGCATTGTTCACTACTGAGGGAACATTTGGAGGATCCAAGTCTGTGCTGCCTAATGCACTTGGCTACCTAAAATCCTTGGGGCTGGAGCAAGTGAACCTGGGATAGTCTACATGGGAAACGTCCAGTTGTCCACTGAGTTAGGGGCCCTCCAAGGAACTTCTTTATTTGTTTGCTTTTTGCTGTCAAGTCACAGCTGTCTTACGGCAACCCTAAGAGGTGGTTTGCCATTGCCTGCCTCTACGTCATGATGCTGATATTCCTTAGTAGTCTCCCACTGAAATACTGACCAGGGTCAACCCTCCTTAGCTTTCAAGATCTGATGAGATCGGGCCAGCCCTAGGCACTCTACCTTACATTTATAAGAGCTTGATCACAGGGACATTTGATGTTGGGTCCAAAGAGAGAGACACACAGAGAGAGAGAGAGAGAG
>NW_015173681.1:1127398-1156427 GCF_001447785.1 Gekko japonicus | reverse complement strand
AGAGAGAGAGAGACACAGAGAGAGAGAGAGAGAGAGAGAGAGAGAGAGAGAGAGAGAGAGAGAGAGAGAACGAGAACTCCAGCTCACCCGCATCTCTGCCCAGGACAAAGTTTGAGTCCAGCGGCACCTTTAAGACCAACACAGTTTAAAATTCAAGGTAGAAGCTTTCGTGTGCAAGCACACTTCGAAGTATCTGAAGAAGTGTGCTTGCACACGAAAGCTTCTACCTTGAATTTTAAACTGTGTTGGTCTTAAAGGTGCCGCTGGACTCAAACTTTGTTCCGCTGCTTCAGACCCACACGGCGACCCACCTGAATCTATCTCTGCACAGGGCTCGTTCTAAAATGCCGACGATACCTCCCAAGACTTTGCAGTCTCTTTTTCAATCTCTCCCCTAAAACCTCAGCAGCATGGCATTTATAAACAGTAGATTTCAGTACTTCAGATGAAAGTATCCGCGCTCCTAAATACGTGCATGTCCTTGCAAACACGAACTGTTCTGGAAACCCAGATAAGAATGGGTAAACCGCAGCTATGTTTTCACCTCCCTCTCCCTCTCTCCCTCTCAAAAGCATGTGTTACGCTAAAACACTGTAAGGGATTCAGGACAAGGCACCCTGTTGTGCAACATGAATCTTAGCTGAACAGAGTTTTCCCATCTAGTGTTGACCAGATATATTTCAAGAACATGCTTTTAATGTTGTTGTTTTTTAAAAGACAGGATTTCCATTCCAATACAGCTACAGAGTTCACGGAGCAATGTATTTCATGTAGACACTCCAAATCAACAGCGAGAGCCGTGCGCTTCCCAGCTGGCTTTTCTGAACTTTGCTAATGCACCATGGTGAACCAAGGACAAAGACAGCCAACCTGTGATAAGATTTCACACAGAACACACACACACACACACACAGCCTGAATTGGCCATCTGCTTCCAGCCCTCTGGCGGGAATGGCCAGACTAATCCTTTCAACCACACGCACGGCGGCCAGTCTCCAAATTCCAGGCACTGAGCAGCACCCCTGAAACGAAAGCTCCCAGGAGTAGCTTCACAATGAGCTAGTCAGCCATCATTAACTTGCCTTTTTGAAAAGGGGAAGAGAGTAATGGAGATGGATCTCTAACTGAAGACCCTTTCCAAAGGCCCTAATCTAATTTAGCTGAGAACCTTAGCATCAACTGTCCCTTTACGCGTTTAAACAGGTACTCTGTCCTATCCCAAGGAAACAGGGTTGATAGAAGAGGAGGAAGAAGAGGAGAAGGAGGAGGGAGGAGACTGGATTTATACCCCCACCCTTCACTACCCAAAGGAGTCTCAGAGCGGCTTACAAACGCCTTTCCCTTCCCCTCCCCACAACAGACACCCTGTGAGGTAGGTGGGGCTGAGAGAGCTCTTTCCAGAGCTGTCTTTGAGAGAACAGCTCTTATCAGAACTACAGCTTGCCCAAGGTCATCCAGCAGCTGCAAGTGGAGGAGTGGGGAATCCAACTCAGTTCTCCCAGATTAGAGTCCGCACACTTAACCACTACACCAAACTTGCACCTTTTTTTAGTTTTTCTAAAAGACTAGAAATAAAAGTTTCCAAAGGTAGACATGGAGATAGAGCAAGATGGGTAGCCATGTTAGTCTGTCTGTAGCAGCAGAAAAGAGTAAGAGTCCAGGAACACCATAAAGACTAACGCAATTTCTTAGTCTTTTCCTGCGATCACACACACTAAATAATCCACTCTCGATCCACTTCTCAGTGCTGTTTCCAACTGGATTTTACTGTGTGAACCAGCGAAATCCAATTTGAAAGTGCATCGAAAGTGGATTGAAAGTAGATTATTTAGTGCGTGCGACCACACGGCCGTAATGAATCAATTAAATCTGCGTACATTTGCAAATGGGATGTGAAAGAGACCTTTACGGTGCTACTGGACTCTTACTCTCTTCTAATGGCAGCCATGTTGGTCAACAGCAGAACAGCTAGATTTGAATCCAGTTGTGCCTTAGAGACCAAAAAGATTCCTGGGGTATGAGATTCCGAGAGTCAACGCTGCCTCTGTCAGCTCCCTCACACCCCCCAAATCTGGACTCAAATCTAGGAATGAAAGGAAATCAGTAAACCCAGGGCTTTTTTTGTAGAAAAAGCCCAGCAGGAACTCATTAGCATAATAGGCCACACCCAATAGCAGAAACTCATTAGCATATTGGGCCACACCTCTGACAGCATCACCAATTAGCATATTAGGCCACCCCCCCATGTTACCAGAAGTGTGGTCATCCAGCCACACCCACCTTTTGCTTGTTATTCTGTTTACCTTGTTTGTGGTCAAAACCCAAGGCCTTTTTTTGTTGCAGGAACTCCTTTGCATGTTAGGCCACACACCCCTAATGTAGCCAATCCTAATGAGTTTCTGCTGTTGGGTGTGGCCTATTATGCTAATGAGTTCCTGCTGGGCGTGACCAACTCGGGAGCCAGCCGGAACTCCGTTCCTGTGCGTTCCTGCCCAAAAATAGCCCTGAGTAAACCCATCTAGATACTAGAGCAGGGGTGGCCAGACTGCAGCTTGAGAGCCGCATGTGGCTCTTTCACATGTACTGTGTGGCTCCTGGCAGGGCGGCCGAGGAAGTGAAGGGGAGGCCTGCCTCCCCAATCGGTCTTCCCTTCCCCAGCCAGTGTTCCCCTCCCCGGGTCAAGAAGGACCCTGTGCTTCTACCATTCCACAGAATGTGCAGAAGAGAAATGTTCCGGAGGCCATTTCTTTTTAAAAAGCGCTCAGAATTGCGGCACAGTCGAACAGTACAAAGGGTGCTCTTATAAGGGGATAGGATTGTAGTCTATTGCGATGTGTTTATCATCTTGCTTTTACTGCATTGTCTTCGAATTTCATAATCCACTTTCTGCTCGGCATGGCATACCTTACCTTGCACTCTGTCTGCCCTTCTTTCTAATCCTGTAATTCTTGTCCCATTGCACTGTTTATGTGATGTCTTAAGCTGTCTGACTTAATTGTGTGGGCTTTTAAAAATATATACATTGTAATTTGCCTTGAGTCTACATATCCTCCTTTCATAAACTTTACCTCCGGTTTTTCATTCCTTAACTGAGTGCTGGGCTTCCCAGTAGGAAATGTGATTTTTAAACCCACACACCCCTCCCCTGAAATGTACTTCTGAGTCATACATTAAAACATTTACACACAGAAAACACTTCCCTGTAGGAAAACTCAAGCGACCCATACTGAGACGGACACGTGTGCTGATTTCACGACCTATGCCGATCCGTACTCACTAGGAAAAGCAATTATGCTTCGATTGGTCACCAAAGAACACGGTGGCTGGACACCATAAAAGCCGACACCAGCCTGAGCATGGAACAACTCAAAGAAACAGGACAAGATCAGAAAACGTGGAGACAGCTGGCCCGTAGAATCGCCAAGAGTTGAACATGACTGAATGGCTAACAACAGCAACAAAACATGCCAATCCGTGGGCAGTTTTCATGCTCTCAGGGGCTTGGCTTGGTCCCACCCATTGGTGGTTTAGGAGGAGGGCATGGTGCCATCGTTCCCCATGCCACCGATACCAGCTGGACCCATGTACTGCACACCAGTTGATGTGACTTAGAGTTTCTTCGTATAAAAACTGTAATAATCTGTTGGCACAAAAAATCCCCCCAGAGATATTACCAGCCTTCTTTGGAATCACAGTATTGTTTAATCTGTTTGCAGGGCTTGAGAACTTTCAAAAGTTGGTGTATCTTCACAATGTGTGTGTGTGTGTGTGTGTGTGTGTGTGTAAAAAGACACTCCTGGTTTAACACCGTGCTGTCTAGCAAAAAAGTGCAGAGTTGGTTTATGGCACAGGCAACCAGAGTTTGAAGCAGTGCCCTGATCACGAGATGTTTAACCTTGCTAGTGTAGTCAGGTCATTAACTGGAGACAATCTCTCTGGCCCGCTCTCGGTGTCTCCAGCCAAGACACTGGTCTCCAGCCAAGTCCCTGTCATGCTAGACAGTTGCTGGGGCTACAAAGATGCTGTGGCCAGTGACAGGCAGAGGGCCGTGGCCTTTCTTCCACAGTCACTTTTAACACTCTAAGAAGCAGTTCAATGGCGCTGGGGAAGTGGCCCCTCTGAACTCATTTCAGTCTTTAATTTGTTCAGACATTTGAGGGTTCAGAGATTAACAACGAGCTGGCAGAGTCAAGTAGCCCTAGCAAAATCGGGTGCTCCTGACAATGCAATACCAAGAATGCTGTCGACAGAAGTTCACAGACAAGAAACACATGAGTTCTCCCCAACGGAAAGGTCCAGGATAGTCACCAAGGATGATTGGGAAATCCTTGCTCCCATCTACAGGGACGTTAACAGATTCACTTATACAGAGAATCCAGGAGTAAGTCAGCACAACTCTTCTCTCTGAATGAGATGGGGCGATGTTGACCTTTCCCCAGAGCCAACATGGAGAAGTGGGCATAATTTTGGAACTGGACCAGAAAGATATGGGTTCAGATCCAAGGCACTGAACTTATTTGCAAAATGGTTGGTGGAAACAACTTTGGTACTCCAATGACACACACCTCTGGGCTTTCTCATTTACCTCGCTTGTAAGTTTCTGTTGCCTTTGGGGGGGGGGTGTCCTGTTCCACGTGTATTTTGCTCCCTCTAGTGGTCAATCTGACATGACATCTGTTTACGTCTGACATGAAAACCTGCAGTTCGAATCTGCAGGGAGGTATGCCCAGCATAAACGGATATAATATTGAATCAACCCCTGGATGGAAAAAAACACCTGTGGAACGGGGGGGGGAACGGACCCTCAAAGCAACTGAAATTTACAAGCAAGGAAAACGAGAATGTGGAAAAAGCTCTCTCCTTTAAATCAAAACCCAGCAAGGGTACTGTTCCTTGCTTGACCCATATTTTCTGCTTGTAGTAGCTGCTAGTACCTCACAAAGACATACTTTAAAAGCAAAGTTCCCCAGCACAAATCCCATGACGATACAGTAGAAAAGAGCAAGAGTCCAGTAGCACCTTAAAGACTAACAAAATATGTGCTTTTTCTCGAGCATGCACACAGAATAACACAGATTACGTCCAGATGATGTTGCATTTGGACATGCCACAAGGCTAGCTGTAGGAAAGGCAAGAGAAAAAATAATCTGAATTTCTAGGCTTCAGCCTCAAAGTCTGGGGAGCTGGACAGCAAACGTACACAGGACGTGTATGTCAAATTCTTAGGTGCCAGCATCAGCTGTGCAATTCCCCACCACCACCGGCTCCATGAGCAATCGAGGTATCAACAAACCCTCCTAGCAACTAGTGAAGAGACTGTATGCTTTCAGCCAGAACCCTTCTCTTTTTCATACTTTTTACAAAGCACATCATCTTAGGCATTTAATTAATAGTAAAAATGCATCATCATTGCCATTTCAAAATGCTAGTGGGATAATTCAAAACATGATCCTTCTTTGTAGTTCTGCATATCTTCCAAGCATTATTTTTATACTAGAGCAAGGGTGTCAGACGTGTGGCCCACGGGCCAAATCCGGCCCACATAGGGCTCAAAACCAGCCTCCCCCCCAAGCAGCTTCCTTCTTCTGCTTCCTTTCCCAGGGCTGCTCCTGCAGCCGCACCCTAGCTTGCTTTTCCCCAGCTCTTTCAGTGGCTCTTTGCTTCCTGCTTCCTGCCTCTTGCCTCCCTCCCCCCTTACACACACACAGACTGCTTCATGCTGGAGAGATACAAAAACAAGCCTCTCCCTCTTCCTCGCTTGCTTGCTCTCTCTCACACACACAGATAGAGAAAGCCTAGTGGGAGGGAGGGAGGGAGGGAGAGAGAGAGAGAGAGATCTCACTTCTGCTTTCTTCTCTGGGGCTGCTCTTCCTATTTTGGGGGAAGGGAGGAGGAGGAAAGAGACAGAGAAAACAAAATTGGACTCCCAGCCTTAAGACCAACAACGTTTTATTCCAGGTATAAGCTTTTGTGTGCAAGCACACTTCTTTGGAGGGTGGGTGGGTAGATGGATTCTTCTAACAAGCACAATGTACATGGAGGAAATTATTTTGCCTTATTCTGAAAAGTTGTGGTGTTGTTTTTTTTTAATGATTGGATTTCTCTGTCCTATCTGGATTTATTTTCTTTCAAGAAGACCCTGATTAGGAAATAAGAACCCTTGGATTGGTCCTTATAAACTTGGAGAGTGAAGTGATTTCAGATGCCAAATGATAATAGCACACAGTAGTAATGAGACAGGAAAACTAGGTCTCAGTCCAGGAGATGCAATTCAGCAGTCTCTCTTTCTAATCTCCCTTTGAAATTCCTTTGTAAGAGCACTGCTACTCTTAGGTCAGCCACTGAATGTTGTGGTTTCTAATGTCAGACTGATATCCATTTATTCTTGCATCCTCCTGGACTGAATCCTTCTGGATGGAACTCCGACCTAGGTTTCCTGTCTCATTACCAATGCTGATATTTCCACACCTACTTCCCCTCTGCATATCATACCTAATCCAATCATGCCTGCTATTGCCATTAGGCACATTAGGCATTATGGCACGCACCGCCTGGGCCAACAAAGTTACATTTATGTCAGATCCGGCCCTCACAACAAATGTACTAGAGCATCATAGTGTCAAGCCATACTACACTTTGCTCACTTTGGTTGCCATAACTGTTGGGGGGAGGGAATTCCTAAGGGGAGGGGGTGGAGTGAGTGAGTGTGTGTGAATGCGACCTTTTGCTTCTAGGAGACATAACTTCACAAGTCAACCTCCTTCTCCTCCTTTTGTTTCCCCGGGGAAGGTGTCCTTGAGATGTTCTCTGTACCGGCTTGGACTGTAGATAACCAAGACATATATCTTTCACTTGGTTGGGATGGCAACGCTAGGCATGGCGTCAGTGTGGCATATGCCTGGAGGACGGAAGGGGCTTTTCTTTGAATTTTCCATATTAAGCTTGTATCCGCCAAAAGTCCTCAGTTCTAACACAGTGACTTACTGGATCTTGCATACACTTCAATAAACTTATCACTGCCAAGAGAGTTGAGTGTAACTGGGCTGCGGGTCTAATACATACCATGGTCCCCAAAGACATTAATATGGAAACCAAAAGCTCTCTTTACAAACTGAGCTGCTTTGACTGTCCACTTGTACCACCACTGATGTCTTCTTTTAAAAGGTGTAATATTCCTTCCTTTATCCAGGTTGGTGGGATCTCACTGAAACAACTTTCAAAATATTTTCAAGTTGGGCTAGTTTGCAGTAGTAGAACAAAATTCAAGTCCAGTAGCACCATAGACCAACAAAATCTGGATATAAGCTAGGGTAGCCAGTAGGCTTGCCAAGTCCCCCCGGGGGGGGGTGAGGAAACCCCCGCCCCAGAGGCCCGTTCCCCGCCGCCGCCGGATCAGGCCCCGGGGGGGACTCCACCCCGACGTGCACGTCACCAGGAAGTGACGCGACCACACCGGGCAAGCTGGGGGCAGGGCCACAGTCATCCGAGGGAAAACTCTATGGTTTTCCCTCGGATGGTCGTGACCCCGCCCCCAGCGTGCCCAGCGTTGTCACGTCACTTCCTGGTGACGTGGATGCGGCGCATGCACTCCAGGATCGACCCGGGAGTTCCCCACTCCGGAACAAGGTGAGACTTGGCAACCCTAGTAGCCAGGTCCCCTCTCAGCACCAGTGGGGGGATTTGGGGGGGGGCATTCCAGGCAAGGGATGGAACAGAAGGGGTTTGCCACTGCCTGCCTCTGCATAGCAACCCCGGATTTCCTTGATGGTCTCCCATCCAAGTAGTAATCAGGGCTGCTTCTGCTTAGCTTCATCAGATACAATGAGAGAAAGAAACATAAGACTGTTGTATGCGCAGCCCTGGTTCATTCAGTTCAGTTTATCAAGAAGCTGGACCTGAGTAATTAAAGTCTGGTGGTAGCCAGCAGTCTTCCCTCTAAGCTGCGTTAGTGTGAGCTAGCTCACCGTTTTTTAGCTTCCAGCTCACAGATTTGTGTCTTAGCTCAGGAAGGAGGGCACCAGAGCAAACTAATTTATGCAGCAGCCGAATGGCTCACTCACCACTTTAATGCCAGTAGCTCACAAAGTAGAATGTTTGCTCACAAGACTCCACGGCTTAGAGGGAGCATTGGTAGCAAGTCGCCCGAAGGTTGCTCAAAGAGCAAAACAGCCCCGGAAAGGGTCCTGCCCCCTCACCCTGCCTCTTACTGAAAGAAACCAAGGTCCCAACTGGCAATACTGTTGTGGTTGCTGCACAACAACCACAGAGGCATTCATTTCTTAAAGCTATAGGTGCTGCTTCTGTCATGGGGGGAGGGTATTTATTTTTAGACTTCGGATTTTTCTGCAATCCTGGGGCTTTTCTCAGGTTTGTAGAAAGCTCTGTCCTGCTTGTTCATGGCTCCAGACTCTGGATTTAAGTATCCACAGATGGGGCGATGCTGAAAATTAAATCCAGTAAATCTCTCTGTGCGCCTCTTTCTTAAAATCATACTCTTCTAGACAAAACAGCCTGTGTGGTATAATTAGACTAGGACCTGTGAGAGAGGGGGGTAATCAAACCCCCATATCTATCTTTTCTTGGGAGAATCTCCGCCCCCTCAAAATAGAAATATTTTCAGGACCAAATACTTCCAGGATCAGCTCCTAGAGGGCAGACCCTTTTAGTCTTTTTTTCCTCCTTCCCAGCTATTCCTTTTCTTCACAGTGGGGAAGATATACAGGTATCAACATTTTAAAAAAGAATACAGACCACAACTATGAACACATACACAGGCAACAAGGTTTAGCCCAGGGGTTGCTATCGTTTCCTTTAATAAGCACTACTGTAAGTAAGAAGAAATATCTTGAGCTACTCCCCCACTAACACCTTGGCATGTTTTGCTTTCCTAGAGACAGACTTGGAAGAGCATCAGAAATGAAAGTCTCTGCTAAGCAGCGCAGAGAAAAATCCTATGCAATAAAAAAAATCTACAGCAGATCTCTTTGCAATCTTTTCCTCGGTCTTCTAGAGCTACCAGTATTCATAAGCTACCTGCTGAAGACCCAGTTAAATCAGTCAACTAAAGCTTCCATTGATTAATTTGTTGGCATTGAGTTTTAATGAGCAAGACAAGATTTTAACCACCGAGGCTAACAGCAGTCATACATTCACAGAGCTCCAATGAAAGCAGGTACCCCAAATATACTATAAAAAGCGGATCTAGCCTGCAGTCAACTGGAAGCTTGGCACGATCTGGCCGCGCCTCTATTTGCAGCAGTGTAAATACTTGTGGGAAGTTTTGATCAGACATCCCACCTTGAACTGGCTTCACTGCACCCTTCCCCCATGGTCCATCATTCAGATTGTTGAGGCATTTTGGGGGGGGGGGGTCCGGCTTCTCTCAACCTCCTTCCGTTCACCTCTCTTCTGTGGAATATAGCAGTGTAAAGTGCAGATTTACATGAAAGTAGTCCCATTCACTTCAGTGCATTTATCCTTGTGTCCATAATGGGATGCTCTCAGACTCTGATGCAGAGAGAGGGGTTTTGGGGAGAGGGACTTTTTGCTCAAAACAAAACCCCCTCCACCAGGGACTCCCGATCCAGAATGATTACTTGGCCAAGGTGACTGACAACACCAGCGGCGATTATGCACTTATGCGAACATCGCTACCTGATCCCAAAAAAAGGGAGGGGGGAATGGAAGGGAGGGTTCAGACTTCCCAAATGGCTTGACTCCGCAAGAGGGGAGTTCAGACAGCTGGAAACGTGGAGTAGAGGTGCTGGCATCCCTGAATACCGGACTTTCCACAGTGCCTGACTACTCCACTTCCAAAGGGAGGCAAAGCAGGGTGCTAACGACTAGGCAGATGCTGATGTCTGATTGTGCTCTTTAAATCCACAAAGGTAACACAACTATATCCACGCAAACTGTTCGTGTGACCGCAGCCCTAGTGTACCTCATCCATCATTCCAGCTTATACCCTGGGATATCATTTTCATGGCAGGGCTTAGCATTTGCTAGTAGATTTTGGCCTGACCACAAGAGTTAAGAAACCAAACCATGAGCCTGTAACTTCATTGCTTCTGCCCAACCTGGGCAGAACACAGCTCCTTTACTTAACTCAGGAAGACAGGTAAACACACATTTTAAAGAAATGCAAGCACAGTGCGCGCGCTTGTGTGTGTGTGTTTAAAGCGAAACATATGGCACATATGGCTCAGGTAGGGAACGCCATTCACTTAATCATTAAGTGTTCCTCCAGATGCTGGCCTTGTAAGAGGTCATAGTAAATCCAGGCTCTTCACTTCTCTCCGGGCTGTGGATAATTTTCTGATAATGAATCAGGTGCAAACTGGAAATTTCATCTGGACAAGGCTGAATGACAAAGAAGTGCGGTGTGTCAAAAGGCTGCTTCAAAGTCAAAAACAGATGAAGAAGTCACTTCCCTCGTCGGTAAAGATTTCTGAAAAGTGATTCTTCAAGACAGTGAGGGATATACTTGGGCACTGCTCTCTAGCAAGGATCCTCCTGGGCCGTTAGCCAGTATTGGGGGTCGGTATTACTTTGGACGTGGGTCAATATGCAGCTGTCATAAGAACATAAGAGACGCCAATGTTGGATCAGGCCAAAGGCCCATCCAGTCCAACACTCTGTGTCACACAGTGGCCAGAAATACCAGGAGCCATCAGGAGGTCCAGCAGTGGGGCCAGGACATTAGAAGCCCTGCCACTGTTGACTACCACCCCCAAGCACCAAGAAGACAGAGCATCCTTTGCCCCAAAGCCCCTATCTATACCTTGTGGCTAATGGCCACTGATGGACCTCTGCTCCATATGCTTATCTCATTCCCTTTTGGAGCCGTCCATGCTTGTAGCCCCCATTCCTAATTTCCTCTGAAGCCATCTGAAACTCAGCCATGGCTTTCACAGGAAGGTGTTACTGCCGCCAAAGATTCTAAGTGCTGCCTTTGAAAAGTATTCAAAATCTGCAGCGGATCTGGAATGCAGGAACACATGAAATTGCTTTCTACGGAGTCTCATCGTTGGTCCATCAAGGTCAGCCCTGTCTATTCAGATTGGCAGTAGCTCTCTAAGGCAGGTCTTTCACATATCACCAACTACCTGATCCTTTTGACTGAAGGTGCCGGGGACAGAACCTGGGACCTTCTGCATGCCAAACAGAGGCTCTTCCACTGAGTCACGGCCACTACCTTAAAGCTAAGTTATTGTTAATTTGCCCATAAAGAACGCATCACACTGATGTCCAAATACTTGTGTTGGCTTCCGATTATCTTTCAGGTCCCCTCAAAACTACCATGAGCTACCAATAGCTCACCAGCTGCTTTACAGTAGCTCACAAATCCCCTAGGAGAGCTGGAAAAGATTGCAAAGAGATCTGCTCTAGGCTTTTCCTGTCTCTTTGCTTTTATTTCTGCAGATCCCCCCCCCCCAACTGAGCTGATAGCTTGTCTTCTGGTGCTCCTCCTAATCCACGCTCTGTTGGACACAGCAAAACTTGGTAACATGCCAGTGGAGTTGGAGGAGGAGTAGCTTAGGATATTTTTCATTACTCAGAAGTAGCTCCCTTGCCTAGGGAAAAGAAGAAGGAGGAGGAGGAGAAGGAGATTGGATTTATACCCCGCCCTTCAGTTGGAGTCTCAGAGCAGCTTACAAACTCCTTTCCCTTCCCCTCCCCACAACAGACACCCTGTGAGGTTGGTGGGGCTGAGAGAGCTCTTGACAGAAACTGCCCTTTCAAAGACAGCTCTGACAGAACTATGGCTTGCTCAAGGTCATCCAACAGCTGCAAGTGGAGGAGTGGGGAATCAATTCACTGAGGAATATTAGGAGACTGATGAAAAGAGGGATGCTTGAGAATGATGGAGGAGGAGGAGGAGGTTTTACACTCCGTTATTCGCTGCCTGAAGGCTTACAATTGTCTTCCTTTCCTCTCCCCACAACAGACAGCCTGTGCAGTAGGTGGGGCTGAGAGAGCTCTGAGAGAACTGTGACTGACCCAAGGTCACCCAGCAGACTTCATGTGGAGGAGGAGTGGGGAATCAAACCCGGTTCTCCAGATTACAGTCCACCGCTGTTAACCACTATGCCACAGAAAAAAAAGAGAGGGAGAGAGTTGGGAAAGGGAAATGAAAGAGAAGGGAATCACACGCCCAACAGTCAATTTTGGAAGGCACAAGCGTACCAAGAATCCGCCAGCACCTTAAGGTTCTAAACACCACCAAGAGCAAACTCTGACACCGGCTTTATTTTTGAAAGGTGTCGTTTCTTCTTACAGAACCACTCTTCCCATTTGAGATTTCCAAAATTAACGTGCCAGATGATGAACTGATAAGCCGACAAATCCTGCTCTTCCACATGGTAATACAAGCTGTTTCTTCAAAATGCTGTTATGACGGATATTTCAGCATTTTGAGTCAACAGAGAAAGCCTCTTGCAATAACTCTGTAGGTATATACCTGTGTGTTTCTCCCCCGTTGCTGACCTCCCCCCCCCAAGTGAATAAAATTTCAGATGGAAGGATGAAGGCGCATTGAAGGACATGACAAGGAACCACGCCAGAAAAAGGGGTACCCCAGAATTCAAACATACATCCACGATGGTCATCAAAAAGGTGAAGAAATGTAGAAGCTTCATATTTGGTATTCTTCTTAAGTTTCTGGCATTCTCCTTGCACGGAACCGGGTCCACTGCAAAAAACAGCCTTCATTTTACAAACTCATTTTTTAAAAAGCCTTCAAATAAGAATGCAGCCGCTCTCATGGCCAGAATTTATTCTTCGTTATCCTGTAATGCTTATCTACTTTTACCGGACAGTCATTGCCGAGTCTCCACTTTATATAGAAGGGTATATAATAGATTCTGCTCCAACTGAAGTTGGTTATAAATCCCCACTGATTTCCACAGGACTTGAATGCAACCAACCTTGGATTGGAGTTGGAGCGTAAGGATAATCCTATTTGTCTCTGCCTCCAGAATTGACAAACAAAAGCTGGAAATCTTCAAGAAGCTTTGGCACAGCAACAATAATTCACAATTCTGCAGATTCAAGGCTAGACTACATAAGAACATGAGAGAAGCCAATGTTGGATCAGGCCAGTGGCCCATCCAGTCCAACGCTCCGCCACACAGTGGCCAAAAATACCAGGTGCCATCAGGAGGTCCAGCAATGGGGCCAGGACACTAGAAGCCTTCCCACTATTGCCCCCCTCCCAAGCATCAAGAATACAGAGCATCCCTTGCCCCAGCCTGAGAGTTCCTATCTATACCTTGTGGCTAAGAGCCACTGATGGACCTCTGCTGCATATGCTTATCTAATTCCCTCTTGAAGGTGCCCATGCTTGTAGCCGCCGCCACCTCCTGTGGCAGTGAATGCCATATTCACATGTTTTGCTTGGTTCTACTCTTGTAGATTCTTTGGAATTACCCACAGATGCAGAACACATTTTAAAAGCCCAACCAATGCTAATGTATAGCCTGTGTCCTGTTAGGGCTGCTGCTGCGCCATCGTAGGTTTGCAGCTTACAGATACACACCTGAACAGCATACTCAAGATTGCAACACCACAGACATTTTGATGCAGTAATTCAGAGCAAGAGGTGTCAGTGATCAGACACTGTTAAATAAGCAAAATATTGCAAGAGTGCTAATGTTTTAAGCATGTTTTTATTTTAAGTTAAAAAAAACCCTTTGTGTTTGTGTCCTTTATAGAGTTTATATCTCCACTACCTGGCATTACATTTTATGACACACGTGGCCCGGCCCAACAAGGTCTCATTTATGTCAGATCCAGCCCTCATAACAAAGGAGTTCGACACCCCCGATCTAGACTTTGCATTTGACACAAAAGACTCTTTTTCCCATTCTGGAGAGACACAAATCAAAACACTTCCAAGCCGAACACTAGTCTCTTCTTTTTGCTCCTTTCTACAAAAAAATATGCAGCCCACTCACAACAGATGACAACTTAACCGAGGGGTAAAGGTTAAAGAAAGAATTCTTGCCGCTCCCGTTTGCAGTCGAAAGACCATGGCATATGCTCCAGAAGGAAATTTTAAAAAAAGAACAGCTCCAAAGTGTTAAAACATTGCAAAGAGATCAAAAGTTTGCCACTTTGGGTCTGCAGTAGGGTTGCCAAGTCCGGCGTTGCGCCGCAGCAGGGGACTCCCGGCTTGCGGCTGGAGCATGCGCGTGCACGCAAACCCCACGCACGCCGCACGCACACCACCTGGAAGTGACGTGACGACACCAGACACGCTGGGGGCGGGGCCACGACCATCCGAGGGAAAACCATAGTTTTCCCTCGGATGACCGTGGCTCCGCCCCCAGCGTGCCCGGCGTGGTCGCATCACTTCCGGGTGACGTGCACGTCGGGATGGGGCTCCCCCCCGGGAAAAGTAGGGGGGACTTGGCAAGCCTAGTCTGCAGAGTCAACTGAACGATTTAATATTGCAGGATTGCTGGCAAACCACATTCTTGGTGTGCTCAGCCCTGTACAAAGGAAGCCATCTTGGAGTAAACCATTGTCGAAGCTCACCTCCTTCCATCCACTCCAGTTTCACTGTACTGTAGCCTGAACTCTCCCTAGAAGCTAAAATGACTCAACTACCATACTTTGGTCACATGATGAGAAGACCAGAGTCACTGGAAAAGACAATAATGCTAGGAAAAGTTGAAGGAAAAGAGGAAGTCCCAACATGAGATGGAATTACGCAACCAAGGAAGCTAGAGACTCAGCTTTGCAAGGCTGTTAACGAGAAGGACATTTTGAAGGACATTAATTCATAGGGTCGCCATAAGTGGGAGGCAACTTGATGGCGATTAACACACACATACAGAAGGGGGGGAATCTTCTCAGGGGAGGGGGGGGAAGGAGTTGTCTCCATTCCCTCTCATATATGTGCATTAAAACTCACATACTTTGTGGCACTATGAAGCTGTGAAATGTCTGTTGTAAGAATAGCCAGTATGGTTCAATGTCTACAGTGTCATCCTAGGATTGGGGACATCCAGGTTTAAATCTCCACTCTGCCATGGAAGCTTGCTGGGTGAACTGGCCAGTTACACGCTCTCAGTCTAACCTACCTCACAGGGTTGTTGTGAGCATAAAATAGTAAACGGAGAGCCATGTGGGCAGCCCTCAGCTCCTTGAGGTACGGGTGAAATATAAGCATCCCCAATAGGTAGATAATGTCACCACAGGAGGAGGAGGAGGAAGAGATTGGATTTATATCCCGCCCTTCACTACCCAAAGGAGTCTCAGAGCGGCTTGCAATCCCCTCCCCCTCCCCCTCCCCACAACAGACACCCCTGTGAGGTAAAAGAAGAAGAAGAGATTGGATTTATACCCCGCCCTTCACTACCCAAAGGAGTCTCAGAGCAGCTTACAAACTCCTTTCCCTTCCCCTCCCCACGACAGACACCCTGTGAGGTAAAAGAAGAAGGAGAGATTGGATTTATACCCCGCCCTTCACTACCCGAAGGAGTCTCAGAGCAGCTTACAAACTCCTTTCCCTTCCCACAACAGACACCCTGTGAGGTATGTCGGGTTGAGAAAGTTCTCTTGAGGATTGCTCTTGAGAGAACAGCTCTGAGAGAACTTGTGACTGATCCAAGGTCACACCAGCAGCTGCATGTGGAAGAGTGGGGGGGTCAAACCCGGTTCTCCCAGATTAGAGTCCGCGCTCCTAAACACTACACCAAACTGGCTGTAGATGGGCTTTTAAACAAAAAAAATCCTCTTATGGAATACCATAAGATGGGGTGACTAGTGACCACCCTTAGCATAGACGCAATGATGTGAGAATAATAATACTGATCTGACATTTAGACTGATCCTGCACCGAGCTGGGGGTTGGACTAGATGGCCTGTATGGCCCCTTCCAACTCTGTGATTGTATGACTCTATGACATCTGTGAGAATGTGTGTAAAGTTCATTACATTCTATAAAATGTTTATTAGCATTTATTATCATTAGCTATTAATTCTTATTCTTATTTAGTATGAATGAATGCAGCAATAAAACCAAGATGGGTAGCCGTGTTAGTCTGTCTGTAGGCAGAGCAAGGGTCCAGTAGCACCTTGAAGTCTAGCAGAATTTGTGGCAGGGGATGAGCTTCCATAAGAGCATTGAGTCACGAAAGCTTCTTTTTGTTGTTCAGTCACACAGTCGAGTCCGACTCTTCGCGACCCCATGGACCAGATCACGCTAGGCCCTCCTGTCTTCCGCCGTCCTCTGAAGTTGGCTCAATTTCATGTTCGTTGCATCTATGACACTGTCTAACCATCTCATCCTTTGCCGTCCCCGTCTTCTTTGACCTTCAATCTTTCCCAGCATCAGGGTCTTCTCCAGTGAGTGCTCCCTTCTCATTTGGTGGCCAAAGTATTTGAGCTTCAGTTTCATTATCTGGCCTTCCAGGGAACAGTCAGGGTTGATTTCTTTTAGGATTGACTGATTTGATCTTCTTGCAGTCCAAGGGACTCTTCAAGAGTCTTCTCCAGCACCATAGTTCAAAAGGATCTATTCTTCAGTGCTCGGCCTTCCTTATAGTCCAACTCTCGCAACCATACAAAACAAAACAAACAAAAGCTTCTACCCTGCCACAATTTTTTTTAGTTTTTAAGGTGCTACTGGACTCTTGCTCTTTTCTACTGCAACAGAACCAGTTATACATGACTCCCAGTTCCCACGCTCCCATAGACTTTTTTAAAGACACCTGAGTCTGCCTCCAAACTGAAGACTACATCAGCCTTTTAAACAGCTGCATTTAATTTTTTTTAATGAGCCGGCCGCTTCTGTTTTAAAGTTCATACCAGTAGCGTCTGGCAAGGAACGCTTTAAAAAAAGAGAGAAGGAGTTGTTTATCAAATCACAGATAATGTTTTTGGCTCCCTTGGCGCAGTAGCATCCAGGCGCGCGTTACCTCTCCCTTCCATGTTTTCTTGTCTGTGGAGTTCCTGTCGAGGTGAGTCGCAGCCAATTCACCCAAAGCCAAAGTTAACTGGCACGTCTCGCTGTACACACTCCTACGCTGTCAAAGTGCCTACCAACTTGAGTGTTTTTGTTGGCTGAGCCAGCCATAGCCCTTAGTGCTTTTGTGTGCTTTCCAAACACAGCACGGAGGAAAGCGATGACAAGTTGAAAGAAGAAGAATATGATTTAAAAAGTGTGTGTGTGTGTGTGTGTGTGTGTGTGTGTGGGCAGGTGGGGGAAATCAGCTCTAACATTTCACATTTTTACTTTCCAGGAGCAGAACAAGCATCTTAGACACTCGTCTGATGAACGCCAGCTGATCTGTATCGAATAGAAAACGAAATGCAACTTTGGAAAGAGAGTGTACAGGTTGTTGTTGTTGTTGTTGTTGTTTGTTTTACTGATGGGAAACGACACCCTGAGACAAACTGCCCTTCTAGATAGTCTAGTAATTTTTTTATCAGCAAAGGTCAAACTAAACAAGCCACAGGGAGATTCTATACAGTACCTTGATGTTTCCCCCCCAGCAGGGCACATAGCAGCCCTGGCGGAATGATTGAATTCACAGAAGTAGCCTGGGGGGAATGGGTTTTAAAACCCCTCCCCTTATACCACAGCTCAGATATGAATCAGTTGTTATTTACCAGTAAAAAAATGCAAGAGGAATGTATTCTCATCTTGTCTAGTTTGAGCTCAAGCTGCAGTGCTGTACTACAAGCTTTTATTTATTTTCAAAAGTTCTTGTTCTTTAAGTGGGGAAAACATGTCAGTTTGGTGTGATGGTTAAGCATGTCGGACTCTACTTTGGGAGAACCGGGTTTGATCCCCCACTCCTCCACACGACTGACCTTGGGTCAGTCACAGTTCTCTCAGAGCTGTTCTCTCAAGGGCAGTTCTCTCAGCCCCGCCTACCTCACAGGGTGTCTGTTGTGGGGAGAGGAAGGGAAGGGAGATTGTAAGCCGCTCTGAGTGAAGGGCAGGGTATAAATCCAACTCCTTCTACTCCTCTTCCTCTTCACCTGACTAATGCTCTCTCTAAGCTGTGGAGTCTTGTGAGCAAAAATTCTACTTTGTGAGGTACTAGCATTAAAGTTGTGAGCAAGTGATTTGGCTACTGCATAGATTAGTTTGCTCTGGAGCCATCCTTCCTGAGCGAAGACAAAAATGTGTGAGCTGGAGGCTAAAAAAATGTGAGCTAGCTCACACTAACTCAGTGTAGAGGGAACACTGCCTGGCTCTGCTTACCTTTTCATCTTTGACTTTAAAATGAATTAAATCAAGGTTGCAAAAGATATTTTTAGATCATAGGGGTTTTTTAATACCAATAACCAGTGTTCCCTCTAAGCTGAGTGCGTGTGAGCCAGCTCACAGTTTTTTAGCCTCCGGCTCACACATTTTTGTCTTCGCTCAGGAAGGGACGGCTCGAGAGCAAACTCATTCATGCAGCAGCCAAATCGCTGGCTCACAGCTTTAATGCCAGCAGCTCACCAAGTAGAATTTTTGCTCACAGGACTCCGCCACTTAGAGGGAGCATTGACAATAACCCTAAACATCTGCATTAGTGACTTTCTTGCTTTAGATCCAGAGGCGTTAGCCATGTTAGTCTGTTGCTGCAAAATAGTAAAAAGCCCAGTAGCACCTTTAAGACTAACAAGGGCCCCGATCACACAGAGGACCTACCGCGCTAAAGGCACGAAATCTGCGCTAAAGGCAGATTTTCGGGGCGCAATCACACCGCAACATCTGGGAAGTGTAGCACACCCGTGGCCAACCCGTGGCGTCCCACCGAAGATGCGCAGTAAAAAAGTACCTCGGAAAGTGCACTAGTATCCGGAAAACGCAGGGCAGGGGCGGGCGTCTGATTGCGGGAATGCTAGTATCCTGTGGCATCCGGTGCCCCTCCAAATCTCGTCGCAAACCGGATGTTTTTTGTAAGCACATGCGCACAAACACATAACTGAAAGCAGTGCTGCTCCGCGGAACTGCGCATGCGCACAAATGCGAAACGCTTGCCGCACCGCTTCTTTGCCACACTCCAGCATCGCCGTGTGATCGCCAGCTAACAGCCTAAGCGTGAAGACTCAGGGGACCGTGTGATCGGGCTACCGCGCTTTATTTTGCTCCGGGGCAGACAGTGCGGGGGCGACCCCCCCCCCCCCCCCCCCCCCCCCGGCGTTATCTGGCCAGTGTGACTGGGGCCAATCTCTCTATTGTAGCATAAGCTTTTGAGAAACTCAGCTCTCTTCATCAGATGCAAGAAGGGTATGAAGAAACTGGCCAGAGATATATAGGTGGTAAGGGGGGGGGGAGGGTGCAGAAAGTGCCATGGAAGAGGTCACACCCAGCCTGGGTTGCGCATTCTACCTTCTTCATGACTTTTGCAACTGCTTTGCATTTACACGGCACTTTCCGCATCCTCTCCCCCTTCCCAATACCATCTACATATCTCTGGCCAGTTTCCTCATAACCTCCATGCATCTGACAGACAGAGCTGCGTTTCTCGAAAGCTTATGCTACAATAGAGAGTTTGTTAGTCTTAAAGGTGCTACTGGGCCTTTTACTGTTTTGCAGCAACAGACTAACACGGCTGACTCTTCTGGATCTAAAGTATGAACGTCACTAATTGCAGATGTTTAGGGTTATTGCGTTTCTCAAAAGCTTATGCTACAATAGAGTTTGTTAGTCTTAAAGGTGCTACTGGGCTTTTTACTTTCTTACTTTAAAAAGGTAAAGGTTCCCTTGCTCGAAAGCCAGTCGAATCCGACTCTAGGGTTGCGGTGCTCATCTCCGTTTCCAAGCCGAAGAGCCAGCGCTGTCCGAAGACGTTTCCGTGGTCATGTGGCCGGCATGACTAAACACCGAGGCGCACGGAACGCTGTTACCTTCCCACCGAAGTGGTACCTATTTATCTACTTGCAATTTCTTGCTTTCGAACGGCTAGGTTGGCAGGAGCTGGAACTAGAGACGGGAGCTCACTCCGTCATGCGGCACCCAGGTCTCAAACTGCTGAACTACTGACCTTCCACAGCCTGCAGTTCAGTGTCTTAACGACTTGAGCCACCGCAGCTCCTTACTTTAGGTGTGTACAAAACATGGATTCAGCAGTTTGTGAACACTTAAAACTTTACAGTAGGAACCCAACACATTGCAGAGGATCTCGGCAGGATCATACCTTACTCTTCACCACTATTGTACCTATTTCACGGTTTGCAGATCTGAGCCCAGCTCAAGGTGAAGTTACTGACCTTCAGAGCTCTAACAGTACCATCCTAACCAGAGCTGTACCCTTCTAGGTGATTGACGTCAATGGATTTTGGTGTTAACTGTGCTTTTAAATATGTTCAAATGCTGTAGGTAACTTTAAAAAAAAGTAAAGCGCGCTCACAGAGAAATCTTAAAACCTGTTCAGACCAGATATGGCAACCAGACAAAAGAAACAAGTGTGAACAACCTAGCCTATCGTATCACATTAGTTTAAAGCTTAAAGAACGATCACCGGCCTGTAGCAATACTATTTTAAAATACAGGCAACAACTGCAGTGTCAGTTCAATTAAAGACCATCATGGACTCTAAGGACAAGTCTTCCCTGAACTGAAGACAAACCCCATACAATTATCCCCACCCCTAAAAAAAAAACCCTGAAATTCTCTTCCACGGAACAATGAATGAATGGCCATTCCAAAAAATCCCCACTAAGCCATCTACAACCCTGTCTCTCTGCACACCTGCCCTGTTGCCCTCTGTGTGCAGCTGACCACATGCCCCCTAATGCTCTTTCTTTTCTTTCGCCTTAAGGCCATTCCCCTGAACTAATTACATTCAACCAGTTAATGGTTACAATGCCGCAGCTGTGGGAGCTGTTAATTCTTTCCTTTAGCTAAATCTTCGACTCCAAAGGCTCTGCTTGACCTCTGACCCTGCCCCAGTGCCTTATGGTTGAAAGCTGGCAGGTGGTCCAGATTGAGCTGGTTCAAAAAAGGTTAAATGTGCAAAAAAAAGGGGGGGGGAGCCAGTCTGTGCTGAGGGGTTATTCTGAAGCCAAACAAAAGGCCCAAATGCCCATAAACCACTCCCCTGTGTGAACCGCCAATGGCTCGCACAAAGACGGTATTAAAAAAGCACCGCTCTCCATTTCCTTTGAAAGGCGGTCTCAGAGGGTTTTGCTGGGTTGGTCTGCCGCAGAGCAGCTAGATTCGAATCCAGAAGTAAACTTGGAGACCAACAAGATTTGGGGGGGGGGGGATGAGCCCTGACCTGGATAGGCCAGGCAAGCCCGAACTCGTCAGATCTCAGAAGCTAAGCAGGGCCAACCCTGGTAAGTATTTCGATGGGAGACCTCCAAATAATACCAGGGCTGGGAGGTGGAGGCAGGCCATCAAGCCACTTCTCTGAACGTCCTCCATGCTCCAGTAAGAGTCGCTAGAGGTCACTATGACTTCCAGGCACAAGTGCGCGCGCACACACACACAAATGCAGAATACAGGAGGGGGGTGTTGTGCTTTTATTTCATTTGTATCTGACGAAGGGAGTTATGATTCTTGAAAGCTCATGTCCCGAATATCTTGATGGTCTCTAAGGTGTCACCGGACTCAAATCTAGCTTCGATCCCAGTTTGGTGTAGTGGTTAGGAGGACGGACTCTAATCTGGGAGAACCAGGTTTGATTCCCCACGCCTCCACTTGCAGCTGCTGGTATGACCTTGGGTCAGTCACAAGTTCTCTCAGAGCTTTTTTCTCTCCAGGGCAGTTCTCGAAAGAGCTCTCTCAGCCCCCACCTACCTCACAGGGTGTCTGTCGTGGGGAGGGGGAAGGGGAATGGATCGTAACTAGCCGTTCTGAGACTCCTTCGGGTAGTGAAGGGCGGGGTATAAATCCAACCTCCTCCTCCTCCTCCTCTTCCTTTTCTTCTTCTTCTTCTTCTTTAGTCAACTAAGAGCATTGCTGGACTAGAATGCCAGCTTAGTTCGAGGAAAGTAGGCGGATACTGCACAGATTATTACTATTGAAATGCCAGGCAGTGGAGGTAGGGGTGTGTCACAGAGGTGATGGGCAGATTTTACCCTGTTGGGAAGGATTTCCAAGGGCAGCAGGTTTGTTTCTTTCCCCCCTAGAAGTGCAGGCTCCCGTTCACCTATGTGACAGAATTCAGAACCTGTTATACCTGGGCACTGCTATAGTGCCGGGGGCGGGGGAGGCGTGCTCTCAAGTCTCATGGCAGAGTGGGAACATGAATCTACACCACCCTGGTCCAGACCAGGGGTCGTTTCATAGAAAAAGAGCTAGGGAAACTCATTAGCATAACTCATTAGCATATGTCACACCCCCTGACATCACCGGAAGTGTGTCATAAGGCCACACCCCCTGACATCACCGGAAGTGTGTCATAAGGTCACACATCCCGCCCCCAACGGTCCCAGCCGCCACTGCCGGCCTTGCAGCTCCACTGCCAAGCCCCATGAGAAGAAGAGTTTCAGTGAGCTCAAAAGTTTTCACAGTGTTCTGTGTCATTTTTGCTGGCCCATTATTTTTTTTAAAAAAAGTATTACACGCCTTTCCTAAAATTTGTGGGGAGCAATGTGTCTGTTTGCAGCTCTTTCCTCTCTTCCGCAGCCTGCCCAAGCCAGTGAGGCATTTCAGGGTTAAACCAACAAACTATACGAGTGCAGAACATTTTATTTTGGAACCGGGAAGAAAGGGGTGGGTGGGCATTTCCCGTTCCAGCTCCCTTTCTCCTTTAACCTTTTGCCACTGTGCCCCCGCTGGCATTTGATCTTTCACCTTAGTTCATTTGTTCCTGTCACCAGCCGTCCTCCGCCGGTTTTGTTCTTGGAGGGCCTGGAGACCTGTCCGTCAATGGTCTCTCAGTTTCCCACACCCACACAGCTGGACCGCCAACTCTAATCTCCAAACCAGCCCTTGCCCTGGATACAAGTCATGACCTTTAAGTGGGCTCACAAGGTTTACTCTGACATCCATCACGCATGGTATTCCACTGATGGGATTTCCATGACGGAAAGGTCCAGCCCCAGACCTGCTTCCCACAAGATCAATTTCTTGCAGCCATGGATATATTAACAACAGAATTACTTCCTTTTTTTTTTTTTTGGTCAGCTCACAGATGACTTACGGTTGACCGCTGTGGGGTTTTCAAAGCAAGAGATGTTCAGAGGTGGCTTGCCATTGCCTGCCTCTGCATTACGACCCTGGTATTCCTTGGAGGTCTCCCATCCAAATACTTACCAGGGCCGGCCCTGCTTAGCTTCCGAGATCTGACAAGAAGATCAGCCTAGCCCGGGCAGTCCAGGTCAAAGCAATGACCGCACGCATGGCTATTTCGCTGCATGCGCAGGGGAAAAGAAACCCTAGCTGACAATACTTCCAAAAATGTGTACAAATGGCAAAAGAGAAAGGCCCTCGGGACCAACTGGGCACCGCAGCAGTTGGTGGTAAAAGCCTGTGTGTTACCTGTGTTACGTGCCACCAAGTTGCTTCCGACTCATGGCGACCCTATGAATTAATTATTTCCGCAATGGCCTATCATTAACAGCCTTGCTCAAGTCTTGCAAACTGACTGAGTCCATCCATCTCATGTTGGGTCTTCCTTTTTTCCCAGCACCTTCAACTTTTTCTAGCGTTATTGCCTTTTCCGGTGACTCCTGCCTTCTCGGGACAAGGGAGCAAAGCCCACTTCCAATCAACAAGTGACTTCAACCCCGTTTTATATTACAGGATGGTGCCTGTGCTCCAGTTATAAAGGTAAAGGTCTCCCTTGCTCGAGAGCCAGTCGAGTCCGACTCTAGGGTTGCGGTGCTCATCTCCGTTTCAAAGCCGAAGAGCCTGCGCTGTCCAAAGACGTTTCCATGGTCATGTGGCCAGCATGACTAAACAACAAGGCGCACGGAATGCTGTTACCTTCCCACCGAAGTGGTACCTATTTATCTACTTGCAATTTCTTGCTCTCGAACTGCTAGGTTGGCAGGAGCTGGAACTAGAGACGGGAGCTCACTCCGTCATGCGGCACACTCGGGTCTTGAACTGCTGAACTACCGACCTTCCACAGCCTGCAGTTCAGAGTCTTAACCACTTGAGCCACCGCAGCTCCAGTTATTAAAAGCAGGTTAATCTGACTTTCAATGATTTGGGAGCTGCCGTTCCCTTATTGGAGTCTGAATCTTCTAGAGAACTGCCTGAAGAACTTTCACTGCTCCCCGGTCTATGTTTAATGTTTTCTTTCTGTTACGCTGTTGTCCTCTGCTCTTCCATCCTTCGCTGTTGTTTGGCGCTGTTTCAAAAATGCCTTTGCTCAGGGGTCATTTCGTAGAAAAAGAGCTAGGGGAACTCATTAGCATAACTCATTAGCATATGCCAGACCCCCTGACATCACCGGAAGTGTGTCATAAGGCCACACCCCCTGACATCACTGGATGTGTGTCATAAGGCCACACACCCCGGCCACAATGGTCCCGGCTCCCGCCATGAGGGGCCCGGCGGTGGACCTGCAAGGCCGGCGGGAGTGCAAGGAAGCCCCGCGAAGGCCCTCCCTGGCCCCAGGCAGGCAGGGGTGGGGAGAGGCAGGGAGGAAGCAACTTACCCTCCCTCTTCTCCTGCCTACTCCTGGCTGAATGAGGGCCGGAAGCGGGGCGGCCAGAAGCAGGGGGTGGGGCTTCGTCATGTGCCCCGCCCCCCCATACCTCACCCGGGGGAACTGCGATCCCCCATGATCCCCCTCTGATTTTCCCCAAGTCGCAACATTTGTTTAATATTTAGATCAGGGTGGTCTGGTTCCTGCTATGGAGATTCGCCATCTTTTGATATAAGTTGTATGGTTTTATATTGATTGACAGTTTTAATGGAATTTTAATGTGTTTTTATATGTGCTGTTAGCCGCCCTGAGCCTGCCGAATGGCGGGGAGGGCAGGATATAAATATAAATAAATATAAATAAATATCTTTAAACCTTAGTTCAAATCTCACCTCTGCCAAGAACTCAGTAGACAGCCCAACGGTGGCCTACTACAAAATGGGAGATGCAACGGGATGTGCTGCTGACAGGGTAGTTCAATTCCCCTTGGAATGGTAAAGTCTAATAGAATTCCTTCCATGTCCTGGATAACGCAGCAATACTTTCTACAAGTTGCTCTTCAGACTGGAGAGTCTCTAGGTAAAGCCAGTTTGGTGCAGTGGTTAAGTGCGCGGACTCTAATCTGGGAGAACCGGGTTTGATTCCTCCCCCTTCCACTTGCAGCTGCTGGATGACCTTGGGCAAGCCATAGTTTTGTCAGAGCTGTTCTTGAAAGGGCAGCTCTCTCAGAGCTCTCTCAGCCCCACCTACCTCACAGGGTGTCTGTTGTGGGAAAGGGAAGGGAGATTGTAAGCCGCTCTGAGACTCCTCTTCCTCCAGCTCTTCAGACTGGAGATTCTCTCGGTAAAGCCAGTTTGGTGTAGTGGTTAAGTGCGCGGACTCTAATCTGGGAGAACCGGGTTTGATTCCTCCCCCTTCCACTTGCAGCTGCTGGATGACCTTGGGCAAGCCATAGTTTTGTCAGAGCTGTTCTTGAAAGGGCAGCTCTCTCAGAGCTCTCTCAGCCCCACCTACCTCACAGGGTGCCTGTTGTGGGGAGGGGAAGGGAAAGGAGTTTGTAAGCCGCTCTGAGACTCTGACTGAAGGGCGGGGTATAAATCCAATCTCCTCCTCCTCCTCTTCCTCTTCTTCTCTACATTCAAATAAGGCAACCCACCAACATGGTCTGGCCCTGAAAGTTATTGAAGAGCTTCCCAGATTTTGCTGTTTAAGAAAAGTCAGGAGGATTACAAAACCGCTACTGAGTTGTCAAATATAGCTGGGGGGACTACATTTGGTCACAAATTGTTTAGGCCTGTCCTAGATGGTACTGATAACCCAAAATCCATCTTTTTGTGACATGTTCTCCCTTCCCCATTGTGTTTGGGGTTTGGGGTGCTAAAAAGGAAATCCCAGCTCACTCAGAATATCTCAACTAGGAATACTTTACTTCCCCACCAGTGGCATTTACAAAGAAACCCTTGCCTTTTCCCGTCTGTGACGCTTTCATTTTAGACAGAGATCAAAGCAACACCAGCCATTAGCGGATTGAAAAGAATAGTCAGAAGACTGATGTTTCGCTGTTTTCATACCTAAAATAGATGTTAGGGGCCTGTTAATCTGTGCCTTTTTTAAAAAGGGGGGGAGAGGTATTAAAAAGAAATTCAAATGATAAAAGTACCATCTCCAAACTATTAAAAAAAAACATCTGACAAAACTTTAGCCTTTTGAAATGGTTGCCAAAGGCCCATGCCCCTTACGGAACCCAAAACTTGAATGGCATTTAAATGACCCGACACAAGAAATGCTATTTCTGCAGTCTGAATATCATCATTCAGTAACATAAAAGATTTATCTGCCTGCTGTGTGAATAAAGCAGCTGATCAAAGCAGGCAACCAATTTTTCTTATCCACAGTTGCGCTGCCTTTAATACCACTGAACTGCAAAAGCTAAAGGGGTCCCAAAGGCTATCTGGGCCAACCTTCCTCTCCACAAAGACAAGACCGTCGACACACTGAACTCTGCGATCTCATTATTCCGCACAGAGAGCAGGTATGTGGCAAGCAAAAGCATCGGTACCAGGCAATTCATGCCAGCAGACCAGTAGGAAGCAAGAGCTTTCTCCCCCCCCACCATTAAAAGTAGCCATAGGAATAACATACTAGATGATATAACATGGGAAAAGATACCTCTCCAAACCTAGACATGGCAGCCATTTGTGGGCATGAGCAAAATCCAGTATGATAGATCTCGCAATTAAGCATTAGTCCATTTGCCACAGTGGCTCAGAGGTTAAGATGCTGAGCTGCAGACCAGAAGGTCTGTAGGTTCGGCAGTTCGAGACCCGAGTGCCACATGACGGAGTGAGCTCCCGTCCCAGGCCCCAGCTCCTGCCAACCTAGCACTTCGAAAGCAAGAAGGTGCAAGTCGATAAATAGGGACTGCTTAGGTGGGAAGGTAACAGCGCTCCACGTGCCTCGGCATTTAGTCATGCCGGCCACATGACCACGGAGAAGTCTTCGGACAGCGCTGGCTCTTCGGCTTGGAAACGGAGATGAGCACCGCCCCCTAGAGTCAGATTTGACTGGCTTTCGAGCAAAGGAAACCTTTTACCATTTGCTAGGTGGATTAGTTCTTCCTCGCAAAAAGGAGGAACGTTCTGAGTAGCTCACACTTCATGGGATGCCATCAACTGGAATACCATGCCCAGACTTCCATTATACAAAGGCCAAGCTGTCTTCTTGAGAATGTCACTTCTCCTCTTCTCCACTTTACCCTCAGAATAACAACAACCCTGTGAAGGAGGTTAGGCTGAGCTCCTTTCCCTGGCCCAAGGTCACCCAGCGAGCTTCAATGGCACAAGTTGGGATTCAAACCTGGGTCTTCCAGATCCTAGTCTGAAACGCTAACCACGACAGCACATTCGGTCTCAAGAGGATCTCTCCCCCCCCCCTCCTTTCTGCATGAGGATTTTTCTTTCACCACACTCTGCTGCATATGGGCAGCAGATTCTAAGTGGTGGTGGTCTTAAGCACAGGGCAAGAAGACAGCATGTAAATGATGGTTTGTTTTTGCTCCTTCCGGCTTTACTCAGAGGAGAACTGGAAATTACGACCTGTAATTTGACCCTGAAAATAGCCAGGGAGCAATAGGGATGGATAATGGCAGAGGCACAGCTGGGGAGGGGAAATTCCCTCTTATGCCTGCAACATATCTAAAGTTAAGAACTGTAGACCCAAGGATGACTAGACAGGCATGACAGGGGGACCTTTATTTTCCCCTACCGGGGCTTGAAGCATCCCTGAGGAAGCTATTTCCAAGCAGGGGTCCACCAGCGGTCACAGAACTAACCCCTGTGCATCCCCGTGGTCTTCATCCTCATCAGGGCCCCCACCGCTAGGATTTAATGCCCAGTCACACGGTCAGGCATTAAAAGCACAAACCTCCACCATCGTATACCTTTAATGAACCTAGACCCAACTTCATCCCTGTTTACAAAGAAATTTCTCCACTGGTTGTGTCGTGGTACATTCTGTACTTCCGGGATTGCTCGGATCTGGAGCCGATGCCTACTGGAGGAAAAAGCTGACAGCTATTTGCAAGCCTAGGTACGGCTCATCCCTCTGTAAAAATCCAAAGATCAAGAGCTGCTATCAGGGGTCTGGGCCTATTTATACATCAGCGCAACAATTGCTTTGCTTTCCCTTTTCCCCCAACCTCCTTTGCTGCCGAAGCATGCTTGCAACACTTCATGAAGCTACTATTTTAAGCCCTCGTTATGAAAGATTGGGGGGGGGGGGAGAAGACCCCGCGCCGGGCATGCACACACCTCTGATGTTATCCAGCGAACCAAAGAAAGACCATCTCTTTCCCGGTCCTCTCCTTCCCACGCTACCACAGAACACTCATCTGCAGAAACAACCCGCTTGCTTGGCAGGCAGCCAGCTGGAAACCGAAAGGGGCTTTCCTTTCTTGCCGCTCAGCCTCATTGGAGTGCTCCTTTTCTCCGTACACAATGCTATTTATAGCTGCTGGCGGCAAACCAGCCGCAGTTCAACCACAGAACCACAGGTTTAACACACACACACACACACACACACACACACACACACACATATACTTTATTTTGTTTATGTTCTTGCCTTGTTGTGAACAGCGGGATATATGCAAATGAGATCCGACCTGCAAAGTGTTGGGAGGGCCAGGGTGTGCCCCGTTCCCCCATACACACCAGAAAGCAAGGGGGGGAAGGCACACAAGGGGGGCAATCGGCAAAGGGGTGTAAGTTTATAGCAAAACATTCTCCATGCAATAGAAAAGAGACTAACTAGATTTGTGGCAGGGCAGGGGTCATTTCCTGCGGGAGCGCACAGCAGAGCTCCTGCAGTAAGGAGCCCAGGGGGCGGGCACATGCAACAAGCCCCGCCCCCTGCTCCCAGCAGCCCTCAGTCAGAGCAAGAAGCAGCCAGGTAAGTTGCAGAGCCCCCCCCCC
>NW_015173681.1:1090135-1127338 GCF_001447785.1 Gekko japonicus | reverse complement strand
CCCCCAATAGCTAGCCATCCGAAACAGTCCAGTGGAGCCTGAGCGGTGGGTGTTGCCTTCTGACACACTTCCGGTGATGTCAGGGGGTGTGGCATATGTAAATGAGTTATGCTAATGAGCTCCTGCACCTCTTTTTCTACAAAATGACCCCTGTGGCAGGGGTTTGAGCTTTCTTCTGACTGAAGAAGTGAGCAGTCACTCAGGAAAGCTCCTCCCCTGCCACAGATTCTGTTAGTCTTTACGGTGCAACTGGACTCTTGCTCTTTCCTGCTGCTGCAGACTAACTAGAATTGCCATCTCCCCGATGGGGGTGGGGTTTCCCCTGATTTGGGGGCCTCCAATCTGCCACTCGCCAGCTGGTTGACAGGGGGAGCCCCGCCCCCGAAGAACCCCACCATGCCTGACATGCCCGGCGCGATGACGTCACCTCCCAGGCACGTCACGTGGGGGACACACTAGCGTTTAGCTAAAAGCTCTATGGTGACCATAGAGTTGTTGGCTAAATACTGGAGCATCCCCAGCACAACACGCCCAGCGCAATGACATCACTTCCAGGTGACATCATGGCAACAGGGGAGCAGCCTGGAGCCCCCCCCCCCCTCTGGCAGATGGTAAGGACCTGGCAACACTAAGACTAACACAGCTACCCATCTTGATTATTCTCCATATAACGATGCAGACAAGGGGGCTAAATGTCACGTGTTTCATATATGTTACGTGTTGGGACTGGAACATTCCAGGACTTTTTCTACCAGAGACTGGCTGAGCTTGGAGCTCTAGAACAATAGCCCACCAGGACTCTGAAGGTGGCCAATGAGGATTTAATGGTTCTGACAATGGCCTGTCGCTGGTAGTTGTTTGGGGAAGTGGGTGGAGTTGCATGCTATTTAAACAGGGTAGTTCCCTGGCTTTTCGCTTTTTGTTCTTGCTGAATTACTAATAAAGGAGAGCTGATCACTAGGCTTGGGGTCAGACCATCCATGGAACTCAGTACTTAACAATATATTAGCTGCCTTTCTACTTTACAGGAACTCAAGGTGGCTTAGGATGGAAATAAAATACAACTCCCCCATAAAATACATAAAGGTAAAGGTTCCCTTGCTCGAAAGCCAGTCGAATCCGACTCTAGGGTTGCGGTGCTCGTCTCCGTTTCCAAGCCGAAGAGCCAGCGCTGTCCGAAGACGTTTCCGTGGTCATGTGGCCGGCATGACTAATCACCAAGGCGCACGGAACGCTGTTACCCTCCCACCGAAGCAGTCCCTATTTATCTACTTGCAATTTCTTGCTTTCGAACGGCTAGGTTGGCAGGAGATAAAATACATAACCAATCAATAAAATCAAGAATTTAAAACTGCCGGTAGGCAGAAGAAACATATCAAAGGCTGGCTTGAATAAAACTGTCTTCAGCTGCCCCGTAAAAACCACAAGTGAGGGGGGGGGGCAGGTGCACCTCCCTGGGGAGGCTGTTCCATAAGGGTGGGGCTGCAAATGAAAAGGGGCCTCTCTCCAGTACCACCAAATGAGCTTCTCTGGTCGACGGGACAGTCAAGAGGGCCTCTGCCTGTGATCCCGGCCAGGGACTCCGAAACGTCCTGTCCTCAACAGCCTCGCTCAGGTTTTGCAAGCGTAAGGCTGAAGCTTCTTCCTTGACTGGGTCCATCTCATGTTGGAACTTCCTCTTTTCCTGCTGCCTTCAACTTTTCCTAGTATTATTCTCTTTTCCAGTGACCAAAGTACAATAGTCTCAGGCCCTGGTCACATGAAGAATTTGCTGCGCGAAAGGCACTAATGCTGGGCGGATTTTCGGGGCGCGATCACACCGCAACATCTGGCAAGCGTAGCACACCCGTGGCCAACCTGTGGCGTGCCACCGAAGATGCGCAGTTAAAAAGTACCTGCAAAGATCTACTAGCAAATGGTTTGCCACGGGCTGCAGACGGACTCGTTCGGTGTGATCGCGCCGGCGCGCGCCTATTGCCTTCGGCCGTCCTCTTTGCAGCGCGCGCCGAAGGACGAAACCCCGGTGCACCACCATCACATCTGATCACATAATGGCGAATCAGAATGCGACAATGCAAATAGCCACACCTCCCCCCCCACCTCATTTTCCGGCACGTATGGCCAGGGCCTCAGTTTAGTTGTTTTAGCTTCTAGGAAGAATTCAGGCTTGATTTGAGCTAGAACCCATGCCTCCTTCTTTTTGGCAGTCTTTATATCATGTTCTACTCTAAAGCATGGTGTTGTTGTTTTTCCTTTTCTCACCTTTTTGATTTTAACATCTCAGATAACATTTACTGTATGCGGCCAAAGGCCATTATAATCACAGAGCACAAAAATCAAACCCGAGAAAGAGTTCTGCTGCACTCCAAAACTTGCAAAAGATCTTGTATCATTTTGAGTGGTCTTGAAACACCATTATTGCATAGCTTTTGTTTTTGGATTTTGCTTTGAAACAAAGCAGCTTGCAAGAATGAGAACAGATTCTGGCTGCGTATGGTATCAACTTCGGCATTATCTGCTTCACCCACAGAATCTTTTAGCATTGTTCAGCATAACTTTCAGGCCTGTACAG
Source organism: Gekko japonicus (assembly GCF_001447785.1). Classification (NCBI taxonomy): domain Eukaryota; kingdom Metazoa; phylum Chordata; class Lepidosauria; order Squamata; family Gekkonidae; genus Gekko; species Gekko japonicus. The sequence continues at coordinate 1,124,766 of NW_015173681.1, read as the reverse complement.
CTTTTAACTGAGGGCTCTCTAAATTAAGGATAACCAATCAGGAGAACAATTGGGGAACTGGATCCAGTAGTGATATTAACTGATCTGTGATGGGAAGGGGGAATTGGCAACCCCCTAACCCCCCCCCCCAAATAAATAATACCTCCTTTTCATTAGTGGAAATCCACTGCTGGCTCTAACCAGAACATGGGACAGGTGTTTATGCACAGCCCGGTATAGTCTTCAGAAGACCGGGAGGGTGCATTTTGTGGTTATTAGCCTCATTCAAAGGATGGAATTTGTTTACAACATTTCTAGCCCATCTTTTCCACAAAGACCTTAAGGCAGGTCTGGAATTCCAGGAATTGCATGTCTGAATGTCGTCCCCCCCCCCCATTTTTTAAAATAATACCCCCACACACACACGCATTGAGAAAGTCAGCAATGTAAAGAGAAAAGCTAAGTCTATCCCACACAGCTTTTCAGCTCAGCCTGAAACCAGGGTTTGAAAGTTTGCTGTCAAGTTTGTTGAACATAGGCTGTGGTCACATGTACCAGATAATTGGGGGGGGGACGTTGCAATTTGACCCGCCACTACGGGTCAGAACGAGGAAGCTGGGAGGCAGTAGGAGCACGCCGGAGCACTCAAGCCTGTTGCAAACAATTTGCAAGTGGACTTTCCAAGATACTTTTTTACTCCGCAGCTTTGGCTGGGGGGTACAGGTTGGGGGCGGGGGCGCGACGCTTGCCAGATGTGTCCATGTGATTGCGCCCTTAAAATCCTCCCGGCATTCGTGGGTATCGCGCGGCAAATGCTGCGTGGGATCAGGGCCATAGCCTAACTCAAACAGGACACAGTATCTTATTCCAAGACACTGAAAGGCTGGCCAACACATCCAATTACCATGTCAGATTACACAGGGAAGCCATGGAAATTCATAAACATAAACACAATCCCAACAGGAAAGAAGAGAGTTTAAAAGCAAATAGGGCATGGTTTCCCGTCCTGGAAAACACAAAATGCTCTACCTCTTACAATAGCACAACAGATAAGATTAGAATTTCAGTAGCCAATTCAGATGCAAAAGAACCTCCTCAGGAAAGCGTCTCCATTAGCATGTCACAGCCTGGGGAACTCCTACAAGATAACGACTCAGCCCTACCCCTCCTTCCTGAGTAGATATAAATTACCTGCCTACCATTTTTCTTCTCACCCTGACACAGAGAGTACTCCATCTTTTTGGGTTATACCTCTGAGGATGCCAGTCACAGCTGCTTGGCGAAACATCAGGGTCCTACAATGCCAAGACCACGGCCATACAGCCCAGAAAATCTACAACAACTAATGAACACCAGCTGTGAAAGCCTTCAGCAGCATATTTGGCTGTCAAGCATACACTCCTAAGGTGCTGCTTCATAATTTTTGGTTGTAGGAAGGAACAGCCCACAGAAAACATGCCTCTTGCCATTCTTAGCAGGATTCTGCTTTCCTTGATGTAAAGTCTTGGTTACCTCGATATACTCAGTAGTCATGAATACAACTTAGAATTGCTTAACCAACACAGACACCTTCTGTTTTGCAACTCATATTCCCGCTCCACCCATTTCCCGTAAAGTGTGAATGCTTTCAAAAGAACACCTTACAAGTCATTTCCTATTGTGTATTGTAATTATCTGTTATAATAGGGAATAAAGGCTTAATTAGCTTTCAGGGCTGCAGATATGATTTAATTAGCTTTCAAGCCATACATGGAACACCTGCCTAGGTGAAGCCAAAGCTCATTTTGCTCCATTTTGAATGGAAGGTCAGGCTGGTGGGCTTGCGTCCCTAAAGGTTTGTAAGCAATTGGATTTTTGAAACTTCAGGATACTTTCTTCGCTGGCTTAATTAACAACAGCTTGATTGACTGTAAGGGCCTGCCAAGAGTTGGGGTTTCGGGGAGGGAACATGCTCCTGAAATTGAAAAGTATTCATTTACCAAGGTAAAGGTAAAGGTAAAGGTTCCCTTGCTCAAAAGCCAGTCAAATCCGACTCCAGGGTTGCGGTGCTCATCTCCGTTTCAAAGCCGAAGAGCCAGCGCTGTCCGAAGACGTTTCCGTGGTCATGTGGCCGGCATGACTAAACACCAAGGTGCACGGAACGCTGTTACCTTCCCTCTACGAGACTTCACTGGGAGTGGAACAGGGTGGACTTCCCAGCTGAAGTTGCAGATGCTTTGCTCAAGCAAACCCTCTTCCGCCAGACAAACACCTTCTATATGTTGCCTTTTTGTAATGTGGCTCAGAGAAATTTTCTTCCCGCCTTACAGAAAGACTCCCTAATAACGTTTATAACTCCTCTTGTAGTCATAGTGAGGTGGAAGACGGCATGGCATAGCCCAATCTCATCAGATAGAATCACAGAATCACAGAGTGGGAAGGGGCCATACAAGCCATCTAGTCCAACCCCCTGCTCAGTGCAGGATCAGCCTAGAGCATTCCCGACAAGTGTTTGTCCAGCCGCTGCTTAAAGACTGGCAGATCTCAAAAGTTAAGCGGGGTTGGTGCTTGAATGAAGGGACCACCAAGGAAAACTCTGTAGAGGAAGGCAATGGCCAAACACCTCTGCTTCCCCGCTTGCCTTGAAAGCCCCTTGCTGGGGTCGTCATAAGTCTTGGATGGGAGACCACCAAGGAAGACCCTGCAGAGGAGGGAAATGGCCAACCACCTCTGCTTCTCACTTGCCTTGGAAGCCCCTTGCTGGGGTAGCCATAAGTCTTGGATGGGAGACCACCAAGGAAGGCTCTGCAGAGGAAGACAATGGCCAACCACCTCTGCTTCTTACTTGCCTTGAAAGTACCTTGCTGGGGTCACCAAACGTCTTGGAAGAGAGACCAGCAAGGAAGGCTCTGAAAAGGAAGGCCAGGGTAAACCACCACGGCTTCTCCCTTGCTTTGGAAACTCTTTGCTGGGGTCGCCATAAGTCTTAGATGGGAGACCACCAAGGAAGGCTCTGCAGAGGAAGACAATGGCCAACCACCTCTGCTTCTCACTTGCCTTGAAAGTACCTTGCTGGGGTGATCGTAACTCTTGGATGGGGAAACCAACAAGGAAGACTCTGAAAAGGAAGGCCATGGCCAACCACCTCTGCTTCTCCCTTGCCCTGGAAGCTCCTTCCTGGGGTCACCAAAAGCCAGTTGCCACTGGACAGCACTTGCATCGTGTATGTGAACCGAGCACCATTTTACAGTATTCTGAAAGGGAAGGCCCTTTCTTCTTCCATGCTGTTACACAAACTCTCCACCCTACTGCCAAAGTGCTTCCTTTATATTAAGCAGTTCCTTTTATTGAAAGGACCTTATTGAAACAGGACACATCTCATCTGCCCACTGAACATGCCTTCCGAATGCCTCCTGCTACCTAGAAGCCATTCATGCAAGCGGCTCCTTATGAAACTTTGCCCTCTTTCCTTCTCTGTACGGAGAGCCAACTTCATCCTCTCCGATTACATACCGCCACTATATACAGCAAATGGTTGACATGAGTGACAAATCTCGCGCTTACACCACTTGCCAACTTAGGATATAGAAGGGATCAGGTTCCTCTTATAACCGATCGGCTAAAAACATCCTTTGCCCAAGGAGCGTAGGAAAGAGGGGCACAGACACTGCAGACGGGCAGTCCGCAGGAGCAAGGAAGAAAAACTGCGGAGGGAGAGTCATGCAGGGCAAGTCAGTCCCTCCCTCTGTCCACCAGGGACTGCTCAGCAGCTCGCACCGAAGGGCTCCATGGTCTAGTGCTGTCTGATTGGCATTTTAGGCTCCGTTTGTGTGGCAAGCAAAATTGGGCCCAAGTAGCACGCAATGAGGGAGCTGCGGTGGCTCAAGTGGTTAAGACGCTAAACGGCAGGCTGTGGAAGGTCGGTAGTTCAGCAGTTCGAGACCCGAGTGCGCCGCATGACGGAGTGAGCTCCCGTCTCTAGCTCCAACTCCTGCCAACCTCGCAGCTTGAAAGCAAGGAATTGCAAGTAGATAAATAGGTACCACTTCGGTGGGAAGGTAACAGCGTTCCGTGCACCTTGGTGTTTAGTCATGCCGGCCACATGACCACGGAAATGTCTTCAGACAGCGCTGGCTCTTCGGCTTTGAAACGGAGATGAGCACCGCAACCCTAGAGTCAGATTCGACTGGCTTTCGAGCAAGGGAACCTTTACCTTTACCTTTTTAGCACGCAATGAGAGCGATGCAAAGGTGAACCCAGTTCTCTGTCTCCGTCATTTTCCCGCAAGCCACATGGTAGCTTTCTATTTGCCTACAGGTATTTAACTGTGCCTTAAGTTCCATGCGCCTCGGCATCTAGTCATGCCGGCCACATGACCAGGAAACATCTTCGGACAGCGCTGGCTCTTCGGCTTGGAAATGGAGATGAGCACCACATCCCTAGAGTCAAATCTGACTGGCTTTCGAGCAAGGGAAACCTTTATCGTTACCTATTTAAGTGCTGATTCTCATCTCCAGTGTCAGATATTTCCCCCAATAACTTCCCACATGGTCCAAGTTTTCCTCTGCATTCATAAGGACTGGAAAGTTGTTTGATCCATTTTTCGAACAAGAATCTGCTTTATGTATACTCTGGTGTTCTAGCCAGGAGACACACACACATATACATACATACATACATACATACATACATACATACATACATACGTACGTACGTGCGTGCGTCCGTGCGTGCGTGCTTGGCTCCATTTGTGTGGGAAGCAAAATTGGGCCAAAGTAGCATGCAATGAGATACAAGGGTGAACCAAGTCCTCTGTCTCCGTCATTTCCATGCAACCTAAATGATCTGCAATAGGAAGGGGGAATCGGCAAAAACAAAATAAAAATAATACCTCCTTTCCATTAGTGGAAATCCACTGCTGGATCTGACCAAAAATGTGGGACAGGTGTTTATGCACAGCCTGGTATAATCTTAAGGAGATGGGTGTGTGTGTGCATTTTTTAGCTATTAGCTTCATTCAAAGGATGGACTTTGTTTACAATATTTACTTAAATAAATACCTACAGGCAAATACGAGAAGGGGGGGGAGGGAGAGGCTAGAACAGCAGAGTATATATAAAGCACACTCTTGTTCAAAAAATGGATTAAGCAAGTTCTGTCGTAGGCAGGAGACATTCAGGCAGGAGACATTCAGCATTGTTCACAACAACGACGAAAATATAAGAACATGAAGCAATTTTAGTTTTAAAAGCCTTTCTTATAAAGGATAGAAGTTCAAACAAACATGGAAATAGATACTGGGGGCAGGAAAAAGCAAAAGCTTCCAGTGGAACATCTACAACACACAGTGGCCCTTCAGAGCATGCTTGGAATTCTCTTTTAGAACCACAGTGTGGTGCCACCTGTCCGATAGCTTCCAGATCTGTTTCTGAAACCTACACGAAGCCCTTGGGTTTAATGCACCCCACTCCCCAGTTTTAATCCCCAGACACATTGAAATGTAAATTAACTACACATGCCAGCCTTCTTCCATTATGACTCTCGCATTTCCCTAAGTGCCACTTTATTTCTACTGCCCAGCTTCCAATTGTAAGATCCTTGGGGCAGAGGCCTGTCCTCTTGGCTTTATGCCACAGAAGTGCAAAGTGCACTCATGGTGCTTTGTAAACAAACAGTACTGCCATCATAGGCAGTTGGCGTTTCAGCTGTTCAATCCTGAGGTTCCGATTGCTGCCTTTGTGGCATATGCTCTGCTGGGTAAGCTTGGCGTTTGCCCACCTGTGGCACGTAACACCCCGTCTTTGAGAAATTAAGGATCAAGAGAAAAAAATGATGAGAAACTTGGCCTCCATAGTGACGCTCCAGGAATTTCCCGGTATCTATATTGGTCTCCTCTCCACCCTCCTCTGGCACTGCCCTCGAAATATCCTGGCCTTTGCCAAGGCAACCTGGTGACCCTACTGCCAAGTTTCTGTTGGGTTTCTATTGCTCTTGCTATTGGAATTAAATAATTTCACACACACACACACACACACACTTATCTGCAAAGGCTGGCTTCCAACACCTGATGCTGATTCCTAGGAGCCCAAAGTATTTTTCTTGCCTCGCCCTTTCATGTCTGAACCAAACACGCAAATGTGGGCGGGGGGGGGGAGATATGCCCACATAAGACACCAACACTACATCCTAAATGTCTGAGCCACAGAAATGAGGGTTCCAATTATGCAGCCTTGCTGCTTAACCGCCAACAGTCAAGAAATGACTCCTGATTTACACATCCGCACGGAACGCTCAGCAAGAGGAAGCAGTCTTAAGTTCTTTTTAGAAATTATGGCCAGAGAATGCCAGCTGCATGATGAAGGCAAGCAGGTGATTCATTACGGATACACGGGGGACGGGGAAGGAAGGTGCCACGGAATCCAGGATGCAACATCTCCAAAATGACAGCTCTATCTGCGCTTCTGGCTGGTAGATCGCGTTTAGATTAAAGAGTCTATTTTTAGAACCGTTGAGCATACATAAATAGAATGAATAAAATCTAAACGCACATGCGTGCCTGAACTCCCCGGCAGCTACCACCAGTGTAGGCTTCTGTAATACTCAGAGCTGGATTAAGAGGCACAAACTAGACAGACAGACGATAGACAGACAGACAGACAGACAGACAGACAGACAGATAGAAGAATAGATAGATTATGAAGGATGGATGGATGGATGGATGGATGGATGGATAGATAGATAGATAGATAGATAGATAGATAGATAGATAGATAGATAGATAGATAGATAGATAGATAGATAGATAGATAGATAGATAGATAGATAGATAGATAGATAGATAGATAGATAGATAGATAGATAGATAGATAGATAGATAGATAGATAGATAGATAGATAGATAGATAGATAGATAGATAGATAGATAGATAGATAGATAGATAGATAGATAGATAGATAGATAGATAGATAGATAGATAGATAGATAGATAGATAGATAGATAGATAGATAGATAGATAGATAGATAGATAGATAGATAGATAGATAGATAGATAGATAGATAGATAGATAGATAGATAGACAGACAGACAGACAGACAGACAGACAGGCAGGCAGGCAGGCAGGCAGGCAGGCAGGTTACAGATAGACAGATGACAGACAGACAGGTGATTGATAGATGATAGACACAGACAGATGATTGGTAGATAGGGAGACAGATGATAGGTAGGTAGGTAGGTAGGTAGGTAGACAGACAGACAGATGATAGGTAGGTAGACAGGTAGATGATTGATAGAAAGATAGATGATGATGATGACGACGACGACAATGATAGATGATAGACAGACAAACATAGAGACAGAGAGAGTGTGCATCTTTAACATGGGATTTCTGCCTTGTCCGCAGCATGCACACAAATCTCAGTGCCAGACCTGAGGTGTCCATTGAGCTAAGATTCTGAACGTCCTGGTCAGACGCCAGTGGTCCAGGTAGGCGACACTACAACACAGGGTTGCCAGCCTCCAGGGTGGAGCTTGGCGTTCTCTCCTGGAATGGAACTTGATCCCCTGGGCGACAGAGATCGGCTCCCATGGAGAAAGTGGCAGCTCTGGAGGGTAGAATGTGTGGCATCTGTCTCCCCCCCCCCTCAAATCTCCAGGAATTCCCCAACCCAGAGTTGGCAGCCCTGCTAGGGTTGCAGGAGGACACCTGCTTGGCAACAAGATAAAAATAAAAAAACAAACATGCTGCCAACCTCTGTTCTAGTATGACACATTCCAGGTACAACCTGGAAGTAACAATAGGTAGATCTAGGAATCACCGGAAACTCTATGGTCACTGGCATCATGCGCACCACACATTCCTACCCACCAAACTTTCCGCTGTTCGCCAGGCTTGGCGGGGCAACCCCAACGATAGCATTTTGGTGTGATATGTGTGTGGAAACAGAAATCCCCAGGTACCATTTGTGGAGGGAAGGGACTGAATCCAAAATGTTTTGTAAATACAACCAGTTCTTGAAAAATTATATATTTTTTGCAAATTTTTATTAATTTATACACAGAAAGGGGGGAAGGGGGAAGGGAGGTAGATAAGAAAAATATAGAAATATTTTAAAAATTCCAGTTTAGCATTCTGCATGCATATCTCCTCATTACAATTCCATAACTACTTCATCTATCATTCTTACTAATCTTCGCTTAATCTTATTTGCTCAATACTTAAGTTTTAGCCAGTCATTAAACGCCGTAAGTTCTTGAAAAAAAAACCTACCACACTCATGTCCAGACCCAAATGGCCGAGAATGGTGTGTATGACGTTACCCGCATCTTGTCCTCATACGACAGGGGAACACAAAACAGCCGGTGTAGTATAGTGGCTAGAGCATTAGGATGAGAGTCTTCTGAGAGACCAAGGTCGCCCAACTGGCTGCACGTGGAGGAGTGGGGAATCAAACTCGGTTCTAAATGTGTTCGGTTCTCCCAGAGTAGAGTCCATCGCTCTTAGCCACTACACCAAACTGTTGTGTCTTGTCTTATTAAGGTGGAGGGAGGCTGATAGATTTAAATGACCCAAACATTTCTGTAGCCCAGGGGTTCACAAGTCTAACAGTGCTACCTTTAAACAGATTTCCACCCTTCTAATCCCATTGACTTCAAATTTTAATTATACGCTTTCATTTCCCCTTTCTCCCATGACTAAAAAGTCCTACCCCAGAACTTCCACTTAGTACCAAATCATCACAACCCCACACGCTTCCACCAAATTAATGCCCCAACCAGTGTTCCCTCTGAGCTGAGTTAGTGTGAGCTAGCGCACAGTTTTCTAGCCTCCGGCTCACAGAAATTTGCCTTTGCTCGGGACGGATGGCTCCAGAGCAAACTGATTTATGCAGCAGCCAAATTGCTCGCTCACAGCTTTAATGCCAGGAGCTCACAAAATAGAAATTTTGCTCACGAGATGCCACAGCTTAGAGGGAGCACTGACCCCAACAGGGCATTATGTCCCCCAACGGAAATGCACCCAGTGGAGATGGCGCCCTGAGAAATAGCCCTATCACAGAACGTAATAGTGATGGCACCTGATTTGTCTGACGTGCATTGAAGAGAATACACAGAGTTCTGCCACGCTACCGTTTATTCGTTTATTTATTGACTTCATTTATGCCTCACTCTTTCTCCCCAGTGGGGATCCAAAGAGGCTTACATCCAATGTTCCCTCTAAGCTGTGGAGACTTGTGAGCAAAAAATCTACTTTGTGAGCTACTGGCATGAAAGTTGTGAGCGAGCGATGTGGCTACTGTATAAATTAGTTTGCTCTGGAGCCATCCCTTCCTGAGCTAAGACAGAAATGTGTGAGCTGGAGGCTAAAAAACTGTGAGCTAGCCCACACTAACTCAGCTTAGAGGGAACACTGCTTACATCGTTCTCCTCTCTTCCATTTCATCCTCACAACAGCCCTGTGAGGAAGGTTAGGCAGAGGCTGTATGTGACTGGCCCAAGTATCCATGACACGGAGCCAGTTTGGTGTAGTGGTTAAGTCCACGGACTCTAATCTAGGAGAACTGGGTTTGATTCCCCACTCCTCCACATGAAGCCTGCTGGGTGACCTTGGGCAAGCCATAGTTCTGTCAGAGCTGTTCTTGAAAAAGAGCAGTCTCTGTCAGAGCTCTCTCAGCCCCACCTACCTCTCCTCCTCCTCCTCCTCTTCTTCTTCTTCTTCTTTTCCTCCTCCTCCTCCTCCAGCAGGGATTCAAACCTGGGTCTCCCAATTTTAGACTGGACATTCCAGGGCAAGATTCCAGCCAGCTTTTCACTTCTGCTAATACAACGACGGCGCAGATTTTTCACGACACAAACCACCGCTGCATCACACTATAAGTTTGCTAACTTTCCCTCCATCTGCACATTGACTGCTTTCATTATGCCGTGCTGACCTAACCCCGGTAGAAAAGGGAATTAAAAGGAAGCCTTCCACAGTCAGTGCTGCCCCTGTGGCTCTGTGTAATCTCCAATTCTGTTCAGAGGAGCCTGATCTATTGACATGGCAACTGTGGGGGGAAGAAAGGGATCCCAATTTAAAATTTAAATAGCATTTTTCTTCCACCCCTCGGTTCTAAAGGCCAGCAGCAAAGCCTCCCCCCCCCCCCCGCCACCATTGTTTCAGAAATGCTTTCACTATACAACACCCCCCCCCCTCCTAACAGAATGCCTTCAGACACAACTGTTCTCCTTAAAAAGAGGCAGCACAACAGAAGGGGGTGGGGGGAAGCAGCACCTCCATTTTAATGCAAATATATATTATCCCTGTTGTGAAGCAGCAGGTGTTTGGCCCTGCTATACACAGACACACACTTCCTCCCACCCAAAAAAAAAAGACAGACTGGGCCCCGCTAGTGTTGCCTGCAAGTTCCCAGCTAGTCATTTCTAATTTAAAATCTGTGCACACATTTTTTTTAAAATAAACAATACAGGGACTGGTGTAAAGCAGGGATGTTTGCATTGTGTCGCACCGTTGTACAAATACAACCGTCCACTGCAAACACTGGACGTTACCGGGCAAGATTCCAGCCACCTTTCCGTTTCTGCTAATATATCGATTGCACAGATTTTTCGCGACAAATAAGAGTGAGGGTTTTTTAAAAATCTTTTGGAGTTACTCCAGCTTGTGAGTTTCTTTCTTCCCCATCCCCAAAAGCCCTGTTCTGAATTCCCATTCCGATGTCAATCCATGCAACCACTGAAAAGACTGGCTAGTCTTTTGCTGCCTATTGAAAAGGAGCTTAAAAAAAACACCAACATTTTATTCATAGAGTCGTAAGGTCTGTTTATCCTGTTGTGTATGACAGAACGTGCGTACAAACATCCTACCAGCAGGGGGCGCACAAGGCACTCTAAGAACACCAGCCATCAATGTAATCAATGATGCTGTTAAACAAAGGAAATTAACAATACATCTCCAGATGGAAAGCAATACATTATTCATTAGCCCACTGTAGCGGCTATGTCCACAGGGCAAAATCCGAATCAGGTCGCACACACTGCTCTATTCCAACAGGCATATGCGGGGGACACACATACATAAACGCGACAGGTAAGTCCCCCTTCGAAACTAAAGGGTGAATCACCCAACGTCACATCAGGACACAATAAGCAGATGTTTAATTCTAAGGAATACTATGGGTCCGATCACCCGCAGAAGTAGCCGCACGATACGAACGAATGCCGGGCGGATGTTACGGGCGCGATCACACGGGAACATCAGGCAAAGTGCCCCGCACCCGTTGCCAACCTGTTTTGCATCCCCAAAGAAGCGGGGTTAAAAAATACTGGGGAAAGTGCAGCATCAAACGGGTTTGTGACGGGCCGCAGATGGACTTCCCCGTGTGATTGCTCTGGCGCACTCCCATTGCGTCAGCGATCCCTCGTTGCGGCGCGCCAGAAACACGCTGCAAAGGGAAAAAACCGATTCACCTGCCACTGCATCTGATCGCGCAGTGGCGGGTCAAATTACTGCGGTGCAAATAGCCTCGCTTCCTCCCCCCCCCCCGGCGCGCGCGTTATCTGGCATGTGTGACCGCACCCTATGATGTGCAAATGTTACAAGGTTAGGACTGCAAGAGATCATGTAAATATGGTCTGAATTACCATTGACCAGAATTGGTATTATCATCCAAGCTGGAGGTGTATAAAGTCTGAAGTGCTGACGTGCTGGGTGAACACAATGCATACTTACAATGTGCTGGTTTCCATGCATACACACCAGACAGCTCCACCCACAGACAAGCAAGGATTGGAACTGATCCAAAGTTCAAGAGACGGTCACGGTAATACGACGTACGTACATATGAAGCTGCTTTATAACGAAACAAGACCGTTGACCAGAGAGCCAGTTTGGTGTAGTGGTTAAGTGCGCGGACTCTAATCTGGGAGAACCGGGTTTGATTCCCCACTCCTCCACTTGCAGTTGCTAGATGACCTTTGGGCAAGCCATGGTTCTGACAAGAGCTGTCCTTGAAAAAGAGCAGTTTGTGTCAGAGCTCTCTCAGCCCCACCCACCTCACAGGGTGTCTCTTGTGGGGAGGGGGAGGGAAAGGAGATTGTAAACTGCTCTGAGACTCCGAGTGAAGGGCGGGGTATAAATCCAATCTCCTCTTCTTCTTCTTCTTCATCAGGGTCAGTATTGCCTACTCAGACTGGCAGCGGCTCTCCAGGGTCTCAGGCGGAGGTCTTTCCCATCACCTACTCCTTGGTCCTTATGACTGGAGATGCCGGGGACTGAACCTGTGACCTTATGCATGCCAAGCAGATCTTCTACCACTGTGCCATGCCCCCCCCCAATACTGCCTCTCCTTCATCTCATCATGTCTGCTACTGATCTGTCTTGTTGGTTATCCACCTCCCGGCCGATCTCTAGCACCTGGCTTCTCCCACAACTGTTGCTACCGTTCTATGTGTTGTTGTTTTTGGGGGGATGCATATCCCAGTTCGGCAGGACTTAACAAGTGGAGGGTAACTATGAAAAGCGGCTAGCCCTTTAAGTGTTTATTTACTTTATTTCTAGCCCACCTGAGACTCAAGGCAGATTACAGAATGTAAGAACAAATGTGATCAGACTGCAGGAGGAGGAGGAGGAGGAGGAGATCGGATTTATACCCCGCCCTTCACTTGGAGTCTCAGAGCGGCTTACAAACTCCTTCCCCTTTCCCTCCCCACAACAGACACCCTGTGAGGTAGGTGGGGACTGAGAGAGCTTTGACAGAAACTGTTCCTTTCAAGGACAGCTCCTGTCAGAACTATGGCTTGCCCAAGGTCATCCAGCATCTGCAAGTGGAGGAGTGGGGAATCAAACCAGGTTCTCCCAGATTAGAGTCCGCACACTTAACCACTATACCAAACTGCCCCCCCCCTGGAAGTGACTGTGGCTCAGTGGTAGCAAATCCGCCTTGTGTGCAGATCCCAGGTTCAATCCCTGCTATCTCCAGTTAAAGGGGACCAGGCGGAGTAGGTGATGGAAAAGACCTTAATTTGAAACCCTGGAGAGCTGCTGCCATTCTGCGTAGACTTTGATGTACCAAGGGTCTGATTCAGGATAAGGCAGCTTCACGTGAGGGGCCGTGGCTCAGTGGTAGAGCATCTGCTTGGCATGCAGAAGGTCCCAGGTTCAATCCCATCCATCTCCAGTTGAAAGGACCAGGCAGTCGATGATGCGAAAGACCCCTGAGAGTTGCTGCCAGTCTGAGTAGACAATACTGACCTCCTCCCCTTTTTTTCAGTGATGAATCCATAACATTTATTGCACTAATGCCACAAAGATATTGACACACATGATTCTTTTCATTAAGAACTCCAAGTTAAAGGTGTCCACTGATACTCGTTCAAACACACACTACTCACCATTCCTCTCTGAAAACACGCTGCAGTATAACACACACACAGAGACACACACACACACACACACACACACACACGTCTTATATGGTCTAATTTACATGTCACTTCCTCTAATCCAGGTAATACGGTCCATTGACACCGCTTGTGAAACAATTATGACACTATAAAATGCAGCTTCTCTCTAAAGGAGTGGACACCTCATTCCACCACAGTAGCTTTCAGTAGCAACGAACATGCAACGAAAATGAAATTGAGCAAACTTCAGAGGACAGCGGAAGACAGGAGGGCCTGGAGGGATCTGGTCCATGGGGTCGCAAAGAGTCAGACTCGACTGTGCGACTGAACAACAACAAAGCTTTCAGTTGGTTGGGAAACTGAAAGATCTGGTGGGAAAGTGGGGGGGGGGGACACAATACTGACCTTGATTAGAGTTCCCAAGTACTTACCGTGATCCGGCAGGGGAAACATGCGGCCGGACCACTCCTCCCTGTAACGCACCATTCCGTCGCCAGGAAGTGACGCTGGGTGACGCTCTGGCTATGGGGCTGAAACTCGATGGTACCATCGAGTTTCCAGCCCCATGGCCAGAGCGTCGCCCTGCGTCACTTTCTGGCGACGGCATGGTGCAGCGCGTCTGTTGTTCCCGCAGGAATGTTCCTGCGAGGACGTCTGTGTCCCCCGCCAAATCATGGTAAGTACTTGGGAAGCCTGACCTTGATGGACCGATTTAGTATAAGGCAGCTTCATGTGTTCAACCATGCAATAGGACTTGGATTGCAAATTAGACAACACCGTGAACAACCATCTGGCTAAGGCAGTTACTTATTCCACTCTTCGCGGGAAGCCACATTCACAGTTGCCACAAACCAAGAGAGCCGTATTTGCTTCCTTCCCTGGGATAAGGCCTGCGTCTCAAGCAGGGCCACAGGTTACCTATTCTGCCAGCAGCAGCTGTTTCAAGGTGAGAACTACCTCCTAGCCACAAAGCACAGAATCACAGATTTGGATATGGAGCAGAGGTCCATCAGTGGCTATTAGCCACAAGGTATAGATAGGAACTCCCGGTCTGGGACAAGGGATGCTCTGTATCCTTGGTGCTGGGGGGGGGAAGAGTGGGAGGGCTTCTGGGTTTCTGGCCCCACTGCTGGACCTCCTGATGGCACTGGTATTTTTGGCCACTGTGTGACACAGAGTGTTGGACAGGATGGGCCATTGGCCTGATCCAACACTGGCTTCTCTTATGTTCCTATGTTCTTAAGGGGCCATGCAGGATGTCTAGTTCAACCCCCTTTTCTGTGCAGGATCAGCCGAGAGCATCCCTCCAAGGCAAGACGGGGACGGGGCCACATCGGGTAACAGTGTTCGGAAGGGCACGGGTGGCTTGTCAAAGAGCCTGAGCCACTGAGAAAGTTTCACTGCGCTACAGGATTTTTTCAGTAACAGAAACGGCAGTACTGTACAATTTGTGGGGTGGGCGGGGTAAAGCCAACAAAAAATAAATCACAAAATAATGACCGCAAGCTTTCAAACTCCTCAGAACTCTTCCGCCGGCTGGATATTAAGCACAAAGGGGGGGGGGGGAGATGAGATGTTCCAGGGCATGGCGGAAAAGCCCAGGACTGTGCAGCTTTCCTTTGCCTTAAAATGGAGATCTGGAGGTTGCAGATTTAAGACTGCTTAACACTGGGCACAAATCAGGTTTCAAGATCCCCTGAGGGCTCATGGGATAAAGAAGCCAAAATGAAGTCTCCCCTTTTTATAATATTGAAGCTACCCGTTAATAAGAAGCCTTCCCGGTGCTGTAAAAAAAAAACACCCACAGCTCCATGTAAGGCAACAGGGAAAAAACACACACAGTAGCCCTTCTGCTGAAGAAGCTATAGTGTAATTTTAGGCGATGCTCTAGGTAGCAATACAAGGGAACCAAAACTGGATAGCAAATGTTCTTGCGCTCGCCAGACCTTTTACAGTAAGAACGTAAGAGAAGCCAATGTTGGATCAGGCCAATGGCCCATCCAGTCCAACACTCTGTCACACAGTGGCCAAAAATGCCAGGTGCCATCAGGAGGTCCAGCAGTGGGGCCAGGACACTAGAAGCCCTCCCACTGTTGCTCCCCCCCCCAAAGCACCAAGAATACAGAGCATCCCTTGCCCCAGACCAATAGTTCCTATCTATATTTTGTGGCTAATTGCCACTGATGGACCACTAGATGGGTAACCATAGCCTCGTTTACACAGAGCATTTGCTGTGCTGAAAGCACGGTCGTCCCACGGATTTTCCGGGCACGATCACACCGGAACATCTGGGAGGTGTAGCGCACCTGTGGCTAACCCGTGGCTTCTCACCAAAGATGTGGAGTAAAAAACTACCACATACGAGGTACTAGTTTCCGGGAAACGTGGGGCAAGGGCGGGCGTCTGATCGTGTTTCCGTGTGAATCCTGTGACATCCGGTGCCCATCCATCTCCTGTTGCAAACCGTATTTGGGGCTTTTGTAAGTCTCCACAGGAAGCGCACTAACGATCATGTGCACGCGCAAACTTCGGCAAGAAAAAAAATCCCGTTTGCCACGGAAGCGGCGCCTAGCGATTGCCTGTGTGATTGCGCCATGCCGCTTCTTTGCCGCGCTGCAGGATAGCCGTGTGATTGGCACCTAACGGCCTAACCACAGGACCTTGACGGGACATGTGATCGGGCTGCCGTGCGTTACTTTGCTCCGGGGCTAACAGCCACGCTCCCCCCCCCACATTTTCCGACCCGTGTGACCGGGACTCATGTTTTGTTTTGTTTTTACTAAATTTTAATATAAAAAACTACAATACAAAACCACGACTCTTTGTCAACGATTACATGATGAGTAATATCATAAAAAGAAGCTATAAAAAGAAAGTCTCGCTTAGGAAATCTAAACTAACCAAATACCAGTAGCTTGTACTTGGCTTTAGATATCGTTTCCCAATCAAAGATGTCAATGTCTATTTTATCTAAAATAGGGTACCAGATATTTAGAGGATTGGAAAAATCACTCTCATTTTGGTTATTGGAATGATAAATTGAGAAATTGTCCAACATGAATAGATCCCATACTTTATACCACCACTGAGTTATATTTGGCACCTTAGTATCTTTCCAATACTTTGCAATTAAAATTTTAGCCGCTGTGGAAAGAATACTAATTAATTATTTGACTTTTCCAGAAGGACCATCAGAGGGCCACAAACCAAGGAGAACAGCCAGCGAAAAAGGTAAGTTATAGTTCGTAAGTCTGTGAATGCAGTCTGTTACTTGAACCCAAAAGCTTTGAATAACTTTGCAAGACCACCAATTATGAAAGTAAGTTGCTTTAGATCCGCACTGTTTCCAGCACTGCGGCGACATGGTGGGTATCAAATGAGCTAGTTTAGTTGGTGTTAAGTACTATCTCAACAGGACCTTAGTCTGTCTGTAGCAGTAGAAAAGAGCAAGAGTCCAGTAGCACCTAAAAGACTAACATTTGTAGCAGGGTATGAGCTTTCGTGACTCACAAAAGCTCATCCCCAGCCACAAATTTTGTTAGTCTTGAAAACGTTCCTGGACTCTTGCTCTTTTCTACTGCTAAAAAGGTAAAGGTAAAGGTTCCCTTGCCCGAAAGCCAGTCGAATCCGACTCTAGGGCTGCGGTGCTCATCTCCGTTTCAAAGCCGAAGAGCCAGCGCTGTCCGAAGACATTTCCGTGGTCATGTGGCCGGCATGACTAAACACCAAGGTGCACGGAACGCTGTTACCTTCCCACCGAAGTGGTACCTATTTATCTACTTGCAATTTCTTGCTTTCGAACTGCTAGGTTGGCAGGAGCTGGAACTAGAGACGGGAGCTCACCCCGTCTTGCGGCACCTGGGTCTCGAACTGCTGAACTACTGACCTTGCACAGCCTGCAGTTCAGCGTCTTAACCACTTGAGCCACCGCTACAGACAGACTAACATGGTTACCCATCTAGATCCTTCTCAGCTACTGAATTCTCACCTCCAATGCTCTACAAGCGTCAGTATTTGTTTCTCCAACTGTAAAAAAAAAAAAAAAAATCCTGAAAAGCTATACATTTTTTAGACTATCTATAGAAGCACACAAACAAATTTACAGCTGCAAAAACCTCTTTGCTGGTTAGGTAGGAGGTTTATTTTGTGTGTGTGTGTGTGTGTGTTGAATTATGTGGTCCTACACCCCTGAGCTTTGTGAACAAGCCAAATATAAGAAACCTATCCAAAAATAATAATTCCAGATTCGTATACCATCTAGTCTCTCCCCACCCCCCGTGCAACTTCCTTCCCCAAGCGAGCACAGCTTGGCCTAGAAACCCAGTCTGAGAGCAGAAAGGTGAACTCCGGAGCTCCCTTCGCACAGATGGATGGATGGCACTTGGGACTGAGCAGCCTGAGTGGCAGTAGTACAAAAAGAGGTTGAGTTGGGTCAGACTTTTATTATTCGATGATTTATTTTTTTTAGAAAAGAATAGAAAAGAAAGAAACCCACTTTAAGGATCTCCTCCGCCGATGCCCCCCTTCACCATATGGTTGCAAACGACAGAGGGCAAAGGTTAACCACACAGTTTTCGAAAGGGGTGAAAAGGGAAGATCTACCAAGAATGTTTGCAGGGCTATTTTTGGGCAGGAACGCACAGGAATGAAGTTCCAGCTGGCTCCCAAGTTGGCCACGCCCAGCAGGAACTTATTAGCATAACAGGCCACACCCAACAGCAGAAACTCATTAGGATTGGCTACATTAGGGGTGTGTGGCCTAACATGCAAAGGAGTCTCTGCTACAAAAAAAGGCCCTGGGTTTTGACAACAAACAAGGTAAACAGAATAACAAGCAAAAGGTGGGTGTGGCTGGATAACCACACTTCTGGTAACATGGGGGTGCGGCCTAATGTGCTAATGAGCTGTGCTGTTAGGGGTGTGGCCTGATAGGCTAATGAGTTTCTGTTGTTGGGTGTGGCCTATTATGCTAATGAGTTCCTGCTGGGCTTTTTCTACAAAAAGAGCCCTGAATGTTTGTATTTCATACCCAGAGTATTTCAGGCACTTCCCCTCACCCTTATTTTGGGCCCCACTGAATGGTGTGGGATTGGGTGATAAGGCAGAGTCTCACTTAGTCTCTCACCCTCCTCCCTGCCCTGCAGACGCCGAGCCAAGATTCAAAGATTCTCCAGGTTTAGGAAGTTCTCATTTATTTATTTACTTCATCGATACCTTGCACTTCTCCCCAAGTGGATTGCAATATTCTCCCTTCCTCCATTTCATCTTCACAATAACCCTGTGAGGTAGGTTAGGCTGACAGTGTGACTGGCCCAAGGCCACCCGGCAAGCTTCTGTAGCAGAGTGCGGATTTGAACCTGGGTCCCTATTAGCATTCCCTCTGAGCTGAGTTAGTGTGAGCTAGCTCACAGTTTTTTAGCCTCCGGGTCACACATTTGTGTCTTAGCTCAGGAAGGATGGGTCCATACAGCCCGGAAAATCTACAACAACTACAGAAGTTCTGTTCATGTAGTGAGAACACACACTAGGGTTACCAGCCCACCGGTGGTGGCTGGAGATCTCCTGGGATTACAACTGATCTCCAGGCGACAGAGATCAGTTCCCCTGGAGAAAATGGCTGCTTTGGAAGATGGACTCTATGGCATCATACTCCACTGAAGTCCCTCCCCTGCCCAAACCCCGCCCTCCTCAGGCTCCACCCCCAAAACATCCATGTGTTTACCGGCCCAGAGCTGGAACCCCTAACACACACGCACGCACACATGCATAGATCAAGGAACTATCAAGGAACAAACTCACCAAGGGGGTGTTATTAAGAATAAAGGATCCCGATCCCGAACACACCTTGTATTATATCCAGTGCTCTAGATTTAGATAAGCCAATTTCTGAGCTCAGGCCATCCAAACTATACAATGAGATTCAGTGGCCCGCTATCTTCAGCAAATTCAGCACTTCTCATGTTTGGCACATTTTATTTCGGGGTTTTTTTTTAACTTAAGCCTTTAACTTAATCGGGTTGTGCTAATTAAGAAGAAGGGCGAGCAGCCAGGCCGCAAAATGCCTGTCCACAGTTATGGGCATTCATAGGCAGCTTCCCAACTTCCCCTTTCAGATTTCCCAACACTTAACATTACATCTTCACTCCTGTAAGGACTAGAAACTTGCCCTTTGTTAAGATGGGAAGCAAAGAGGCCCAGGAAGCCACAACAGGATGTTTTGCACTTTCTAGAATCACCACGTTCACTTTTTTTTTTGCCCTCAAGTCACATCTGATGAATGACGAACCTGTGTGGTTTTCAAGGCAAGAGACTTCAGAGGTGGTTTGCCATGGCCTGCCTCTGTTGTTCCAACCCTGGTATTCCTTGGTGGTCTCCCATCCAAATACTGACCAGGGCTGACCCTGCTTAGCTTCTAGGAATCGATGAGATCAATCTAGCCCAGAGGTAGTCAAACTTTCTGGGCCAAAAAACCCACAAGATCTAACTGTGAAGATACTGCAATGCTGATAAATAAAGGAACAGGACAGATATGAACTCTAACTGGCTGGACACACTGGGAGCATCGGGAACGGCAGTGGTACTACTACTATCTTAGGGGCTCTCACGAGCAGTTTTCAAAAGAGCTCTCTCAGCACTACCAACCTCACAGGGTGTCTGTTGTGGGGAGGGGAAGGGAAAGGAGTTTGTAAGCCGCTCTGAGACCCCTTCAGGTAGTGAAGGGCAGGGTACAAATCCAATCTCCTCCTCCTCCTCCTCCTCTTCTTCTAAATCAACTACCATGACAACTCTCAGCTAAGCAGGTGAACTCAAACGATGAGGCAACAGCACATGCTACAGACGGCCTGTGATCTGGAACGGCTATTTCTGACATGAAAGTCAACATCCGTGCACGCTCTGGGTGAACTGCCCCCAGAACCGATGCAGAATTTTAGGCTAACTAGCAATTTGGGGGGGGTTTCCCTTTCTTACTCAGTACTCCGTGGAGGCAACCTTCCTGTAAAGCCAGCTGACAGCCTTGCTAAAAACAAACACCCAGGAGAAAGCATGCAAAGCATCTGGCTCTCCTCGGCACCCCCTCCGATCTTTGCCGAGATGATGCACAAGATAGCGGAGGCAGGCGGCCCTCGAGTCAGTATGGCTTGGCCCAGGCTTTAAACTAAGGGCGAGGGAAGACGATCTGCAGGATACTCACCCCAAGGGATGCCGCTGCCCGCTGGGCCCGCTGGTCGTGAAAGCGGCCCAAGTGATAAACAGCAACCCAGCTTTGAAAAGCGACTGGCTGAATGGGACCGGTCTGAACAGGGAAGAGTGCCTGCTCGAACTTGCCAAACCAGATCCCAATCCGTCTTCTCAGGGGTCAGTTCTGACAGACACGTGCTCGGTCAAGGAGACGCCTTAGGGCTCCTTCAAATTCAGCTGCTCAAAGTCTGCCTCAGAGTGACTTGCTGCTTGTAGACAACCCCTGGCCCTTGGCAGCCCTCCCAATTTTCACCCTAATCCTGCAAGTCTTGCAATGCTGGGGGGGGCCCTTCAGTTTGCAGCTGGTTGGTAAAAATGTGGGAAGTAGGCAGCGCTAGCCCTCAGCCACTCAAGTTAAGTCCACAACCGAACAAGGAATCTTTGTACAAGAACTGGCTACTTGCCACTGAGATGACAATAACTAATGGCTGATTTGCACAACCTATTTTCCTACTGGATTTCTGCAGTTGCTATACTGTGGCATACATAAATATCCAAGGAAGGTCAGTCAATCCTAAAAGAAATCAACCCTGACTGTTCCCTGGAAGGCCAGATAATGAAACTGAAGCTCAAATACTTTGGCCACCAAATGAGAAGGGAGCACTCACTGGAGAAGACCCTGATGCTGGGAAAGACTGAAAGTCAAAGAAGTCGGGGACGGCAAAGGATGAGATGGTTAGACAGTGTCATAGATGCAATGAGCATGAAATTGAGCAAACTTCAGAGGACAGCGGAAGACAGGAGGGCCTGGCGGCATCTGGTCCATGGGGTCGCGAAGAGTCGGACTCGACTGTGCGACTTAACAACAAAAATACCCCACCTTCCCACAGTGCAACGCCGCTTTACAAGTCAAAGTTCTGATGAAAGAAAAAAAGAAAAACCAGTCCGCCGCATATAATACGGGATATAAAATGTCCACATTAAAACAGAAGTCCCAGTTTGCAAAAACAGATGCGGAAATCTCTACACGGTAGAAACATGTTTTTAACCCCACTCCCCAAAATAGCCCTGGCCCATAAATCAACAGCAGGCCCTACAAAACAGAAATGTCTTTCAAGCCTTGCAGGGAAACAGAAAGGGATGCCTCGCATATCCCCTTGGGAAGAGAGCCACAACTGAGAAGCCACATGATACAGCCACTGCTGAATGAACTTGATGATCAGACCTCATTGCGCAGACTTGAGATGACACGTAGGCTCATATGGAGAGAGGTATGAAGATCCCAGATCACAAAGGGTTATACGAGCTGCCATAAGGGGCTGCCCTCTTCCACAAACAGTCTAGTAGTCCATTCATTTGAAATTTCCCAAGAAGTCCATCAGTGGCTATAAGCCACAAGGTATAGGTGAAACACTGTCTGGGGCAGTGGTGCTCTGTATTCTTGGTTCTTGGGGGGCCACAGCAGGAGGGCTTCTGGAGTTCTGGCCCTGCTGGTGGACCTCCTCATGGCACCTGGGTTTTGGCCACTGTGTGACACAGAGTGTTGGACTGGATGAGCCATTGGCATGATCCAACATGGCTTCGCTGATGTTCTTCTGTCTGGGGCAGTGATGCTGTGTCTTCTTTGTGCTTGGGGGGGCACAGTGGGAGGGCTTCTGGAGTTCTGGCCCTGCTGGTGGACCTCCTGATGGCACCTGGGTTTTGGCCACTGTGTGACACAGAGTGTTGGACTGGATGGGCCATTGGCCTGACCCAACATGGCTGCTCTTATGATCTTATGTCTGGGGCAGTGATGCTGTGTCTTCTTGGTGCTTGGGGGGGCCACAGTGGGAGGGATTCTGGAGTTCTGGCCCCGCTGGTGGACCTCCTGAGGGCCCCTGGGTGTGACACAGAGCGTTGGACTGGATGGGCCAATGGCCTGACCCAACATGGCTGCTCTTATGTTCTTGTTGCTTATCTTCTCGGTAGTTGGAATTACAATGATGAAAATGGCAAACAAAGCTCCGGGAGTGAGGAGGTTCTCTTCTGCTTCTCCTTCAAGATCACTGCCACAGAGCTGAAAAAGCACATAGCAGGCTGATGCTTGCCTGATATATACTCACATAGCAATAAAGGACTGTTGCCCAACCCTTCCTCAAGTATACCCAGATCCCAAAGCTGAAGGAGCCTGAGGTATGTTCCGCTCCCTAGGTAACTTGCCAACTCCAGTACTGCAGGCTGCCAAAGATGTATGGTTCAAGGAAATCAAGAAGCATTTATAAGATAAGGATCAGGTATCAGGAGCCACTGGATCAAAAGCTGGCTTGCAGAGCAGCAAAAGATGGGAACAGGGAAGCCTGGAACTGTAGATCCTGGATTTGCTGGGAGGAGGAGGAGGTTGGAGTTATACCCCACCCTCCACTACCCGAAGGAGTCTCAGAGTGGCTTACAATCTCCTTTCCCTCCCCCTCCCCACCACAGGCACCCTGTGTGAGGTAGGTGGGACAGAGAGCTCTTTCGAGAACTGCCCCTGAGAGAAGAGCTCTGAAAGGACTTGTAACTGACCCAAGGTCATCCAACAACCGCATGTGGAGGAGTGGGGAATCAAACCTGGTTCTCCCAGATTAGAGTCTGTGCTCCTAACCACTGCACCAAACTGGCCCTCAAGGAGGAAACTGGCCTTGGCCCATCGATCCATAGCATCTTCTCAAAGTAGCCCTCCAGCAAACCTTGTTGCCAAACAGTTGCTCCGAAGAGAGTTTTCATTTGTGTTACTCTACGGTGGCAGTAAAGCACTGGGTGTTTAAGACTCGATACATTTCCACCCATTTTAACACAGCTTAACCAGACGTTGCATGCACAAATTCTTAAATGAATCAATGCAAGATTTCAACAGCACTTCCGGAATATAAAAAGTGCCATCACGACGATCCTGTGAAGTAGGCTGTTCACTGCTGTCCCTCTGAAGAACAGAGACTGAGAAACAGCAGCTCAGCCGGCTTCAACAGGTTCTTTGCCAAGAAAGGACGTGAACCCTGGCTGGGAAATGCAAGCCTGTTAATCAATTCATCACTACATTATTTAGTATATTTTATACATGACACGTTGTAACAAAAATGTTTGGAATGCCTCAAATGTTTTAAAGCGTGCTTCTTAAAATGGTGGAAAGTGTGGTCAAGTTGCAGCTTACGACTACCCCATATGGTTTTCAAGGCATCAGAACATAAGAGAACATAAGAGAAGCCCAATGTTGGATAAGGTCAATGGCCCATCCAGTCCAACACTCCGTCACACAGTGGCCAAAAGTACCAGGTGCCATCAGGAGGTTCACCAGTGGAGCCAGACACTAGAAACCCCTCCCACTGTCCCCCCCCCAAACACCAAGAATACAGAGCCTCACTTGCCCCAGCCTGAGAGTTCCTATCTACAACTTGTTGCTAAGAGCCACTGATGGACCTCTGCTCTTAAGAACATAAGAAAAGCCAATGTTGGATCAGGCCAATGGCCCATCCAGTCCAACACTCTGTGTCACACAGTGGCCAAAAATACCAGGTGCCATCAGGAGGTCCAGCAGTGGGGCCAGGACACTGTATGACCCCCCCCTCAAACACCAAGAAGACAGAGCATCCCTTGCCCCAGACCGAGAGCTCCTACCTATACCCTGTGGCTAATAGCCACTGATTGGTCCTCTGCAAGAGACAAGCAGAAGTAGTTCGCCATTGCCTGCCTCCGCGTAGCAACTCTGGCGGGCTCCCTTCCTTAACAGAGCCAACCCTGTTTGTCTTCTGAGATCCGATGAGATCAGACTGACCTGGGCCATACAGGTGAGGCTAAGCATTTGTATCGTCCAGTTTCGTTCATTAGGGAGCTATGGATTTTACTTTTGTGCATGAAAAGGGCTCCTGACTGGAAGCCGCGTATATAATATATACGGAGGTAGCCTTACAAAAGGGGCCGCGGTGGCTCAGAGGTTAACACACTGAGCTGCAGACCAGAAGTTCTGTAGTTCGGCAGTTCGAGACCCGAGTGCCACGTGACAAAGTGAGCTCCCGTCTCTGGCCCCAGCTCCTGCCAACCTAGCCGTTCGAAAGCAAGAAATTGCAAGTAAATAGGGACCGCTCGGGTGGGAAGGTAACATAGTTCCATGCGCCTTGGTGTTCAGTCATGCCGGCCCCATGACCACGGAAACATGGAAACATCTTCAGACAGTGCTGACTCTTTGGCTTGGAAGCGGAGATGAGCACCGCCCCCTAGAGTCGGATTCGACTGGCTCTCGAGCAAGGGAAACCTTTGCCTTTACTAGCGTTACACATTGCCCTGACCTAGCCCAATCTTGTGTCAGACCTTGACAGCTAAGCCGGGTCGCCCCTAGTTAGTACTTGGATGGACAACTACCAAGGAAGCCCAGGGTTAACTAAGCAGAGGCAGGCGATGGCCAACCACCTCTGTTCGTCTCTTGCCTTGAAAATCCTACAGGGTCACCAGTCAGCTGCGATTTGATGGCCAAAAAAAAAAAGGCCTTGCATGTTTGCCAAATGCTCAGGTACACTTTACAGGATACCACTGTTAAGAACTCACAGGCTGCCAAAGGATCGAGACGAGAACTGGAGAAAAGGCAGCAATTTCCTACGAGTCCTGATTTGTGGTCTGTTTCCAGGAATACGCGAGAGAAGGAAGAGGTACAGAGAACAAGTTATAGCTTCTTTCAATGTGTGGTATTTTTGTGCAGCCACAGCTGATACACGATACAGAACAGCTGCAGCCTGAAGAGGGTCGGCTCTATTGTTCCCTCTAAGCTGAGTTAGTGTGAGCTAGCTCACAGTTCTTTAGCCTCCGACCAGAGGTCATTTCGGGGGGGATCGCGGGGGATCGCAGTTCCCCCGGGTGAGGTGCGGGGGCGGGGCACACAACAAAGCCCCGCCCCCTTCTTCCGGCCGCCCCCTGCTTCCAGCCTCATTCTGTTGCAGAAGGAGGAAGAAGCAGGAGGGTAAGTTGGCATCCTCCCCCTCTGCCTGGCCGAGGCCACTCCACGTGGCCTCCGCAAGGACTCCCAGCCCCATCCAGGAGCTTCCCCGAGGTAGCTGTGTTAGTCTGTTGCTGCAAAATACTCCAAGAGTTCAAATAGCACCTTTAAGACTAACAAATAGCACCTTTAACCTTTAAGACTAAGACTAACTGAGTGGTGGGTGTGGCCTTATGACACACTTCCGGTGATGGCAGGGGGTGTGGCATATGCTAATGAGTTATGCTAATGAGTTCCCCTAGCTCTTTTCCTACGAAACGACCCCTGCCTCCGACTCACACGTTTTTGCCTTAGCTCAGGAAGGAGGGCTCCAGAGCAAACCAATTTATGCAGTAGCCAAATCGCTCGCTCACAGCTTTAATGGCAGTAGCTCACAAAACAGAACTTTTGCTCACAAGACTCCGCAGCTTAGAGGGAGCATTGGACACAGCATGTCATTAGAGGGAGCATTGGTTGGATCTATTGTCGTCGTCCCCCCACCCCCACCCCGGCTTTTCTCATCTGCAGATTTCACCAGCAGCAGAACTGTTCCGTTCAGAGCAGATCTGAGAAGGACAAGTGCAGCGCTCTGATTTGTTGCATTAATCTCACTGCAAGATTTTTAAAGGTCGGCGTAAAAGCTGTTCTTTTTTTCCCTCATTAGAGTTATTTTCAACTGAGGCTTGGCATCTAATTCACAACAGCGAGAAAAGACCTTGCACTCTGCAATTTTAAAAAAAACAAAAAACCACCAGAAACATAGTTCTTCAGCCTGGGTTGAACAGCTAAATCGCCGCATGTAGTTTTGAGGCTGAAGCAGCTGGGCACCTGATTGCAAAGTTAAAAAAAAAAAACCATACACACACACATGCCAAACCCTGACACAGGCATTATGTCGGAGAGCCTGCTAGAAAAGGTTCTATCATGTCCTGCATACAATAGGTGGCCTTGGTAAATAAGACTATAGCCATTTGTGGGTCCAGCTGTGCAAAGTTCAGCTTCTTTTCCAAATTGGAGATGCAAAAACAGCAAGGCAAGAAGAAGAAGGAGAAGGAGAAGAGGAGCCGCGCTGGCGCAGATCTTTTTTTCAGAAACGGTTATATCATGTCCTGCATACAATAGGTGGCCTTGGTAAATGAGATTATAGCCATTTGTGAGTCCAGCCGTGCAAAGTTCAGCTTCCTTTCCAAATCGGAGATGCACAAACAGCAAGGCAAGAAGAAGGAGAAGGAGAAGAGGAGGAAGACAGCAGCTGCATGTGGCGGAGTGGGGAATCAAACCCGGTTCTCCCAGATTAGAGTCCGCTCACTTAACCACTACACCAAACTACACCAAAAGCAATCCCTACTTATAACTCTTCAGTGAGGAAGAATTCTGTAGAGGTCTGGCAACGAACGACTGGGCTTGCACTTGTTCCCAGGCCTAGAACTCTTGTGTAGGGTTTGGGGGAAAGGGGGCCAGGAGGAGGGGTTTGGGAAATCCCTGAAGATTTGGGGGGAGAGATTAGAGTCCGCTCACTTAATTACTACACCAAACTACACCAAGAGCAATCCCTACTTATAACTCTTCAGTTCAGCTGAGGAAGAATTCTGTAGAGGTCTGGCAACGAACGACTGGGCTTGCACTTGTTCCCAGGCCTAGAACTCTTGTGTAGGGTTTGGGGGAAAGGGGGCCAGGAGGAGGGGTTTGGGAAATCCCTGAAGATTTGGGGGGAGGGGCCTCAGTGTGACATAATCCCGCAGATCAGGGATCCCCAGTGTGGCCCCCGCCAATGCCTTTCCTGGAGCCCACCAAGCGTTTTAAAAAGTAGGTGTGGATTCCGATAAGCCGTGTGAATGCACGAAAACATTTTTTAACCCGCATGCTCGTTTTGAAAGTCATCCTGGTTAAGCGGAGCATCTGTCTGAAACACTGAACAGTTACTATTAGAACAAAAAGTAGGTGTGGATTCCGATAAGCCATGCGAATGCACGAAAATATTTTTTAACCCACATGCTCGTTTTAAAAGTCATCCTGGTTAAGCGGAGCATCTGCCTGAAACACTGAACAGTTACTATTAGAACAAGGTTTGGGTCCAGCGGGGGCACCTTTAAGACCAACAAAGTTTTTTTGACGGTATGAGCTTTCGTGGGAACGTGCACTTCCTCAGATACGTTGAAATGGAATTTACCAGTCCATACATATAAGGCGGTGGCTCAAGTGGTTAAGATGCTGAACTGCAGGCTGTGGAAGGTCAGTAGTTCAGCAGTTCGAGACCCGAGGGTGCCGCATGACGGAGTGAGCTCCCGTCTCTAGTTCCAGCTTCTGCCAACCTAGCCGTTCGAAAGCCAGAAATTGCAAGTAGATAAATAGGTACCACTTCGGTGGGAAGGGAACAGCGTTCCGTGCGCCTTGGTGTTTAGTCATGGCGGCCACATGACCACGGAAACGTCTTCGGACAGCACTGGCTCTTC
Source organism: Gekko japonicus (assembly GCF_001447785.1). Taxonomy (NCBI): domain Eukaryota; kingdom Metazoa; phylum Chordata; class Lepidosauria; order Squamata; family Gekkonidae; genus Gekko; species Gekko japonicus. The sequence continues at coordinate 1,096,791 of NW_015173681.1, read as the reverse complement.
GGCTTGGAAACGGAGATGAGCACCGCAACCCTAGAGTCGGACTCGACTGGCTTTCGAGCAAGGGAGACCTTTGCCTTTACCTTTACATATAAGGCAGAGTAAATCAGCATGCAACATACTGAAGATATTTATCAGATTCAGGAATAACAAGCTTATTTTTTGTGGTTACCATTTAACACAATGAAAACGTTTTCACAGACGTAGGGCGCGATCACACGCACAATTAGCCATGCCATAGGCGCGAATGCTGGGTGGGTTTTAAGGGCGTGATCGGACGCCAACATCTGCCAAGCGTCCCGTTCCCGTCGGCAACCCGTTTTGCTCCACTGCAGAAGCGGAGTAAAAAGACACCAGTAGCAAACGGAACGGAGTCTCCTCAGTGTGATCGCTTCGGCGGGAGGGCGGGATAAAAATCAAATAAATAAATCGCGCCAGCGCGCTTCCATGGCATCGGGATGGTCTGATCGGGCCATCCCCACTCTGTGTCATTGTTTTTTCCCCCATTTCAGTATGTGCATCATCGCACACTGCATAGGGAGCACTCGGTGCGGAGATGCGAGTCATCGATCCCTCGGTGAAGTGCACCGGAAATACGCGGCAAAAAAAAAACCCGACTCACCCACGATTGCGTCTGATCACACAGTGGCGGACCACCCCCACAGCTCCCAGGGACTGTGTGATCGCGCAAATGCGGGTCAAATTCCTGCGGAGCAAATAGCCTTGCTTCCCCCCCCCCCCCATTACCTCACACGTATGAACACTGCAGTAACGACTTTGGGGTTGTTCCCACCACCCTACGTTAGAATTCAAAGAGGTGCCCATAGGCTAGAAAAGGCTGTGGACATCCATAGCGTCTGGGGATGTGAGTCATCGATCCCTCGTTGAAGTGCCCCGGAAATACGCGGCAACCCCCCCCCCCCGACTCACCCGCCATTGCGTCTGATCACACAGTGGTGGACCACCCCCACAGCTCCCAGGGACTGTGTGATCGTGCAAATGCGGGTCAAATTCCTGCAGAGCAAATAGCCTTGCTTCCCCCCCCCCTGCATTACCTCACACGTATGAACACTGCAGTAACGAGTTTGGGGTTGTTCCCACCACCCTACGTTAGAATTCAAAGAGGTGCCCGCAGGCTAGAAAAGGCTGTGGACGTCCATAGCGTCTGCCCTCCAACTCAGTTATTTTATTCAGGGGAACTGATTTCTATGGAGATCAGTAGTGATTCTGGGCATTCTCCAGGTCTCACCTGGAAGGTGGCAACACTATTTCCACCGCTCTGCCTATGCTGTCCCAAGCAAGACTTATCCCTTAGCAAAAAGTGCTGCTCTGTGAGATGAAGTTAGCATTCGCTTGCCTCCTTCCTCGGCTCACTAACCTCTTGTTCAATGCATTCCAGAGCACTTGGTCTTGGCGGTCCCATGGCATGCATGCGCAGAGCTGGGCCTAAACAGAAAGCGTTGGTTCCTGTCCCAACAATCTCGGGCTAATCTGAATCTATCACGAAAGTAGTATGCACCAGAAATGGTAAAACACTCAAGAGAAAAAGACTGTCGTGTTTATAAAAGTTTCTCAAAAGTTTTCATGCGGGTTGCGACAGAAGACTTACAGGGTTGTATGGCACTAAAATAGCCTTCTCTGATTCCTCGTCGTGTTTCATGGTGGTGGGTGAAAGTGCCACCAAGTCACAAATTGTCTTATGGGCGACTCTGTAATGCTTTCAAGGCAAGAGGTGGTCTGCCATTGCCTGCCTCTGCATCATGACCCTGGTATTCCTTGGTGGTCCTCCCATCCAAATACTGGCCAGGGCCAACCCTGCTGAGCTTCCAAAATCTGACTGAGGTTATGCTAGGCTCAGGTATCCAAGTCATTTGTTGTTGAGTCGCACAGTCGAGTCCGACTCTTCGCGACACCATGGACCAGATCCCGCCAGGCCTTCCTGTCTTCCGCCATCCTCTGAAGTTGGCTCAATTTCATGTTCGTTGCATCGATGACACTGTCTAACCATCTCATCCTTTGCCGTCCCCGTCTTCTTTGACCTTCAATCTTTCCCAGCATCAGGGTCTTCTCCAGTGAGTGCTCCCTTCTCATTGGGTGGCCAAAGTATTTGAGCTTCAGTTTCATTATCTGGCCTTCCAGGGAACAGTCAGGGTTGATTTCTTTGAGGATTGACTGATTTGATCTTCTTGCAGTCCAAGGGACTCTCAAGAGTCTTCTCCAGCACCATAGTTCAAAAGAATCTATTCTTCGGTGCTCGGCCTTCCTTATAGTCCAACTCTCGCAGCCAAACATGACTACTGGGAATACCATTGCTTTGACCATGCGGACTCCAAGTTATAGGACAATAATATACTCCCTGGTTTTTAAAAGCTTATCTTATTTAGACTTCAGCCATTTTTTTTAAATTGATTTCTGTGCTTGAGGGTTTTATTCTTGTTCTCCTATGATTTTGTTAATCTGCAAGTGCTTTCCCCTCTGATTCCAGGTTTATTTTAAGTACCTCTTAGTGGGAAACAAAAAAAAAATAGAGAAGAAATAAATTCTTCTAGTCGATTAACCATGTTCGCACTGGTATGTGGGGGGGGGGGAGGGCTTAAAAATTGTCTCTCCACAAGTTTCTTGGAAGTGGCATATAACAAAACAGTAATACAAAACACATTATTCAAAGTGATAAAAAAGAACATTCACTAAGCACACTCAATCTCTCCTCCAGCAAATCTGAAGAAAAATTTATAGGATCCTGGTATTCACTCATTAACTATATGGTTGAATCTGATGTCATTCCAGCAAATCCTTTATACAAATCAATGATATACTTTTGAAACTTGAACCTGAAACATTATTTGGCTTAGATCTAAGATAATATCCGAAGTTACTTTCAGAATAATGCCTGTAAAAGTATGTGTTTATTATACGAATGTTGCGCCTTAAGAGATGTTTTGTAGTGTGTGATACAGTTCTCTGGCATCTTCAGCCTGGACACAGTTAAGCATTAATGTTTTCCCTAACCGATTTTTGTACTTCATCTGCAGACATCTATTGTACTTTACCTTGTGTTATTAAATTCTTAAATAAAAATGATAAATTAAAAAAAAAAGAACATTCATAACACTCAGATGTATGGACCTTCCAAAAGAAACAGATAGCTGCAAGACCACAGCCCAGACAGATAGATTCCAAAGCCAGGTGATTAAATTCTGCCAGCAATTCTGCTTTAATAAGAATCCTGGGAATCGCCATGATGAAAAGGGCCCTTACATACAACATCCTAGATAAGCCGTGGTTTTTAAAAAAATCTGCACTGACTAAATTATCCAAAGCTCCATCTTTGCTAACCCCAGGCATGGCTGATCCCATTTCAAAAAGGACATGGCTGTTCTTCTGTGAATCCAAGCTGGCCCTTGCTTGTCATCTTTCCCCCCCCAGCCCCCTCCCTCATCACTCCCTACAAAAGAGACGGAGCAGCTGTGCTCCTTCAGAAAACTGAAGAGAGAGATTTCCAAGGCCAAAAACGGGGGGGGGGGGGGGGAAGAGACTACAGTTGGGCTTTAAGTGCTATAGACACCACTGAAACGGACAGAATTAAGCAGCCGTCTTGGGCTGCAATGCGTGGATCAGCAGCAGCAGGGCGGGTAACCATGCACGGGAAGGCAAGCCTGCCAAGAAAAAGCAAGGGCGACATTCTCGCCCACTCGGTGTGCCTGAAAAAGTAGGATTTGAGCTGATCCAATGTCAGCAAGGGGAAAGGAGCAGAGGTCAGAAGAGTTTGGGCCACCCCAATTGTGTGATGATGGGGTCCTGTTGGGATTTTGTGATTTTTGCTATTCCAATGAATGTGTGAAATAGGTAAGCCGGCCTAAGGGATTTTCTCGTAGTGGAAACACAAGCTTGGTGGAGGAATATGCCATCAAGTTGCAGCCTATTTACGGCCACCCCGTAGTGTTTTCAAGGCAAGAGACATTCAGAGGTAGTTTGCCATTGTCCACTTCCGCGCAGTGACACTGGGCTTCCTTGGCGGAGGTCTCCCATCAAAGCACTGAGCAGGGCCGGCCCTGTTTAACTTCTGAGATCGGACGAGATCCAGCTAGCCTCGGCCATCCAGGATGGGGCAGAAACGCCTTAAAGCGCAGTAAATAAACCTCCATTTACCTATAGATTGTTTACCTAGTTGCCCTCTGCTATCCGTGCATGAAGTCGGCATTTTCGGTGGCAGCTCCTACCTGGTGGAACGAGCTCCCAGAGGAGATCCGGGCCCTGCGGGACCTTATGCAGTTCCGCAGGGCCTGCAAGACGGAGCTCTTCCGCCAGGCGTTCGAGTAGGAGCTGCCGCCGCCACTATCCTACCACCGAGGTAGTATGTCATCGGCTGCCCTACGAAAGTGGGGCAGGTATGCCCAGGCAGAAGTCATGCACAGCATAGCGGGGCGCTACTGAGGTAGCTGGCCACCAAAGCTGGACGGTTATTCCCATCTTGGCTGAATGATATAGCACCGTGTTATAGGATGGTTTTTGGGGTTAAATATTGTATTTTATTGTATGTTTTATTGTATTTTAGGTTCCGGCTTTGCCGCCTGTGAACCGCCCTGAGCCTTTGGGAGGGCGGTATAGAAATCCAATAAATAAATGAATAAAACAAGTCTGGAGATGAGCAGATTTTCGTCTGTTTACCCAACACAGTGAGCTTGTGGGCATCCTTGGGATTCTAACCCAGCGTGGTGGGCACATTCACAAAATGGCTGGCGCAGGAGGTGGAGCCAGCCACAAAATGGCTGCCACCGCTTACCTTCAGTCATACTTCAGTACATCTTTGTACTGTGGTGGCAGCTGCTACCAAGGCAACATTTTTAAATGTCTGCACAGCCAATCAAATCTCCAGTGGCCAATCAGAAGCCGTGCTGGGCAAGAGCCCCACCTGGCCCCTCCCACTTTCTAAAAACACTTGGCAGGCGACAGGAAAGCTGTCGGCGGGCACCTTGTTGGGAACTCCTATAGTAGACGTTTGCTAGCGATTATATACCAGTTTGGTGTGAGAGCCACTTTGATGTAGTGGTTAAGTGCGCGGACTCTAATCTGGGAGAACCGGGTTTGATTCCCCACTCTTCCACTTGCACCTGCTGGTATGACCTTGGGTTAGACAGAAGTTCTGTCAGAGCTGTTCTCTCAAGGGCAGTTCTCGAGAGAGCTCTCTCAGTCCCACCTACCTCACCGGGTGTCTGTTGTGGGGAGTGGGTGGGAAAGGAGTTTGTAAGCCACTCTGAGACTCCTCTGGGGGTAGTGAAGGGTGGGGTATAAATCCAAGCTCTTCTTCTCTTCTTCTTCTTCTATACCCTTGTTTGAACAATCCAAATGTTTCAATCTTTTGGGAGAGGGGTTTCAAACCAAAGTATTTGTATTAATGGCTTTTAAGGGGCTGGTCAGACAACAGGGGAAAGTATAACCTGAAGTCTGTGCATTAGCCATTCTTGGCCAATCAGCAAGTGAGCCCTCTTGACAGCAGGCTAACTACTCCCTGCTTTGAGGTGAAGAAACTGTACCCACTTTCCAGAATCACAAGGTTTAACGGGCACATTTCCTTTGCAAATACATTTCAAGTCTTTACTGCACATGTTTTCATACACTTCCTCTGACTCCCTCTTCAGTTTCCGGAGGCTGACATTCACTACAGTCCCAAGGCCAGCATTTCAAATCTCTGTGCCTACAAGCAGTGCTCCCTCTAAGCTGAGTTAGTGCGAGCTAGCTCACAGTTTTTTTAGCCTCCAGCCCACACATTTTTGTCTGAGCTCAGGAAGGGTGGCTCCAAAGCAAACTAATTTATGCAGCAGCCAAATTGCTCGCTCACAACTTTAAGGCCGGCAGCTCACAAAGTAGAATTTTTGCTCACGAGACTCTATGGCTTAGAGGGAGCATTGCCTACACGTTATAGTTCCCCCTAAATGCCTTCTTCTCTTGCTGAACTGCTCTCTCTTCCCCTTTGTTGGCATATTTGGGCTCTTGGCTAGGAGGCTCCCCTGGGCCAGTGCCTGGAATACAGCACACAGCAGGGTGCCGTGGAAATAAATACTGGGCCAATTAAAAAAAAAATCTGGAATGCTGGAAGGGATGCAACTGTGGAATGTCGTAAAATTGCAGAATGCAAAAGGGGGGCGAAGTGTACAGTACACAACTCAGCCGACATTCTGCCAGAACAACTTCCCACCCGAATCAGGGATATCAGAAGTGGGGGAAAGATAACTGATGCTCCTCCCCCCCCCCGACAGCCTTAACTGGATTTTAATCTTCCGGGAGAGGAACAGGTCAAACTGATGTTTTTGTCAATGGTATATAAATTTTGATGATGATTATAACCCCATCTAGTATCATGCTTAATTTATCCAATGCTCCCTCTAAACTGTGGAGTCCTGTGAGCAAAAACTCTACTTTGTGAGCTGCTGGCTACTGCATACATCAGTTTGCTCTGGAGCCCTCCTTCCTGAGCTGAGGCAAAAATCTGTGAGCCGGAAGCTAAAAAACTGTGAGCAGGGGTCATTTCGTAGAAAAAGAGCTAGGGGAACTCATTAGCATAACTCATTAGCATATGCCACACCCCTGACATCACCGGAAGTGTGTCATAAGGCCACACCCCCTGACATCACCGGAAGTGTGTCATAAGGCCACACACC
>NW_015173681.1:1079024-1089734 GCF_001447785.1 Gekko japonicus | reverse complement strand
CCAGTAGCCAAACCGCTCGCTCACAACTTTCATGCTGGTAGCTCACAAGGTAAAATTCTTGCTCACAAGGCTCCACAGCTTAGAGGGAACATTGGATACAACCCCACCTTTCTTCCCAATGGGAACCATAGGGTTGCGGTCATTCGCACCAGTTGGAGTGGAGGGGAAGCCAGGCTATTCCCTCTGGAGGGATTTGACCCGCAGCTGTGAGATCACACCTCTCCTTTGTGCTGTGGGCACAGCCGGTCACTGTGTGATCAGAAGCACCGCGGGTGAGTCGGGTTTTTTTTGCTGTTTGTTACCCATGCGCATAAATGAGGAATCGCACCTCCGCACTGAGGGTTCTCCATGGTGTATGTGATTATGCGCATACTGAGAGGGTGTGGGAAACCAGCCCCGACTCGGGATGGCCTGATCAGACCATCCCGATGGCACGAGTGCGGGCTTGCGCTATCAGATAGGGGAAAGTCCGTCCGTGGCCATCAGAACCTGTTGAGAACCGGACTTTCCCCGGTGTCTTTTAACTCTGCTTCCATGGCAGAGCAGCACGGGTTGCTGATGACTGCGGGACGCTTCCCAGAGGTTCCTGTCTGTTCATTCCCTTTGGATCCATCAGGCATTCGCAGCCATGTCGGATCTAAAGGCACGTGTGACCGCAACTTAAGTAGGGACCCTCCTCCTCCGTTTTATCTCCAAACAACCCCGTGAGATAGGCTAGGCCAGTGATGGCGAACCTTTTAGAGACCGAGTGCCCAAATTGCGACCCAAAACCCACTTATTTATTGCAAAGTGTCAACACGGCAATTTAACCTGAATACTGAGGTTTTATTTTAGAAAAAAACAACTCCTACGTTAACTTAAGATGATCCAAACATAGTAAGGAAAGCAATCCCAAACGCTTTCATTTACTTAAAATTATTTGGCAAAGAATTTGACACTTTAATGATGGCCTGGGCCTGGCTGGGGCGATGGCACACGTGCCCACAGAGAGGGCTCTGAGTGCCACCTCTGGCACCCGTGCCAAAGGTTCGCCACCACTGGGCTAGGCTGAGAGTGTGTTACCCAGCCCAAGGTCACCCAGCAAGGTCCCACGGCAGAGTAGGAACTCAAACCCAGGTCTCTCAGATCCTAGTCTGGTACTCTAACCACTATACCGCACCGACTCACCACATACAATTGGGGGGCATTCAACTCCTAAGGACCTGAATGTGCCTTGAATCACAGATCACATGCATACTTTTTTTAGCCAATATTTCTTCGTAATCCTGACTGACCTGGATGGGTCAAGCTAGCCAGATCTCATCAGATCTTCGAAGCTAAGCAGGGTCGACCCTGGTTAGTCTTTGGATGGGAGACCACCAAGGAATACCTGGGCTGCTATGCAGAGGCAGGCAATGGCAAACCTCCTCTATTCACCTCTTGCCTTGAAAGCCCTGAGGAGTCACCATACATCGGCTGTGACTTGACAACACTTTCCAGTAACTTAGTGGTCCTATCACTTTGCTGTGTCGTCGTCCTTACACCAGAGGTAGTGAAGCATAATGGTGACACTATACCTGACCCTGGGATGTCCAGTTTGGTGTAGTGGTTAAGTGCGCGGACTCTAATCTGGGAGAACCGGGTTTGATTCCCCACTCTTCCACATGTAGCTGCTGGATGACCTTGGGCGAGCCATAGTTCTGTCAGAGCTGTTCTATCAAGGGCAGTTCTGGAAAGAGCTCTCTCAGCCCCACCACCTCCCAGGGTGTCTGTTGTGGGGAGGGGGAGGGATAGGAGATTGTAAGCCGCTCTGAGACTCCGAGTGAAACTGCTCTGAGACTCCGAGTGAAGGGCGGGGTATAAATCCAACCTCCTCCTCCTCCTCTTCTTCCTCTATCGTACTAGCCCACCCTGCAGCTTTTGCGCAGTGCATTATTTATATGGTGTTTGCCCCTGTGAAACAGACCTACAACTTAGGAAATCCTCAGTTTGAATCTCGCCTCTCCAGTGATTTCACTAGGCAAGCCTCTCCCTCAACCTCCCCATCTGGAATACAGTGACAATACTGGCCTTCCTTCAGAGTTGGATTGGCCATTTAACTTAGAGGGAAATTCCCCACTGGGCCACTGGTGGCTTGGAGCAAGAAGACCCAAGCCCTGGTAACCCTCCCTGCTCCTCAGGGACCACTTGGATCACATCATCAGCGATGATAATGCATGTCAGCTTATCCATTGTCCCATTGTCTCCTGCACACATGAAGAGCCAGTTTGGTGGAGTGGCTAAGCACGTGGACTCTAATCTGGGAGAACTGGGTTTGATTCCCCACTCCTCCACATGCAGCTGCTGGTGTGGCCTTGGGTCAGTCACAAGCTCTCTCAGAGCTGTTCCCTCAAGAGCAGTTCTCGAAAGAGTTCTCTCAGCTCCACCTACCTCACATGGTGTCTGTTGTGGGGAGGAGAAAGGCGACTGTAAGCCACTCTCAGACTCCGAGTGTCTGTTGTGAGGAGGGGAAAGGAGACTGGAAGCCACGCTCAGATTCCGAGTGAAGGGCAGGGTATAAATCCAATCTTCTCTCTCTCTTATACTGAATCAGACTCCTGGTCCATCAAAGTCAGTATTGTCTGCTCAGACTGGCAGCGGCTCTCCAGGGTCTCAGGTAAAGGTCTTTCACATCACCTACTGCCAGGTAGAGATGTAAAATTTCCGGAAATTTAGAAGTTTTTTTGGGGGGGAAACAGAAATTTTCGGAAAAATTGAATAAAATGCTACATTAGCATTTCTTTTGTCTTTTCTAGATTGAAAGTCATTGCACCTCCTAAAGGAAGAAATGCATCTTGTTCTTGCATTGGAGAGTTCAGTTTGTAACCTAGGACTTGCTTGTCCTCAGTGCACAGAAATTAGATCAATCTGATACCATATATATATATATTAGAAATGATTTTAAAAATATTTGAACACCTTGTCTTAAAATATTTTATTCATCATGCGAAAAATAAAACGTTCCATAATCAATTTTTTTTCTTTTCTTTTTTTCAATTTTTCGGAAAAAAACAAAAAAGGCTTCAGGAAAAAAACGGGGGGAAATGGTTTTTTCCCGAATTTTTCCGGTTTTTTCCCGGGCCTTCATAGGGTTGCCAGCCTCCAGGTGGGGCCTGGGGATCTCCCGCTTTTACAACTGATCCCCAGCCGACAGAGATCAAGCTCCCCTGGAGAAAATGGCTGCTTTGAAGGGTGGACTCTGTGGCATTGTACCATGTGGAGGCCCCTCCCCTCCCCAAACCACGCCCTCACCTGGCTCCACCCCCAAAGTCTCCAGGTATTTTCCAACCCAGACTTGGCAACCCTAGGCCTTCACATGCCGGGGACTGAATCTGGGACCTTTTGCATGCCAAGCAGATATGTTCTACCACTGAGCTACAACCTTTCCCTGTACTGCTGTCAGTTTGAAAGAATCAGCAATGGATAAGCTGGTGTCCACTGCTGGAACAGATGGATTGAGTGTGCCCTGCAACCCCAGCTTGTAGTGCCACAAAGGCCGCTCAGTTTGGCTAGTTCCAGGGCCATGTTCCCTTCCCAGTCTGCTCCTGCCTACGTTACAGGGAGATTGTAAGTATAACAAGATAACTTATTTTTTAAGTGTTTTGAATACTCCAAAAAGCAATATAAATGCTAAGTAGCATCATCATCATGAGACCTGTATGCACTCATTCACATAGAAGCTATTGTCACACAGAACACCAGCTTGCATTTAAAAAAAATACATCTTTGAAACACTCTTACAAAGTACGTTAGATGCCTTAAGCGACCCAGTGAGTTCTGCAAAAGAACAGGCTTTTGGATCTGGATTTCCCATCTCTAAGCTGCTGCAGCACACTGTTAAAAGTTATTTCCTACAACTGCGGCATGAAAGCAAGTACATGTTTTATGTAAGAGTAGCAGTATATCACACAACTGGTGGGAGGAAAACAGGGTGAACCGAGCAACATTTACAGCGCGCCCTGGTAAAAGGTTTATAGAACATTTACCTAAACATGCGCAGGCACAAGTATGTTAGTACAAGAGGAAGTATTGTTGTATTTTGTAACGTGCACTGATTCCCTTTGTGATTTCAGACAGCCACTGGTATGTTTGCCATCTGCAATGCCATAGCGCCCCTCAGAGACATAAATGAAGGGTAAACTGAAGATACAGATTTCTTGTCCTATAATGTTATCCCATGATTCAGTTCTTCTGTTAGCAATCAGACCCTTCCTCCCACTGAGGGGCAGGTTAGAGCTAAAAGAGTCAGAAACACCCCTCTATACATCCCAGGGCTTTTTTTGTAGAAACCCCCCAGCAGGAACTCATTAGCATAATAGGCCACACCCAACAGCAGGAACTCATTAGCATATTAGGCCACACCCCTGACAGCACAGCTCATTTGCATATTAGGCCACACCCCCATGATACCAGAAGTGTGGTCATGCAGCCACACCCACCTTTTGCTTGTTATTCTCTTTACCTTGTTTGTTGTCAAAACCCAGGGCTTTTTGCATGTTAGGCCACACACCCCTAATTGTAGCCAATCCGAATGAGTTTCTGCTGTTGGGTGTGGCCTATTATGCTAATGAGTTCCTGATGGGCGTGGCCAACTTGGGAGCCAGCCGGAACTCCGTTCCTGTGCGTTCCTGCCCAAAAATAGCCCTGCAGGGCACTGCTTGGATCAAAATGGATGCCAATCAGGATTCAGGAAGAGGCCTGGGAAAAACATTTTTCAAGGTCTAAGTCAGACTGGCTGGATTCATAGAGTATAATCCCATCACCACCCCAGCCTAATTTCCCCTTCACCCCCTACCCTTGATTAACCAGAGATTAATTAACGCTTAATCTCTACAAGGAGCTCAGATCAGTCAATCTTAAAAGAAATCAACGCTGACTGTTCCCTGAAAGGCCAGATTCCGAAGCTGAAGCTCAAATACTTTGGCCACAAAATGAGAAGGGAGCACTCACTGGAGAAGACCCTGAGGCTGGGGAAGATTGAAGGTCAAAGAAGAAGGGGGTGGCAAAGGATGAGATGGTTAGATAGTCGATGCAACAAACATGAAATTGAGCAAACTCCGGAGGACGGCGGAAGACAGGAGGGCCTGGCGTGATGTGGTCCATGGGGTCGCAAAGAGTCGGACTCGACTGTGCGACTGAACAACAATAATAATCAACGCTTAAATCTATTCAGCTTCCCAGTTACCCTTCCCATCCAGCCCTTGTAGGGCCATCAAGCTTCTCACACCCCTTTGTCTACCTTTGGTAGAACCATGAAGTCATTGTCCTCTGGCAGTGAGTCAGTGATTCCTGGCCCAAAAGACATCCAGCTGTTCTCGACTAGAGCCAGGGCCTTCTCGGCCCTGGCCCCGGACTGGTGGAAGTCTCCCTGGTGACATCCACGCCCTGTGGGACCTAGTTCAGTTCTGTAGGGTGTGTAAAACAGAGATGTTCCACCAGGCCTACAGTTGAGGACAGCAATGGCCTTTCATCTTGGCCTTACCATGACCAGTCCCTGATCCACCTTAGGGAGGGAGCGAAATACAATGTATGCCATTGATGACTGTTTGTTGATTTTATCTGTAATTATTTATTGTACTTTTTAACCTTGCACATTGATTGCGTTGTACACTGCCCTGAGGAGCCCTTTGGGGAAGGGTTTATAAATTTAAATAAAAATAATAATAACCTGCTTCAGGATAGGGTTTGCCCTATAAATATGTCACCCTGCTGCCCCAGCAGTGTGTGTGTGTGTGTGTCCTTGGATCTCCTGCATGCTCCCCACTTGCGTGTGGGTCCTCTCTTCTCTCTCACTTCCTGATATTCTGGCTGTTTCCTCTTCAGCCTTGCTGCTGCCATGGACCTCTTCAAGGTTGGAATTTACTTATTTATTTGTCATATGGCAGAGTTACACACAGGAAGTAGATGATAATAATATAAAATATGTAACCAAGTTGATACAACGGATATGAAGATCAATTGATTTTCAATCCACTCAGTTGCAGCTCAGGAGAGTTCAAAGAGCTCTGTCACCATGTAAAATAAAAATAACAAATATATATTTAAAAAAATTAAGAGCTCCGTCACATCTCCCTGGAAAGCACGACACTCACATTCCTGAGACGGATGGAAAATAGTTTGGCAGGCTGCACCACAATCACATTCGGGTCCTGGTATTATCATCCATCCCTACAACACTTACCCCTTTACCTCCCTGATTTTCCTAGTTAGCACTTGTGTGCATCCTTGTTTTATTCTGTTTTCTTTTTATCTCCAATAAAAATCTTTTCTATAAATAACTGCCTGGTTATTTTTAAGAGTTCTCATAGGGACGAATCCCTATATACATAGGTGGAGATTCCAGCTGCCCCTCCTCTCACACAGTCTCCTTTTGCTAATTCTCCCCAACTAATGGGAGACTGCCTCTTTGGGTAACACTTCCACTCTACTGTAGGCTATAGAGTCCAACCAATTAGAGAGACCATCAAGGTTGGTTACAGCAAGCGAAGGACCAACAGTTAAAGTGAGGCTATCGGTATCTCCATGGTACTGAGGTTCTTTGTAACTGTGCGTGTTTCATTTGCAATACAATAGACCATCTTACCAGTTTGGGTTCTTTCTTTAGGGAAAAAAGGAGGATACGTTTTTAAAAAAATAATGCAAGTTCACTGCTTGGCCAAATCCACATTAAAGACTGTGGTTTGACAACTCTGTTCCTTCAGTCCAAGCCAATGTTTTAGACTGCCCCAGTCCACTGCAGGACTTGGTGTGGGCAGGAACAGGGAGAAAGGAAGTCTTACTCAATGCAGCTCCAGACAGAGAAAGAACTGGACTTGTTAAACTGTGCTCCCGTTTGAAACCACGCTGCCTCCTTATTTTGACACCCAGCATTAAGAACACAACATTGACTAAGCCACTTTTTATCCTACCAAGATGCAACTACAAAAGCGGATTAATACCCTTGTTCATCCAATTGTACAACCACCCATGGAGTGGGTAAGGACTGATCTACGCATCCTAATATGATCATGTATTTGCACCCCTAGTCTATTCCAGAAATCTAGTACCTGCATCAGGATTATTTATTTTGGACAATCTATATGCTGCCTCTCCAGAGACATGCATGAGGGGGCTTCTAATTAAAACAATCAAATGAAACCATTGAAGCTGCAGCCATTAAAAACAAAGTAAAGGTAAAGGTTTCCCTTGTTGAAAAACTAGTTGAATCCGACTCTAGGGGGCGGAGTTCATCTCCGTTTCCAAGCCGAAGAGCCAGCGCTGGCTAAAGATGCTTCCGTGGTCAGGTGGCCAGCATGACTAAACGCCGAGGCGCACAGAACGCTGTTACCTTCCCACCAAAGCTGTACCTATTTATTTACTTGCAATTTCTTGAATATAAGAACATAAGCCCAATGTTGGATCAGGCCAACGGCCCATCCAGTCCAACACTCTGTGTCACACAGTGGCCAGAGATACCAGGTGCCCATCAGAAGGTCCAGCAGTGGGGCCAGGGCACTAGAAGCCCTCCCACTGTTGCCCCCCCCCCACTCCAAGCACCAAGAATACAGAGCATCACTTGCCGCAGCCTGAGAGTTCCTATCTATACCTTGTGGCTAAGAGCCACTGATGGACCTCTGCTCCATATGCTTATCTATTTCCCTCTTGAAGCTGTCCATGCTTGTAGCCGCCGCCACCTCCCGTGGCGGTGAATTCCATGTGTTCATCACTTGCTTTAGAACTGCTAGGTTGGCAGGAGCTGGGGGGGACCAGAGACGTGAGCTCACTCTGTCACACGGCACTCGGGTCTCGAACTGCCGAACTACAGACCTTCTGGTCTGCAGCTCTGCGTCTTAACCTCTGAGCCGCCGCGGCCCCACATTAAACACAAAGCCAGGGCATTAAAAAAAACAGCATAAAACGTATCAGGATTTGGTGGAAAGTGCTGCCAAATCACAGCCGAATTATAGCCACCTCATTCGGTCTTCAAAGCGAAGAGACGTTCAGGGGTGGTTTGCCATTGCCTTCCTCTGCCCAGCAAGCCCAGGCTTCCTTAGTGGCCTCTACATACGGACCAGGTCTGATCCTGCTTAGCTTCCAAGAGCTATCCTGGCTAATCCAGGGCTGCGGTCACGCGGAACATTAGCCCCGCTACAGAGACGGAAGATAGGCGGGTTTTCCGGGCCCCACATCTGGGAAGCGTAGCGCTCCCGTGCCGAACCCGAGGCTTCCCGCCGAAGATGCGGGGTAAAAAACTAGTACCTCCGAGGTACTAGTTTCCGGAAACCGCGGGGCAAGGGCGGGCGCCTGATCGCGTTTCCAGTGGAATCCCATGGCATCCGGCGCCCGCCCATGTCCCGTCGCGAACAGGTTTTTTTTCCCCCAAGTCTCCACAGGATGCGCACAAGCGCCCAACGGCGCATGCGCACAAAGAGGCCCCCTCCCACTGCAGCCAGGCTTGGTGTAGTGGTTAAGTGTGCCAGTTTGGTTTAGTGGTTAAGTGTGCGGACTCTAATCTGGGGGAACCGGGTTTGATTCCCCACTCCTCCACTTGCACCTGCTGATGTGACCTTGGGTCAGTCACAAGCTCTGGCACAGCTGTCCTTGAAAAAGAGCAGTTTGTGTCAGAGCTCTCTCAGCCCCACCCACCTCACGGGGTGTCTGTTGTGGGGAGGGGAAGGGAAAGGAGTTTGTAAGCCGCTCTGAGACTCCAAGTGAAGGGCGGGGTATAAATCCAATCTCTTCTTCTTCTTCTTCTTCTTCTTCTTCTTCTTCTTCTTCTTCTTCTTCTTCTTCTTCTTCTTCTTCTTGTAAGCCCACCACCCGCCTTCGGATGTGCAGATACGATTGCTCAGTCAGGCGTATGCACAAACTTCAGTTTAAAAAAAAAAATCCATCCGCCTAGCGATTGCTGGTGTGATCGCGCCGCACCGCTTCTTTGCTGTGCTGCAGGATCATCGTGTGATCGGCACCTGCCCCCTAACCATGGTCTGATCGCAAAACCACGCGTTATTTTCCTCCGGGGCAAACAGCCACGCTCCCCCCCCCCCCGCATTTTCCGGCCCGTATGACCGGGGCCCAGGTCAGGGTATCAGGACGAACTGCCGCCCAATTGGTTTTTGGAAGAAGAATTCAAGTCCTCAAAGTCAAGAATGGTTGTTCCATGTACGGTTAGAAGGATATATTTACTGAGATCTGAAATTGTAAGGAACGTAAATGACTGGAGAAAAATGACTGTATACAGGAAATTTCAATAGAGATTTAGTAACTTGTTAAGATAGATACAAGGACGTATTTATACTACTTACTGTCATGTTTGGGCCATCGCTGTTTCATTTTGCATACAGAGAATGGGGGGGGGGAATTTAAAGACATAACAACTGCAGAATTTTTAAAAACCCGGTTTTCTGCCAAAGCTGTTGAGACCCTGATAGAAAGAAAGAAATGGCACTTGTCAGCTAAACAGTACACTGCGTGGTTGTGTATTCAGTTAAAAAAATAATAACTAGCATCCTTCATGGGAAAATCAGGTATTGTGCTCATTAAGTAGCTGTTCTGGAGGTGCAATGTTATTCAACATAATAAACACAAAACTGTGTATGCATCCTTGAGGGCAGAATGAGAGGCAGAAGAACAGAGTCTGCTAAAGACAATGATGTTCCTTTAACCAACAAAAGCGCTGTCTGGTTACTGCCACACGGTTTTTATCACTCAGGGTTACTCTCCATTCCCTCTCCAACTAAAAGCCCCCCATATGCACAGCGGAGCACTTGAGTGCCGTGTTAAAAATGGCAGAAGCGCCTGCTTTTCTTGCCACGATCCAGAGGATAGGGACCGAGGGAAACTCACAAGCCTTGCCGTGACTCTTTTGCAATGCATCTGGCACAGGAGTCCCGAATGTGGCACCCATTAACACCTTTCCTGGTACCTACCAAGTGTCTTTAGAAAGTGGGTGGGGGTCGGGTGGGGCGTCTGATTAGCAACTGTAGATTTGACCAGCTGTGCAAATATTTAAATACGTTGCTTTAGTGATAGCTGCCATCACAGGACAAGGATCTTCACAGGAGGAGGAGGAGGAGGAGGAGGAGGAGGAGATTGGATTCATACCCCGCCCTTCACTACCCAGAGGAGTCTCAGAGCGGCTTACAAACTCCTTTCCCTTCCCCTCCCCACAACAGACACCCATTGAGGTAGGTGGGGCTGAGATAGCTCTTGACAGAAACTGCTCTTTTTCAAGGACAGCTGTGCCAGTACTATGGCTTGCCCAAGGTCACAGCAGCATCTGCATGGGGAGGAGTGGGGAAGCAAACCCAGTTCTCCCAGATTAGAATCTGCGCACTTAATCACTACATCAAACTGGCTCTCAGGAGGAAGAGGAGGAGGAGAAGAATTGTTTCTCTACCCTGCTCTTTACAATCTGAGGGAATCTCGGAGTGACTTACAATCGCCTTTCCTTCCTCTCCCCACAACAGACACAACTTCTAACTGGGTCGCACCCTGAAGAGTAGGCCAGGATGAAACGGACCCTGAGAGGCCTGCAGAGGACAATTGGAGGAGACTGGATATATACCCCGCCATTCATTCAGATATATACCCTGCCCTTCACTCAGGCTTCGATCGCACACGCACCAGTTGAAGCGGAGGGAAAGTGAGGCTATTTCCTCCAGGGGAATTTGGCACGGGGTTGTGAGATCACACCTCCCTTTGTAGCTGTGG
>NW_015173681.1:1075715-1078187 GCF_001447785.1 Gekko japonicus | reverse complement strand
CTCCCAGCCCCACCTACCTCACAGGGTGTCTGTTGTGGGGAGGGGAAGGGAAAGGAGTTTGCCGCTCTGAGACTGACTCCCTTGGGTAGTGAAGGGCGTATAAATCCAATCTCCTCCTCTTCTTCTTCTCTGTGACACGTAGCACCTTTCATCAGCATCGACTGATACGCCAGCTATGGCTGTTCCTTGAAAAGGTGGCCTGGCCATGGCAATCTATGGAATACCTTTATGAGATTCAGGTTCGCTGCTTTCGAGTTACTGTTTTTCACCATTCCGTTTCATACAGCATTTCCACATTTGATTTACAATGCCCTGAGAGCCTCTATAACAGTTTTGTGGAGCAATATGAGAACAACACGTGGAACAACCCGAGACGTTTTTGTGCGACGACATAAGCAACGACTTATGCTTGACCAGACCAAGGACCCTTCAGGCTCAGTGCCGCCCGCCAAAGGCCAAGCAGAGAGATTCCGCTGGGGTTCTATCACGTCTCTTCTGTACCATTTAAAGGGCACCTGCGTCGTCCGTTGCTACATTTACTGTATGTTTTCAGGCACACAAAACCCTTCAGACATCACTAGGGGAAATGCAAAGGCAGAAAGGGCTCCTAAGAAGGGCTGAAAACGCTTTGCCTCTTTGAAAGAGGTGCTATCAAAGCCAGCCCTTCCTGAAACTGAAGTCTTCTATCTTCCATCTGTGTAGTAAAGAGTGAAGAGCAATGATACAAAAGCGGGTGGGGGGGGAGAGAGAGGGAGAATACCAATGCACAGAAATGTAAGAGGACCCTGCAGAAAGATTTTTTCCCCCCTCTTCACTGTGATGAAACACAATGAAGAGATTAGAAAGGAGTATTCACTACGACAGACCACAGCTCGCCAGCTGCTTATACGAAGGCAAAACCGTGGATTTCACCGTAGCTACTCCAGCCTACACAAGAAGTTGTTTCGCCACCAGCTTTTTAACGACAGTAGTAGGCAGGGCAAACCTATTCCCCTATACATGCACACTGTCGTCCCCCCCCACTGCTGACTAGGGTAGCATGTAAACACTGTAAATGAGAATAATCAAAATAGCCCAGAGGCACACTTATAATAACTTTATTAAATGCGTATAATTAAACAGCAACATTTGGTAGTAAACATCTCCGCAGACAGATGCTGCAGCTGCTCTGCTCTGTCAAAGTGCTTGTTAAAGAGTGGGAGGCGAGGCATGTATGACGCATTCCAGAGCGGTGCATGAGAATCGGTCTCCACGATTCCATGGCGTGACCGAGTGCATGCTCAGCGCTGGGCGTAAACAGAAGCTCTGGTTCCTGTCCCAACAATCTTGGGCTGATCTAAATCTACCATGAAACTCCTACGAACCAGAAGCGGTTAAACCCAGAGAGAAAAAGAGGCTGTCGTGTTTACAAATCCTGACCTCAAGAGTTTCACACTGGTTGGGGGGAAAAATGCCACAGTCTATGGCCTTCTGTAAAAATAGGTTTACCCAGGGAGGTTTCTCTGACTCCTCACTGTGTTTCACAGGAGGACGATACAATTTCCTGGTTTCGTGCTTAAGTACTGCTGTTGCCCCTTTAAACTATTTCTAGGTTTAAGAGTGTTGTCTGTTGGTGATTTTTAAAGCTGATTTTCACTGTGATTTTGGCTTTCTGTGATTTTCACTGTGATTTTGGCTTGCATTGTAAGCAACTCTGAGCATCTGACAGATGAAGGGATCGGATTTATACCCTGCCCTTCACTACCTGAAGGAGTCTCAGAGCGGCTTACAATCTCCTGTCCCTTCCCCTCCCCACAACAGACACCCTGTGAGGCAGGTGGGGCTGAGAGAGCTCTTTCAAGGACTGCTCTTGAGAGAACAGCTCTGAGAGAACTTGTGACTGACCCAAGGTCACACCAGCAGCTGCATGTGGAGGAGTGGGGAATCAAACCCGGCTCTCCCAGATTAGAGTCCATGCTCCTAACCTCTACACCAAACTAGCTCTCTACCACTACACCAAGCTGACAGGAAATGAAAAATATATGAAGAAAATACAAGGCTGAATTCAGTGCCGTATTCCACTTGCACAAGATTTTTGTGGATTCCTCCATCCTACTGCAGATCCCCCTCCAGCCCCCACACTGTTTGCAATTGCTGGCTTCCCTAGAGATGTAAAAGCTCGGAAAAAACCCCGGGTTTTTTCCAGAAAAAAACGGAAATTTTCAGAAAAATTGGAAAAAAATGCTACATTAGCATTTCTTTTGTCTTTTCATTTTCTTCTGACAATCGCACCTCCTAAAGGAAGAAATGCATCTTGTTCTTGCATTGGAGAGTTCAGTTTGTAACCTACGACTTGCTTGTCCTCAGTGCACAGAAATTAGATCAATCTGATACTATATATATCAGATTGATATATATATTTAAATACCTTGTCTTAAAATATTTTATTCATCATGTTAAAATAAAACGTTCCATAATCATTTTTTTTCTTTT
>NW_015173681.1:1054721-1075612 GCF_001447785.1 Gekko japonicus | reverse complement strand
CCCCGCAAGGCAGTTGGAATTTTCAGTTGCATAACATACCTCATAGGGGAGAGGAGAATGGGTAACAATGGTTACCACTCTCCAGGTGAGGGCTACAGATAACTCAAACATACAAATGCTCTTCAGGTAGCAGAGATCAGTCCCTCTGGAGAAAACAGGGGACGCTGTCATTAAACCCTGCTGAGGTCGCCACAGGAAACTGACACTGTTTGCCCAAAGCCAGAGCACTCTCCCAGAGCCTCTTTCTAGATCCCGTTGTATTTATTTCCGCAACGGGCATTATTTCGTGTGTGTGTGTGTGTGTGTGTGTGTGTGTGTGTGTGTGTATATATATATATATTAAAAAAAACAAAAAAGGCTTCAGGAAAAAAATGGAAAAAACCTGTTTTTTTTCCGAATGTTTCCGGGTTTTTTCCAGGCCTTCACCTCTAGACTTCCCCCAAAAAAGATTTCAGGGAGCACAGCAGGCTGTGGTGTGGAAGGGGTTAAGGTTGCCAGCCTCCAGGTGGTGGCTGGAGGTCTCTCCGAATTACAGCAGGTCTCCAGGTTACAGAGATCAGTTCCCCCGGAGAAAATGTTATTTGTGTTCTCCATAATCCGCCTTTCTCCCTGAGACTCCAGGCGGATTACACAGAAGAGAGTCAATACAGTAAACAAGATGGGGCATTCAACAAATAAAGAAATAGGACGTGGGCTCTGGAATCAGTGTTCCCTCTAAGCTGGGTTAGTGTGGGCTAGCTCACAGTTATTTAGCCTCCGGCTCACACATTTTTGTCTTCACTCAGACAGGATGGCTCCAGAGCAAACCAATCGCTCGCTCACCACTTTAATGCCAGTAGCTCACGAAGTAGAATTTTTGCTCACAAGACTCCACAGCTTAGAGGGAGCATTGCTCTAGATCCAACTAGAGGTCTAAAAACGGCTGTTTCAGAAGGTGAATTCTGTGGCATTATACCTCACAGAGGTCCCTCCTCTCCCCAAACCCCACCCTCCCCAGGCTCCACCCCCAAAATCTCCAGGAATTTCCCAAACCGGAGCTGGCAAACCTAAAGAAGGGGTGGAGGTACAGTTCTTC
The DNA here is from genome assembly GCF_001447785.1 of Gekko japonicus. Taxonomy (NCBI): domain Eukaryota; kingdom Metazoa; phylum Chordata; class Lepidosauria; order Squamata; family Gekkonidae; genus Gekko; species Gekko japonicus. Next base: position 1,074,537 of record NW_015173681.1, on the reverse strand, counting down.
TGTTACTTGAGCACTCCTTAGGCTGATGAGCTTAGGATCTACCCCAGATTACTTTTCTGGGAGCCAGTTTGGTGTAGTGGTTAGGAGTGCGGACTCTAATCTGGGAGAGCCGGGTTTGAGTCTCCACTCCTCCACGTGCACCTGCTGGTGTGACCTTGGGTCAGTCACAAGTTCTCTCAGAGCTGTTCTCTCAAGAGCAGTCCTCGAAAGAGCTCTCAGGCCCACCTACCTCACACAGGGTGTCTGTTGTGAGGAGAAGAAGGGAAGGCGATTGTAAGCCGCTCTGAGACTCCGAGTGAAGAGCAGGGTATAAATCCAAACTCTTCTCTTCTTTTAGTCAACCAACCATTTCCCAGGTAAAGGAGGAATAAATCTTATAAATGGCCTCTCCACAATTTTCCTCAAATGATCCAAAGTAGTGTGTTAGGTATGCAGATCAAGATGGCAAGCCATGTTAGTCGGTCTGTAGCAGCAGGAAAAAGTCCAAGAGTCCAATAGCACCTTAAAGACTGACAAAATTCTTCAGGTATCTGAAGAAGCGAGCAGTGACTCACGAAAGCTCATACTCTGCCACAAATTTTGTTAAGTCTTTAATGTCTTCGGACAGCGCTGGCTCTTCGGCTTTGAAACGGAGATGAGCACCGCAACCCTAGAGTCGGATTCGACTGGCTTTCGAGCAAGGGAACCCTTACCTTGACCTTTTTAAGGCGCTACTTAATTTTGCCATCAAGTCTCAACCAACATACGGCAACCCCAGCAAGGGGATTTCAAGGCAAACAAGAAACAGAGGTGGTTTCCCATTGCCTTCCCCCGCAGAGCTTTCCTTAGCGGTCTCCCGTCCAAGTAGCAAACCTGCTTAGTTTCTGAGATCGGGCTTTACCATACTGTTCCACAACATCCCCCAGCAATACAACACCAACCTAAAAACTATTCAAAGCAGCTCTGAAATAAAACCATAACGCTCAAACCTTAAAACTAGTACAAATTTCCAAAAGAGTCGAATGGATGTAGGACTGATATGAAGGTCTAAACTGACAGATTCCAAAGCCAAATGTTTTGAATTCTGTTGGTGAGCCATAGGGTGGGAATCACTATGATAAAAGGGCCTTATCCACAATGTTGCACAGAAACTGTAATACACAGAAAAACAACTCTGCACCAGGTATGAACACACAAACACATGAAACTGCCTTATACTGAATCAGACTCTTGGTCCATCAAAGTCAGTATTGTCTACTCAGACTGGCAGAGGCTCTCCAGGGTCTCAGGCCAAGGTCTTTCACATCACCTACTGCCTTGTCCTTTAACTGGAGATGCCAGGGATTGAACCTGGGACCTTCTGCATGCCAAGCAGAAGCTCTCCCGCTGAGCCACAGCCCCTCAAACAGGTAGATTAAGCTGCCGGAATAAGACCTCGGCCACACGGGCAGGAAAACGTGGGGCGGGGGCGTAGCTGTTTGCCCCGGAGCAAACTAACTCGCGACTGCGCGATCAGGCGTCGGGTTGAGGTCCCGTCCAGCTCCCGTGGTTAGGGGGGAGGTGCCGAACAAACGATGCAGCAAAGAAGCGGAGCGGCGCGCCAAACAGGGTTGTATTTTTTTAAAAAAATGAAATGTGTGCATGCTCCGTTGGGTGCTTGTGTGCATCCGTGGAGACTTGGGGGGGGAAACCCTTTTTGCGAGGGGACATGGGCGGGCACCGGAACTACCACCGGAAATGCGATCAGACACCCGCCCTTGCCCCGCAGTTTCGGGAATCTTCGGCGGGAAGCCTTGGGTGCGCCACGGGAGCTCTACGCTTCCCAGATGTGGCGGTGAGATCACGCCCGGAAAATCCGCCTATCTTCCGTCTCTCTAGCATGCCTAATGCTCCGTGTGACCGGTGCCAAGGTTATGCAAATTACTGAGGAAGTACCTCGGAAATAGCCATATTTACAATACGAGAGAGGACAGCAATTAGGAAGCTCTTTTGTTTTCGATCACCTGGCCTAACATTCCTCGGGGTAGGGGCAGCTCATAGAGGCTTTTTAAGGTGCCAGTCCCCAGGCACCTGCTTGAACTATGTCAGTCTGTAATTCAAGAACAATTTGCTGTTCGCCTCCAAAGCCTTGTGTGTCACAGGAATACTTCAGAAAGTCTGTTGTTCCCAGCTTGGAACCAGAAAGTAAATCGGAGGAATGACCGGCAGCCACCTTATTTTTTCAAGTAAGGAATTATTTTTCTCTGCGAGACACAAAGGTCATTCTGCCTACGTGCGGAACCTTCTGGCTGTAAAAGAAAATAATGTGACCTTTGTCCTTTTCAGACTTCTCCTCAGCTGATCCACAACTGCATGTCTTTCAAGGTAAAGCAAAGGAAGCAGCCGGTAATCAAAAGCAGGAAGCGAGAAGGAGAGGGAAAATACCAACTGGGTCCAGAATAGAAGCTGCCCAATTAAGTCTGTGTTTCTAAAAACTACGTCCTGCAGGGAGACCAAATTGCATCTCACAAGTCCACTTGCATTCTTCCTTACATGGGTGGCCTAGGCAATTCCAACACAGCCCCCGTACAGACATTTATATAAATGGCATTGTGGATCACCAAAGAAACAAAATTTTAGGATGAAAGCTCTGGCACCAATTGGCCGCATTGCTGTGATGTCATGGAATGTTGTTCACAAGCATTCCGACTATTCAGAGTGAAGCACAGTTATACCTGAAAACAACCTAGCTTCTATTAGCGTCAACAACTATTAGCGTCAACTCTGAATGACAGCCACACAAGGGAAGGGAGTAGTCTTGAGGGATAGGCCAAGCATTGGAACGACAAGGTCCCAGAAGGGACAGCCACAAAGGGGCAGGGAAACCAGAGACAAGGTGGCTGAAGATGAATACAGTGCAGGGATGAAGAACAGGGATGTAAGACAAGCCTGGTCTCAGAAGCAAAGCGAGGTCGACTCTGGCAAGTACTTGGATGGGAGACCTCCTTGGAATACCGGAGCTGGGAGGCAGGGGCAGGTTTTATTCAGCCACCTCTCTGAATATCCTCCAGGCTCTCAGCAGGGGTCAGTCGCCAGAGGTCGCCATGACTTCCAGGTGCACATACGCTCACACGCACACATACATGCACATATATATATTTTAAAATGTAAAAAATTTAAAAAAGAAAGATGCATGAGGAAAATTAGATAGGATCTCAAAGCGGGGGGGGGGGGGGGTTTCAAGTAAGGAATTATTTTTCTCTGCGAGACACAAAGGTCATTCTGCCTACGTGCGGAACCTTCTGGCTGTAAAAGAAAATAATGTGACCTTTGTCCTTTTCAGACTTCTCCTCAGCTGATCCACAACTGCATGTCTTTCAAGGTAAAGCAAAGGAAGCAGCCGGTAATCAAAAGCAGGAAGGGAGAAGAAGAGGGAAAATACCAACTGGGTCCAGAATAGAAGCTGCCCAATTAAGTCTGTGTTTCTAAAAACTACGTCCTGCAGGGAGACCAAATTGCATCTCACAAGTCCACTTGCATTCTTCCTTACATGGGTGGCCTAGGCAATTCCAACACAGCCCCCGTACAGACATTTATATAAATGGCATTGTGGGTCACCAAAGAAACAAAATTTTAGGATGAAAGCTCTGGCACCAATTGGCCGCATTGCTGTGATGTCATGGAATGTTGTTCACAAGCATTCCGACTATTCAGAGTGAAGCACAGTTATACCTGAAAACAACCTAGCTTCTATTAGCGTCAACAACTATTAGCGTCAACTCTGAATGACAGCCACACAAGGGAAGGGAGTAGTCTTGAGGGATAGGCCAAGCATTGGAACGACAAGGTCCCAGAAGGGACAGCTGATGTCATGGAATGTTGTTCACAAGCATTCCGACTATTCAGAGTGAAGCACAGTTATACCTGCAAACAACCTAGCTTCTATTAGCATCAACAGCTATTAGCATCAACTCTGAATGACAGCCACACAAGGGAGGGGAGTAGTTTTGAGGGACAGGCCAAGCACTGGAACGACAAGGTCCCAGAAGGGACAGCCACAAAGGGGCAGGGAAACCAGAGACAAGGTGGCTGAAGATGAATACAGTGCAGGGATGAAGAACAGGGATGTAAGACAAGCCTGGTCTCAGAAGCAAAGCGAGGTCGACTCTGGCAAGTACTTGGATGGGAGACCTCCTTGGAATACCGGAGCTGGGAGGCAGGGGCAGGTTTTATTCAGCCACCTCTCTGAATATCCTCCAGGCTCTCAGCAGGGGTCAGTCGCCAGAGGTCGCCATGACTTCCAGGTGCACATACGCTCACACGCACACATACATGCACATATATATATTTTAAAATGTAAAAAATTTAAAAAAGAAAGATGCATGAGGAAAATTAGATAGGATCTCAAAGCGGGGGGGGGGGTTCCCAACTCATTCCTAGCTCGTTATATCTAACATTCCCAACTCATTCCCAGCTCGTTTGGTGTAGTGGTTAAGTGTGCGGACTCTACTCTGGGAGAACCAGGTTTGATTCCCCACTCCTCCATGTGCTGCTGCTGGGTGACCTTGGGCAAGCCAGAGCAGTTCTGTCAAGAGCAGTCCTCGAAAGAGCTCTCTCAGCCCCACCTACCTCACAAGGGGTCTGTTGTGGGGAGAGGAAGGGAAAGGAGATGGTAAGCCACTCTGAGACGCCACACTGAGTCTCCCCACACTACTACTACTACTACTTCTTCACACATTTATAATCTGGAGAGGCTGAATGCTGAACACAGCTCTAAGGAGGCTGAACAAGAGATAGAGGGAATAAAGGAAGTGGAACGAAGTAGGAAAAAAGGAGGAGCATAAGAAACTACAACAATGAGTAGCAGGAACATGGAAAAAAGGGGAAACAACACCATAGTAGGGCTAGCTCAAGACCTCATGTTGGGGTTAGTATAAGAGGAAGGGAATTTGGAGGACTGGGGATGTGAGCCAGGGAACCAAGGAGGCAAACTGCTGTTGTGTCCGAAGCCTAAGCTTGGATAAAGCTCCTGTACTTTCGGAGCGGCTTGAAAGGAAACTCTGCCCGTTGTGGCTTCTATCATCACTGCAAAACTGCAATCTGGAGAACTAAATTATGCTCTGTTCATAAGACCCTACCTATCCACACATAGCTTGAGACCCATTGGAAACCCGGGTTTGAGTCCCCACTCAAGTAATGGTAGCTCACTGGGTGACCTGGGGCCAGTCACACACTCTCTGCTTAACCTACCGGACAGGGCTGTTGTGAGGATAGTATGGAGGAGACTGATGTAAGCCCCCTTTTGGTCCCCACTGGGGAGAAAGGTGGGGTGTAAAATAAAGTTTTATTCTCCTTTAGTAACTTTGGAAGAAGAAGAAGAGGAGATTGGATTCATACCCCGCCCTTCACTATCCGAAGGAGTCTCAGAGCGGCTTACAATCTCATTTCCCTCCCCCTCCCCACAACAGATGCCCTGTGAAAGAGGTGGGGCTGAGAGAGCTCGTCTGAGGACTGCTCTTGAGAGAACAGCTCTGAGAGAACTTGTGACTGACCCAAGATCACACCAGCAGCTGCATGTGGAGGAGTGGGGAATCAAACCTGGTTCTCCAGGATTACAGTCCAGGCTCCTAAAAATCACCACATCAAACTGGCTCCTAACCACTAACCAAACTGATATTGGTTCTTTCCCTGATTGGGATCCTACAATGGCATAAAATGAATACTTGGTGAGCAACTACAGGTTACAAGGAAAAGAATCACTGGCCCTTTCCAAAAATTATCACCCAACTTCACTCGAGTGCTGAAAAGCTGAAGGTTTCTCCCACTAACACACGTGGCAGCCAATAATGTGGAGCAGGGCTGGTGGATTGCAAAGACTGCAGAACTGTTACGGGGGGGGGGATGGGCAGGATGCTACACAGGGCTGCCATTTTCAGCAGCAGCTTTGCATTTGCTGTATTGGGTATTTCCTTATTCACATGCTGAAAAGTAGGGCTTGGAGGACCTGTTCCTTTTTTGGCCTCTGAGCCCTTTTAAGAAGAAGAAGAAGAGATTGGATTTATATCCCGCCCTTCACTTGGAGTCTCAGAGCGGTTTACAAACTCCTTTCCCTTCCCCTCCCCACAACAGACACCCTGTGAGGTGGGTGGGGCTGAGAGAACTCTGACACAAACTGCTCTTTCAAGAACAGCTGTGCCAGAGCTTGTGACTGACCCAAGGTCACATCAGCAGGTGCAAGTGGAGGAGTGGGGAATCAAACCCGGTTCTCCCAGATTAGAGTCCGCACACTTAACCACTACACCAAACTGGCTCTCTTAAGGAAGACAGCAGTTTATAACCTGTGAAGGAAGCATGGTTACTACAAATTATAGCACTGAATCTCCTTCTCTTGGAGCGTTGGCGGGGCTGAACTTGCCTGCGAAGTTTAAATATGGCAAAAATGTTATACCAAGCGTTACATCTGGGAGCCTGACATGGCCCCCACACAAACGTCTGCTTAACAGCTTAATTAAGACGTGGGAAAGGTTTCCTTTTTGGGACGCAACCCACCAGCAGGGAGAGGAAGAGAGAGGCAGACAGACATGCTAGCTGCAGTCAATGCAGATTCCAAACAGGCAGGGGTCATTTCCTGCGGGCGTGCCAGCAGGAAGGAGCCCAGGGGGCGGGCACATGCAACAAGCCCTACCCCCTGCGCCCGGCAGCCCTCAGTCGGGCCACAAGGAGCAAGAAGCAGCCAGGTAAGCTGCAGAGCCCCCCCCCCGCCCCATCTTCAGGTACAAGCTCTCCTTCCTCTGTGAGAGGAGATCTGTGCATCCCCTCCCCCCAGCTAGCACTCCAAAACAGTCCAGTGGCACCTTTAAGACCAAGTTTTATTCAGGTACAAGCTCTCCCTCCTCTGTGAGGGCAGATCTGCACGTCCGCCCCCCCCCAACAGCTAGCAATCCAAAACAGTCCAGTGGAGCCTGAGCGGTGGGTGTTGCCTTCTGACACACTTCCGGTGAGGTCAGGGGGTGTGGCATATGCAAATAAGTTATGCTAATGAGTTATGCTAATGAGCTCCTGCACCTCTTTTTCTACGAAATGACCTCTGCAAACAAGCATTGCCACACAGTGACATCCCGGTCCGATGCCACCCAAGTATACAGAGCTGCAAACCGCTGCTCGCACTGGCTTTCCAAGAGTTCCCAAACTTCCCTAAAACACGCCAGCTTCTGGCTTAGAACTAAGGCCTTCCAGTCACAGAAACCTATGGAGTTATTCTCATCACATCATCTTTAGCCAAGTCCAATATTTTTCCAACTCAGAAACTGGCCCCCAGAGAGAAAGATTCAGATGGAACAGGGATCTGTTTTTGTAAGAAGCTAGTGCTTTAACTTTAAAACCTTCCAGATACTGCAAAAATAATGTATGGTTTAACGAGGAAATTGCCTTTGACAATCTTTTTTTGCAAAAAGCAAAGAAACTCATGCTGCGCTGGTTGTACTGCACGCTCATTGAGGGAGGGAGGAGCAGAGAACTGCTTTCAGAAGTAGTTGTCCCTTTCAGATTTTTCTTCCCCCATGCTCATCGGATCTCAGAAGCTAAGCAGGGTCAGCCATGGTTAGTCCTTGGATGGGAGACCACCAAGGAAGCCCAGGGTTGCTGCTCAGAGGCAGGCAGTGGAAAACTACCTCTGAACGTCTCTTGCCTTGAAAACCCTATGGCAGGGGTGTCAAACTCATTTGTTATGAGGGCTGAATCTGACATAAATGAGACCTTGTTGGGCCGGGCCACGTGTGTCATTAAATGTAATGCTAGGTAGCGGAGATATAAACTTTATAAAGGACACAAACACAAAGGGGTTTTTTTTTACTTAAAATTAAAACATGCTTAAAACTTTAGCTCTGTAAGCTGCAAACCTATTTCTGATTTATTGAAATTCACCACAGAAATCTCATGCTCAGAGTTCTGAGTCTAGGACCCAGGTGAAAACATGAAATGGCTGAGTGATTATGAGAGTCTGGGGAAGCAAGCTATGATGCAGCAGCAGCAGCAGAACTGGAAGCAGGAGATGGCCAATTCCACTGCTGGCCTGATGGAAGCCCTCCGGGGGCCTAATCCGGCCCCTGGGCCGCATGTTTGACACCCCTGCCCCATGGGGTTTCCATAAGACGGCTGCAACTTGACAACGTTTTACACACACTCATGCTTGTATGTCTTCATAGCTAACAGCTACCTACCCACCCCAAGCACTGAAGGAAAAGGCGGGCCTGACCAAAGAGATATAAAGTTGGGTATTGAGGGGCTTGGCTAGGAATTCCTTCCAAAATACATAAAGAAACATCCTAAACCAATGAACCTTCTCAAATCTATTTGGGTGTAATGCGGTATCAGGGGCCACGGTGGTTCAGAGGTTAAGATTCTAAGCTGCAGAATGGAAGGTCAGTAGTTTGGCAGTTCGAGACCCGAGTGCTGCATGATGGAGTGAGCTCCCGTCTCTGCCCCCCCCAGCTCCTGCCAGCCTAGCAGTTCGAAAGCAAGAAATTGCAAGTAGATAAATAGGTACTGCTTCTATGGGAAGGTAACAGCATTCCGCGCACCTCGGTGTTTAGTCATGCCGGCCACGTGACCACGGAAATGTCTTCAGACAGCACTGGCTCTTCAGCTTGGAAACGGAGGTGAGCCCCGCCCCCTAGAGTCTGATTCGAGTGGCTCTCGAGCAAGGGAAACCTTTACCCTTAATGCGGGATCAGTCTTCAAACTTAGGGAACACATTCCCACGTTGACTTGCCTGCCAAGCATGTGTTACGGAAATCCTGGATTTTGAGGAAGACTATGGGGCACATTCTAAGACAACTCTTGGTATATACTAGCCAGGATTTCTGGAGTCCACCATTGTTCTGGATGAACTGGGAGTGCACTCTAGGATGCCAGTCACAGCTGCACATCACAGAGGAAAGACAGGAAAGGTACATCACCTGTCTTTCCAAAAAGTGTGCCTGCTAATGCTAACCTTTTCCTGGAGGATCTCCATGGAACACAGGATGAAATCCACCCCAAGGAGGTAGGCCCTTTCTGCCCTCTCCTTTTAATCCATGATGTTCACCACAGTGTCCTCCAAACAATTCTGTACTGAAATCTAATTCAGCCTCTTTTTCATCCAGGGTCCCCCCCCCCCATTCTGCACTAAAACTGAGTTCAGCCTTCTTTTTATTCCGGTTCTTTCCCCCCAATCTGCATTATATTCCCTCCCTTCAGTGGTCAGCCCAGTTTCAGCCTGCTGTTGCCCCGGGTTACTTGGATGCTGTTTTGCCCTGGACTTAAATTGCTTCGACTCGAATACTAAGAAAATCTGGAGTAGCAGGCAAATGCGGAAAGGAGGCAGCCATAGTTTCAGAGGGCAGCCATGTTGGCCTGCAGTGGAAGAGCTGGATTCGAGTCCAGTAACACCTTAGAGACTAACAAGATTTTCAGGATAGAAGCTTTCAAGAGTCAAAGTTCCCTTCGTCAGATATGTGCATCCATCTGTTCTCTCTCTGTATCTCTCTTCCCTCCCAAATCACTCTGTTTGTTCTTCCTGCCTGTCCCTTATGCCTGCACAATGCCATCTCTCTCTCTCTTTCTTCTCTCCCCGCCCCTTCAAATTCTACTTCAAAAACCACCTTTTCTGTGAAGCCTTGGGCACAGTACAGAAACGAATCTCGAACGGCCAAACTACCGACCTTCCAGCCTGCAGTTCAGCGTCTTAACCACTAAGCCACTGCAGCCCCCTATTATTATATCCTTTATTATATCATCAAATGTTACCACTTTAACAAAGAAAACCCATACAGAAGATGACAAAATATACAACTTTAGCAAAAAAAACCCCAAATGGTGTTTTTAACACTCTTCAAATTTCAACTGAATACGATTAATTATACTACGCCACTTCGGCTGAATCTCACGGATGCTCTCATTTCTTTGAAGCGCTGTAAGTTTTATCGTTAAGTAAACCTCCTTTATTTTAGCAGCCCGCCCACTAATTTCTGGAGCCTCTTCTACTTTCCAATATCACGCAAAGATTAAATGTGCGGCACAGTGATCAAGGGTAAGACTACTGGCTGTTTTTCCTTCGGAATTCCAGGGACATGATATAACTACGTACATTCTGGGGTTATTTTCTACAACTCTTTCTAAACCAGCACTAATCAAAACGGCTATACACTTGCAGTAGCTCGTCGGCCTTGAACAAAACCACCACGTATGGACAAAATCGGCAGGTATGCTAGCCTCAAAAACGAGGTTCGGTGTATCCCTCCAGCCACTTGAACTGCCGCAGCATTTAATATCAAAGTTCATTTTCGCTAATCCAACTCCAATCTTTGACTCTGACATTGAAACCTGTTATCTGGAACGTATCTCTGGAAACCTTGCTTGTGTGATTTCAACATCACTAGGCTTTTTTTTTTTTTTTTAATGAAGATTAGATCAAACAAGTTGTTTGCTCCTTGGCCTTAGCTGTGTACATAAGCCTGCCCGCCTGCCTACCTTTTTAGGACTTATGTAAAATTACGTAAGGTTGGAAACATGCCTGTTGTCAATGGATGCCGGTCAACGCTCCCTCTAAGCTGTGGAGTCTTGTGAGCCAAGATTCTACTTTGTGAGCCACTGGCATTAAAGTGGCGAGCGAGCGATTTGGCTACTGCATAAATTAGTTTGCTCTGGAGCCATCCTTCCTGAGCAGAGACAGAAATGTGTGCGCCGGAGGCTAAAAAACTGTGAGCTAGCTCACGCTAACTCAGCTTAGAGGGAACACTGATGCCGGTGGTTTCACTTTTCAGCCCAGTTCTGTACGAAATCAAGAAAGTGGCAACCTCTTACAAGGCAATAACTTGGGAGGCTGCCTGGGGGGTGCCAGCTCCGGGTTGAGGAATTCCTGGAATTTGGGGTTGGAGCTTAGAGGAGGGCGGAGTTTGGAGAAGGGAGGTACCTCAGTGGGGTGTAACGCCGTAGAGTCTGCCATCCGGGGCAGCCATTTTCTCTAGACGAACTGATCTCTGTAGTCTGGAGACTGGTTGTGATTCCAGGAGATCTCTGGGCACCAGCTGCAAGTTGGCAACCCAGAACCTGTTCCATGCAGCACCATCTCCCCCCCCACCACCACCACCACAGTCAGGTTATAGCCTGTGGCTTCAATCAGCACAATAAAAAGATACCAGAGTCACATGGAGAAACTTCCATTTGCACCTGTGAACTGGAGCAAGTCAAAAGTGTCAGTGTGCGGCCTCTATAATGCTCCTCTGAGTTAACAGAAATCTACGGCTGCTCAGCCTGGGGGGGGGGAAGAAATTGGATTTATACCCCACCCTTCACTACCCAAAGGAGTCTCAGAGCGGCTTACAATCTCCTAACCCTAACCCCAATAACTCAGTGAAGTGTTTGAGTGAGGGTCTCTTATCAAAGAGGCTGGGCTACTCTGTCTGCGGAGGTCTCTGTGAGTGAAAGAAAAGATCTGACGTGTGAAATGGACAAGAAGGCTGTGAGGGACTGACCTGCTTGTAGAAGAAGAAGAAGAGATGGGATTTATACCCTGCCCTTCACTACCCAAAGGTGTCTCAGAGCGGCTTACAAACTCCTTTCCCTTCCCCTCCCCACAACAGACACCCTGTGAGGTAGGTGGGGCTGAGAGAGCTCTTAACAGAAACTGCTCTTTTTCAAGAACAGCTCTTATCAGAACTACGGCTTGCCCAAGGTCATCCAGCCAGGTGCAAGTGGAGGAGTGGGGAATACAAACCCGGTTCTCCCAGATTAGAGTCCGCGCACTTAACCACTACACCAAACTGGCTCTCTGAACCTGAACCTGAGAGAGAGAGGTTGCAGAGGGTGGTAAGTACTCTGTGTGAGTGGAGAAGGGGCACCACAGGTGTGCACATGGGTGTGGAAGGTGAGACAAGGGCAAAGGAGCAGCACACAGAAGCAAAGCAGGTGGCAGGAATCCAAACAGATGTCAACCCATTTTACACCACTCAGATGATTATGAGGTTTTTGTCACATACTGCGGGGGGGGGGAGGAATAAGAGTGACGTTCCTGACAGAGCAAAAGCCCCCTCCTTTTTTCCCCTTAACTGAATATCTCCACAGAAAGAATGAAAAGGCTGCAATTACTCTGACAGTGTTTCGAAAGCTTGTAGGAATTCGGGGGCTGAAATAAATGGTTTCTTTCTCCTTAAAAAAAAAATACTCCTGTTTCTAGGTTTAAAGTCTGAACAGAGAACACAGTTGAGATAAAGCAGTTTGAAACATTTTTTTCATCTGAACTCTTCCCTGCCGCTAGATAGGCCAAAAAAAATATAGGACATGTACTGGCAGAGCTTAGCCAACAAAACTTGTGATCCAGGAGGCGGGCGTAGTGCATTTTATTCAGAGTATCCACAAACTCCTACACACAGACCGCAAACCTATTATACCATGCACCATTTTAAAAAACCACACACATAAAGGATGATTTTACTGAATAAGGGCATCAGAAGATAAAATTAGGCACGTTTCCAACATTACATTCTTTACAACACGGTAAAACCCAAACCCACAGGTTCCATTATTCCAAAATCCTGAGTTGTGCCTGTGTCTTTCAAAGTGCATTTTCCACCAGACCGATAATCCTTAAATTCATGTAATTTGAAGCTATTTTGCTGTGTTAGCATAATAAAAGAAAGTTCCATATTCTCAAATTTGATTAATAAGAGAATATGAAAGGCCATTCAATCAAGCAACAAGCAATAAGCTTTTTGTTCATTAAACTACAAGCTACCTTTTCTTTCTGAAGAATCAAAATGGTACTTTTCACCAAGGCTTTGCAACATGGAAATGATTTGAATTTGCTAATCAATTAATTGGCTAAAGGCAGAGCAAGAATTAAAAAAAAAACCATACATAGGCCCCGGTCACACGGGCCAGATAACGCGGGGGGGGGAGGCGTGGCTGTTAGCCCCAGAGCAAAATAAAGTGCGGTAGCCCGATCACACGGTCCCCCAAGTCTCCGTGCTTAGGCTGTTAGCTGGCGATCACACGGCGATGCTGCAGCGTGGCAAAGAAGCGGCGCGGTGCGATCACACAAGCGTTTCGCGTTTGTGCGCATGCGCTTACGAAAAATATCCGGTTTGCGACGGGACGTGGATGGGCACTGGATGCCACAAGATATCTGTGCCACGCGTTTTCCGGATACTAGCGCACTTTCCTTGGTACTTTTTAACTCCGCATCTTCGGCGGGATACCACGGGTTGGCCACAGCTGCAGTACGCTTCCCAGATGTTGCTGTGTGATCACGCTCCGAAAATCTGCCCGACATTCATGCCTTTTGCGTGGCAAATTCTCCGTGTGACCGGGGCCATAGATCGACAGCCCCACTACAATCAACACCTCTTTTTCCTTAGCTACAGCGGCCAAATACTTGCCCCAGAGAAGATTTTGCACTGCTTTGGATATGTGCCAAAGGTACAGCTCTACTGAAAATCTGCTGGGAAGAGAAAGCTTGAATAATCCAGGAGGCGGGATATCTTGCCACCCTACGACAAAGCTTGGAAACCCCAAACAAGAAGGTGCATGACTTTGGATAACTAAGATCTAGTCAGAACCCAGTTTAGCTACAATCATATCCATGGTTACTAGGAAGCAGGACCCGGAGCTTTCACTGGGTTTTCACTTCGGAATAATCTGTTTAGGACCTGACTACTGGAATCCCTGAGTATCTAGGCAGAGGATAAATGGAACAGAATCCTCAACAGAGGTTGCTATGAAATAGTGCTTTTGTTTAATTATTAAGAGTCGGGTAGGCAAACATTAGATCCCGATGGACAGAGAACAGCTGTTAGCTTGAACAGAAAGTCATTCATGTTCCATTCTTGGAACTCTGAAATACTATCAACAATAACTGTAAAACGACTCTAGTGCAGCTTAGAGTTTTCAACTGGCTTTCATATTTAGAAGAGCTATTTTTAGCTAACTTTGGTTTGTCAAACTCCAGCTTTGAAGAGTTTTACACTTCAGTGACACTGGGAAGACATCGGGAAATAAATAAGCCAAGGGATGGATCTCTCTCTCTCTCTCTCTCTCTCTCTTTTTAAATGAAGTTTGCATGAGCAGTTCACCCATTTGTCTCTTGACTTTATCCTTTTCCTAATCAATTCGTCCAGAAGACATTTTGATCACCATTCAGTGACACACACTTGCAAAGGTACATTTCAGGAAAAGAAAATGATCACATCTAACCCCTAATCACATCTACCTTTGCCTTTCACCACAGCACAATCTTACATCACCAACATCAATACAAAATTTGCATAATTGACTCTGGATGCTTTACCTCCTCTGAATAAAAGGAGTTTTTGTTTCACTCAGCAAGTTATTTCATCTCAGCTGACTATTTATCTGTCCACATTCCAAAATCCCATGACCTGAGAACTGTGTTTGGTAGAACTGTTGTTTGGGGGGGGGGGGTGTATGCCTCAAAATGGCAGCTATAATAAGATTTTACAAGGCTTATGGATAATGCTGCAGTTTCTGTGAACTTCCCCCCAAAATGGGAGCACTGTAGCCAATGCACCCTCTAAACTGTAAAGTCTTGTGAGCAAAATTCTACTTTGTGAGCTACTGGCATTAAAGTTGTGAGTGAGTGATTTGGCTACTGCATAAATTAGTTTGCTTTGGAGCCATCCTTCCTGAGCAAAGACAAAAATGTGTGAGCCGGAGGCTAAAAAACTGTGAGCTAGCTCACGCTAACTCATCTTAGAGGGAACACTGGCTGTAACTGCAAAATCCTCATGGCATACTGTTAGTATTCTCATACTTTGTGCTGTAATATTCATTTAAGTGCACATTTTCTCTGTCTTTTAGACACACACACACACAATACAACTAGAGGCTACTTCAGATACCACACAGCTAAAACAAGAAAATTCTGTCACTGAATTTATAATCCATGGGCAATCGCAATTCTAACTCTTTTATCTGTACAATGAACTGCCATTCAAACACCCAGTTTTCACATTCACGCCTTTATCTATTTAGATATTTATACCAGCTGTTCTCCCATTTGACAGACGTGGGCATTATTTACTTACTGATATAGTCCGCCTTTCTGGTTGAGCCTCAAGGTGGGTTACAAAGTCTAAGTTAATGCGATCAAATAGCATGAGGCATGTAATAAGCAATGCAATAGGACTGGGGTTGCACGATGAAGCAGCTGTACACTGAATCAGAGCCATTGGTCCTCCTCTACTCAAACTGGGAGAGGGTCTCCAAGATTATAGGAGCGCTTCCCAACCGCACCAAATGGCACGTCTGACTGCAAACTTTGATGGAGATATGGGCAAAGCGCAGACAAAGGCACCCTGGTTCAACCCTCCATTAGAGGGAGCTCTAGAGGGAGTTCTTCTCTCGCCCGAGAGTGCCTTGAAAATTAAGCCGCGGGTACATTATGTAACACCATTGATTCATCTTAGCCCAATTAACTGGCCAAAAGCTGCAAGTTAATCATCTTTGACAAGGCAACGTCCAATTACTAGTTGCCTGCCTTAAACTATCAAAGCATAATGCTGACAGGGCTTTCCTTCTGAGATCATATACATTACTATGCATTTTGCGGAGTACTGTTAGTTCTTTGGAGGTGAGCTATAAACTTCATACGGAGAATCACGACGGATATACACTGCCAAATCCCAGTACTCAAGGACGATAATGTAGTCCAGGGTTTTTCACTTTCCTGGACCTCTTTCAAACTTGGTGGGTTAGGTGGACCATAATATTTACCTGAACAAGAGATTACCCTAAATGTATGACAACCCTCTCACACACACACTAAACTCGTACACAAAAAGGGTTTTATTACTGCATATAACAGTAACTTGTATGCAAATTTAAGATGACATCCTATTTTTCATTACAGCACTCTTGGAAGGTGGCACTTCATCTATACCCCACCATCCCCCACCCCAACTGGAACCCAAAGCACCTTACATCATTCTCCTGCCCTCCATGTTATCCTCACAACAACCCTGTGAGGTAGGTTAACCTGAGACTGAGGCAAGATTCCATGGCAGAGCGGGGATTCAAACCTGGGTTTCCCAGATCCTAGTACAACACTCTAACCGCAACACCGTGGCTGGCATAGTCCTCATACAGGTAGACAAGGTCCAAAATTGAAACTTTCAAACTCAGTCTTGAGCACAGGTACCAAATTTCACTCAAATATCATAATTTTTAAGGGAGATACTGCATAGGAAACAAATGCATAAACATAAGGCCAAACAGTCAAAATACACCAGAACTCTGGTTCTGCTCAGTCAACCAACCAACCCTCCTCCAGCATACTCACTTTAGCTTCTGCTACCAAATGCTTGCTCCAGAATCTTTAGGCCGCAGCCAAAAAACATAGTCATGCCTCCAAAGAAACCCAACTCTGTGTGTGTGTGTGTGTCTAAAGTGACATCAAAGTCACAGCTGACTTATGGAGACCCCAGCAAGGGTCTTTCAAGGCAAGTGAGAAGCAGACGTGATCTGCCACCGCCTTCCTCTGCAGTGTCTTTCTCAGTGGTCTCCCATCGAAGACTTATGGAGACCCCAGCAAGGGTCTTTCAAGGCAAGTGAGAAGCAGAAGTGATCTGCCACCACCTTCCTCTGCAGAGTCTTTCTTGGTGGTCTCCCATCGAAGACTTATGGCAACCCCAGCAAGGGGCTTTCAAGGCAAATGAGAAGCAGAAGTGATCTGCCATCCCTTCCTCTGCAGAGTCTTTCTTGGTGGTCTCCCATCGAAGACTTATGGCAACCCCAGCAAGGGTCTTTCAAGGCAAGTGAGAAGCAGAGGTGGTCTGCCACCGCCTTCCTCTGCAGTCTTTCTTGGTGGTCTCCCATCGAAGATTTATGACAACCCCAGCAAGGGGCTTTCACGGTGAGAAGCAGAGGTGGTCTGCCACCGCCTTCTTCTGCAGAGGCTTTGGCGATTCTCCCGTCCAAGTATCGACCCTGCTTAGTTTCCGCAATCTGTAGGGATCAGGCCACGCCATGCTCCCTTCCCTCCCTCAAGCCTCAATTAACCTCCTGGAAATCACATGACGGTGGATGAACTACCAAAATGCACTTCTGTACCCTCACTGCCTCTAAAAATACAGGATTACATAATCTAGTATAGCGAGTAAGAGAATAATTGCGGGCCAAATCATCCCCGGTTCAAATTTAACATGGGTGTGGACTCCCGGGGGTGGGAGTCCCTAGGTAACCCATTTTCTCTTAGTTCCCTCCTTACAGAATTACTGAAATAATGCATACACGGTGCTTTGAATGCTGTAAAGTGTTATTATGGTAAATAGCCACTTGTACCATCATTGCCTGTGACAAGTAAGGATTGTGACCAGACTGTGAATTGAAAAAGCAGACTAGGATGGAGTCCCACCGTTCAAGCCGCTACATGCTCCCAAAATGACCAACCTAAGCACGTGTGGGCTGATAATTTTCAGGATTATGAAATGCTATTTATTTAAAGTGATAACATTTATCATGTCACAATACAGGGGTTCTTACCAGGTATTCATGCATAATTTCAACAGCTGTGACAACCATTTAGAGATGCTCGCCTTTCACAATGGTTTATCCAGGCCTGCCTGTTTTCTTCTGTTTTAGATCCCCAATAGGTATGCTTTGCTTTAAGGTCAGCCACCCCACACTGATCGGGAAGGACTACAAAGGCCCCTGCCACACGGCAGGGGAAAAGGCTCTAAAGGCGCGGCTTTTAAAAGCCGCGCCAACGTTGAGATGCCACGGCGGGATCCCACGGATCCCCTGGCCACGGCGCCTTTTCTCCCCGGCACGATCAAACGCCGGGGAGAAAACACGGCCCTGACCGGGAGCCGGCCAAACTGTGCATGTCGGAGCATGCGCAGTTCGGCTACGGGCCGAGGTTGTGCCGGCGCAAGGACGCGCCGGCGATCAAACGCCCGGCTTGCCGCGCAGCCTCGCAATGAACCACCAAGGTAGGTGGTTGCAAGTTGCGGCGGATTTTCGCGGGGAAGGGCCAGTTCGGGGACGGAAGCAGGACGCTTCCCAGATGTTGTGGTGTGATTGCGCCAGTTTGCTCCACCCCCGAACTGTCCCGCTCCCGGCCCAAATCGCCTAGTGTGAACGGGACGCCTAGTGTGAACGGGACCAAAGTATATTAAATTAGACCACTTCAGCAAGATACTCTCTTATATTCCTCAAGGCTGAAGCAAATTTAAGTCACCGTCAGCAGCTCAAACCATATATACACCCACAGGACTTGTATTATTTTTAACCCAAAAAAAGGGAAACATGTAAATAAAAGAAGAAACAACTAAGATATTGTAACAAACTGTGCTTATCGCCACCAGACACAAGGCATTTTGGGGGGAGTTTTACGAACTGCCCAAAGCTGCAGACAGATGTGCAAGCCATCAAGAATACTGGCACCCTGACTTGAGAACATGTGTTGTCTCGGCTTAAAGAATTCTGCTGGGGGAGGGAGACATTCCGCCCCTCCCCAAACAAAAGCCAAGGGTTTGGCAAATAATGTTGTGCTCCAGTCACAAAACCACACCATGTTCAGATTTTACTGAAGCAAAAGGCTAGCCAGTGTCTGAAACTTGATATACTTTTGTTTTGTGTGTGGTTTTTTTTTAAAAAAAAATCCCTGAACATTTCAGTCTGCATATAGAACAACTGGCACTATCCCATCATCTACCGTTTTTCCCTCTTCCTCGTCTGTAATTTTCTATGGGAAAATGAAAGAAATTCTTTTTTTCTTTTTTTACCATTTTATCAGAAGTGAACGTTGACTCACAAATGCTCATACCGGAACAAATGTTAGTCGTTGGGGTGCCATTGGACTTCCGCTTTGTTTTGCTGTAGTAGACCAACATGGCTACCCCTCTGCAATGTTCTTTGTTCCGCTTCTTTCTTTTATGAAGAAAAAACTGGCTGATTTTTAAGAGTGTTACGAGTCTGCTGGGTTTTGCATCTTATTTGATTCCAGAGTAAGAGGGCAGGGTGGTGTGCTGGGAAATGACACTAACTTTGGGGGAAAACATAGTTTCAGATGGTCAGCCGTGTTGGTCTGAAGCAGTAAAACAAATTTAGAATCCAGTGGCACCTTTCAGACCGACAAAGGTTTATTCAAGATATGAGCTTTCGTGTGCATAAACCTTTGTTGGTCTTAAAGGCGCCACTGGATTCTAAATTTGGGGGGAAACAGCAGTGTTTGGAACACACGGACAGTCAAGGGACCCAGGATTTTTCATTCTGTGCCGAGTGGTGTGGCACATCTGGGTGCGCAGTATCTGTGCAAATGGAACACACTGGGACATATATAGGGGGAAGGTGATAAAATCAAAACCCCAAGCCTACAAAAGTTAGAGCAACAGGAAATCAAAAACCAGAGCCTACAAAAGTTAGAGCAACAGGACAGATCTGAACTGCGTTTCCCCGCCTGTTGAGTCCAACTTCTTTCAATGAGACTCATTTTCAAGCAAGTCTGTATAGACTGCAAGCTTAGTTATTCACTCCTGCCCATTTAGTTATATTATTTGCACCTGAGACCTCGTTTTCGCAATACAGGTCTTCTTTAGTTATCCACCTATTCTTTTCTCCTTCGTTAGCATTTCAGTCTTCAACATCATCCTTCAGCACTACATAGCAAAATACCAAACAGATTATCAGCAACATTAAAAGAAGGAGGGGGAAATAAACAGGGGATTTGTGGCACCTTAAAAAACTAACAAAAATGTAATTGCAGCATGAGTCTTCGTGGACTACAGCCCACGCCTTCAGATGCTATGACCGATCTGATGACATACTCTCTAGCATTTGGGTGGGGGGGGGGGGGGGGGGGGTT
>NW_015173681.1:1053659-1054710 GCF_001447785.1 Gekko japonicus | reverse complement strand
ATGCCGCCTCTCTTGGGAACCTGCCCCTAAAGGGCTACCCCTTCTGAAACTATTAACAATGACGTCTACGAATCTTATATTCCAGACCCATTTTCCCCTTCCTTATCTAACTGCACCTACCTGCCAGTTCTTCCCCACGTTCTCAACTGTCTCCCTATTTTTGCTCTACCTACATTAAAAGTAAAAGGTAAAGGTTTCCCTTGCTCGAAAGCTGGTCGAATCCGACTCTAGAGATGCGGTGCTCACCTCCGTTTCCAAGCCGAAGAGCCAGCGCTGTCTGAAGACGTTTCCGTGGTCATGTGGCCGGCATGACTAAACACCGAGGTGCACGGAACGCTGTTACCTTCCCACCGAAGCGGTACCTATTTATCTACTTGCAATTTCTTGCTTTTGAACTACTAGGTTGGCAGGAGCTGGGGCCACAGATGGGAGGTTCACTCCATCACACGGCACTCGGGTCTCGAACTGCCAAACTACAGACCTTCTTGTCTGCAGTTCAGCATCTTAACCTCTGAGCCACCGCGGCCCCTCTCTACCTACATTATTATACTCAAAATTTAATGCAAGAACGCGATTAAAAGGTTACCATACAGTTTTCACATCACAGAGTTAGCACCGGTGCCAACTCTCTGTCAAGGAGGGACTCCAGCTCAGTGGTAGAACATCTGCTTGGCATTCAAAAGGTACCAGGTTAAATCCCCAGCATCTCCAGTGAAAAGGATCGGGTAGTAGGTGATTACGGCTTGAAATCCTGGCAAACCCTCTGCCTGTCAGAATAGACAATACCGACCTTGATGGACCAATGGTCTGAGGCTTTATGCGTTTCTGTCCTTTACCAAATCCAGATTTGCTGCTCTCAACACCAGGTTCTTTCACCTTCTCATTATGTGTGAGCACACACACACACACTCCAATGACATCTGACAATCCCTTTGCTGGAAATAACGTACATTGTGTGCATCTCGCTTCATTCCCTGCCTTTCCTGCTTAAGGAGGACAAAAAGACGAAGCGACACAAGGAAAAATAGGGAGATCAAGGACACAACCGTCA
>NW_015173681.1:1034378-1053649 GCF_001447785.1 Gekko japonicus | reverse complement strand
CAGCAGGAAGTGATGTCAGCAGGAGTGGAAGCAGCCCACCAGAAAAAGAACAACCTGAACTTCAGCAGCATTCTTGAACCAGATTTTACTCTGAGTGTAATGTATTCAATAAGCTGCCATTGAATGCATAATGTGTGATGAAAACATCTAATTGAAATGCTATGTTGAGCTTCGTCCTGGGCTAGGATCCAAATTCATCCAATCGCATTGCTAGCCCAGGAAGCACCTAGCCAATCACTTTACAGCAAGCTCCATGAGTGGGAACGTCTGTGATTGGTCCTTATATGAACAATCGTATTGGTTGGTATTTGTACAATGGACAGTGGCTACATTAGCCCGGAGAGTTTAAAAGCAGGACAGCTGCAATGTGAAAGCTGTTCTGGCTATCAGATGTTGATCTGTGTTGGAGTTGTGTTCGAGTTGAAGAATAAAGTTGTGTTCTTGCTGAATCACTCTCCGACTTCTTTGTTAAGCGAGTGACTTAACACTGAGAGCAAGGGACTGAGAGTCTTAACCCACTACTACAACTAGAACAGCTGCACAAATTAATTGTTGAGGAAGAAAAAGAAGAGTTGGGTTTTATACCCAGCTTTTCTCTACTTTAGGGAGTCTCAAGGCAGCTTACAATTGCCTTCCCTTCCTCTCCCCACAACAGGCACCTTGTGAGGCAGGTGGGGCTGACAGAGTTCTGAGAGAACAGCCACTGGCCTAAGGTCACCCAGCAGGCTCCATGCGGAGGAGGAGTGGGGAATCAAACTCAGTTCTCCAGATTAGAGTTTCTTGACCACTTCACTACGCAGGCTCTCTCTGGTGGCTCTCTCTGGTGGCTGCCCACCAATTTCTTCAGGCTAGCTGTGATCCTGTCTTCCCAACCTGCTATATATACATACTTATCTCCAAGAACGCACAGGAACGGAGTTCCGGCTGGCTCACAAGTTGGCCACGCCCAGCAGGAACTCATTAGCATAATAGGCCACACCCAACAGCAGAAACTCATTAGGATTGGCTACATTAGGGGTGTGTGGCCTAACATGCAAAAAGACCTGGGTTTTGACAACAAACAAGGTAAACAGAATAACAGGCAAAAGGTGGGTGTGGCTGGATGACCACACTTCTGGTAACATGTGGGTGCAGCCTAATGTGCTAATGAGCTGTGCTGTCAGGGGTGTGGCCCAATATGCTAATGAGTTCCTGCTGTTGGGTGTGGCCTATTATGCTAATGAGTTCCGCTGGGCTTTTTCTACAAAAAGAGCCCTGCGTTATCTCACTTAAAATTCATTTTAATTATCACAGAATCCACATACATCATAGGAAAGTGCTGTTATTCTGTGTTTTTAAAACCGGAAGGGCTGGATGAAGCCTGTCGTACTTCCTACATTCAACAGCAAAAAATAAAGACATGAAACACCTTATAGTCTCAAATCATTCTGTTCCTTTCTAACAACAACTGAGATGTTTCCATCCCTCTGCAATAAAATGAAATTTCAAAAGAAAAACTTGGCTGAAAGAGATCATCATCTGGACCAGCAACCCGCAGACAACAGTGGTCAGACATATTCTTACGGGAAATTCACAATCAGTCATGTTCTCAAGCACCTGGTTCTCTCAAAAAGCTTTCTGAAAGTCCAGGTCTTTCAGATCTCCTTGTCAACACATTTCTTGACACTCACCAAACTTCTAGAATCGCACGAGAGCCAGAACTCTCCTTTCCAGTAGGCATGCTTAATTTTTATTTCACCAAACCCTTTCATTGTATTTACAGTTAATATTTTTAGCCCCCTCCACTATTCTTCCTGGGACAGAAATCAGGGTGATGGCCTGCAATCCCAGGCTCCCTGCTCCAGCCTTTTAAACTTCCTAGTCGGCTTGATTTTAGTGATAAATTTACAGATTTTTGCTAGAAGATAAAACTATTTCACCTCTAAAGAACTTATTAAAGGCTGAGTCACATGTATTAAGGTTTGGTCATAGAATCACAGAATCACAGAGTTGGACATGGCCATACAGGCATTCTAGGATCAGCCTAGAGCAGTGATGGAGAACCTTTTAGAGACCGAGTGCCCAAACTGCGACCCAAAACCCACTTATTTATCGCAAAGTGCCAACACAGCAATTTAACCTGAATACTGAGGTTTTACTTTAGAAAAAACAACTCATACATTAACTTAAGATGATCCAAACAAAGTAAGGAAAGCAATCCCAAATGCTTTCATTTACTTAAAATTATTTGGCAGAGAATTCGACACTTTAATGATGGTCTGGGCCTGGCTGGGGCGGTGGCACCCGTGCCCACAGAGAGGGCTCTGAGTGCCACCTCTGGCACCCGTGTCATGGGTTCGCCACCACTGGCCTAGAGCATCCCTGAGAAGTGTTTGTCCAGTTGCTGCTTAAAGACTGCCGCTGAGGGGGAGCTCACCACCTCCCTGAGCAGCTGATCCCACTGCTGCACAACTCTGACTGTAAAAAAAAGTTTTTCCCAAGATCCAGCCGGTACCTTCCCGCCAATGTTCCCTCTAAGCTGTGGAGCTGAGCAAAAATTCTACTTTGTGAGCTCCCGGCATCAAAGTTGTGAGCAAGCAATGTGGCTACTGCATAAATCAGTTTGCTCTGGAGCCATCCTTCCCGAGCTAAGACAAAAATGTGTGAGCCGGAGGCTAAAAAACTGTGAGCTAGCTCTCACTAACTCAGCTTAGAGGGAACACTGCAAGTTCCCGCCCTTAATTTAAACCCATGATTGCGAGTCCTCTCCTCTGCTGCCAACAGGAACAGCGCCCTGCCCTCCTCTAACACTTCAAGAGAGCAATCCGGCCTTTGATTAGGAGCCGCAGTAAACATCTCAGAAGTGACCCTGTGCCCTGACCCACAACTCACAGCCTGGCTCCACCCCACATACAAACAGATCAACTGAGCTGGCGTAAGAATACCATCATGACTATCACCTAAGCAACACCGTTTAATCTGACATTTCTGCTCTCGCACTTTATTTGAACCCTGTTCCAGCACTTTAGGGTATTCATCTTAACTGTTATGGTGTTTCCTGATTGATTTCGATTGTATTTACGTGTGTGTTTTCATGTAAGCCGCCCTGAGCCTGCTTTGGTGGGGAGGGCGGGATACAAACTGAATGAATGAATGAATGAATAAATAAATAAATGTGGGGGAGGTCCCAACCTCCTCTTCTCCAGGCTAAACATTCCCCGATGCCTCCAGTTAAAAGAGGAATCGAGGGTCACCAAAATGAGCTCATGCCCAAGATAAGACCTGAGACAGCAACTTTCAGGTTCACAGTTCATGACTTAAAATATTACACACAGAGATACATTTGCTCACAGAGATACGGTACATATGCCCACATACAGCTACAGGATTCCCAGCCATGCCCTAGCTCAGAAATCTTAGCTTTGGATCAGGAAGGGGTGGTGGAAAGTGCCGTCAAGTCACAAGCAACTTATGGCAAGAGGCCTGCCTCTCCGTAGCAACCCTGGGATTCCTGGGTGGTCTCCCATCCAAGTACTAACCAGGGCCGACCCTGCTTAGCTTCCCGTATCTGAAGAGATAAGGCTAACCTGGGCCGTTCAGATCAGAGGGACCAAAACGCAGCCTTGGGCTTTTGCAGAACTCTATTTCAAGGCAAAGGTTAAGTTTATTCTGGGATACGGAGATCAAAGCTCGGTGAGAAAACATTCCGGCACGGGTGAACAGGAAACCCGGCGAGAAAGGAGATGCCGAAACACAGCCCATGCCGGATGCTTTCCGTATTTGATTATAGAATGTCCAGAGGTGGCAACCTGTCCTGATACCAACACCGCGGCATCTTTGCAACTTTAATAACGCCGTATTCGGTTTCTTTATTTGAGAAGGGCCTTGACATCATCCATGTTAGTGCTTCACTGTCCTGGCTATCAATAAAAGGTATCAGTAACAAGCAGAGCGGGAAGGAAAGAAGCACTGCAAATACACCCTTCCCTCGCCTTCCAACTCACCACTCTCCTGAACGGGAATTAAAAGGTTCTGATTGTTCTTCTTATAACATCCATAAATACGTTAACATGCGCGGGTAGTTATGAACACCATGCTTCGCTCTAGAAAGAAAATGCAGGTCTGCTAAGTCTCCTCTCCTCCCGCTTATGTCAATTTTTTTTTTAAAAACGGAGCTACAATTTACATTGCTTCATAAGCATCGCGGATCAAAAACCAAAGCCAGCACTGAAGAGTAAACAAAGGTGCAAAAGAGGGTTGGATCAGTGCAAAGGCATTGAGGAAATAATTTTTAAAAGCTCTCACCGTTCAGCATAGTCAGTGGAAAGCCTGGGAGGACCGCAACATAAATCCCGGGAGATCAGAAGAAGAGCACATCCTTTGTAGGCAGAAGGTTCCGGGCTTTATTCCCCAGCAACTCGGGTAACGAGATTCCAAGAAGAAAGGCTGGGAAAGACCATAGAGGCCTTGGGAAGCTGTTGCTACATGGAGCAGATGTTAGCGGGCTGGCCAGACCGAAGGTCTGACTCCAGAATAAGACAGCTTCGTATTTTATTCCCCGGCAAATAAAGTTCTCATCCCACCCCCACCGGAGCACACTGCTTTTTGTCGAGGCAATGTCTTTGTAAAGGTAAAGGTTTCTCTTGCTCGAAAGCTAGTTGAATCCAACTTCAGGGGGTGGTGCTCATCTCCGTTTTCAAGCCAAAGAGCCAGCGCTGTCCGAAGACGTTTCCGTGGTCACGTGGCCGGCATGACTAAACACCAAGGCGCACGGAATGCTGTTCCCTTCCCACAGAAGCAGTCCCTATTTATCTCCTTGCAATTTCTTGCTTTCGAACTGCTAGGCTGGCAGGAGCTGGAACTAGAGGCGGGAGCTCACTCCATCACGCAGCACTCGGGTCTCGGACTGCCGAGCGACCGACCTTCTGGTCTGCAGCTCAGCGTCCTAACCTCTGAGCCACCGCGGCCCCTAATGTCTTTGTACTGAGATACAAAAATAAATTCTTCCTTGGGAGTCATTCCAGAACACAGATGTGATTCCATTTATTTATTAAGAAAACCCTAATCCCAAAGCAGCCCTGACCTGGATGGCCACGCTAGCCTGATCATCTCAGAATTCAGAGGCTAACCAGGGGTCGGCCCTGGTTGGTACTTGGACGGGAGACTACCCAGGAATTCCAAGGTCACTATGTGAAGAAAGGTGCTGGCAAAAAAACACTTCTGTTAACCTCTTGCCTCGAGGAGGAGGAGGAGGAGGAGAAGAGGAAGAGGGAAGAGGAAGAGGAGAATGGATTTATACCTTGCCCTTCACTTGGAGTCTCAGAGCGGCTTACAAACCCCTTTGCCTCCCCCCTCCCCACAGCAGACACCCTGTGAGGTAGGTGGGGCTGAGCGCGCTCTGACAGAAACGGCTCTTTTTCAAGGACAGCTCTTATCAGAACTACGGCTTGCCCAAGGCCATCCAGCAGGTGCAAGTGGAGGAGTGGGGAATCAAACCCGGTTGTCCCAGATTAGAGTCCGTACACTTAACCACTATACCAAACTGGCAAGAAGAAGAGGAGATTGGATTTATACCCTGCCCTTCACTCGGAGTCTCAGAGCGGCTTACAAACTCCTTTCCCTTCCCCTCCCCACAACAGACACCCTGTGAGGTAGGTGGGGCTGAGAGAGCTCTTTCCAGAACTGTCCTTGAGAGAACAGCTCTGACAGAACTATGGCTTGCCCAAGGTCATCCAGCAGCTGCAAGGGGAGTGGGGAATCAAACCCGGTTCTCCCAGATTAGAGTCCACGCACTTAACCAATATACCAAACTGGCTCTACGGGGTCGCCCTACAACATGTTGGTACTTCCCGCCACCATCGAACTTGAGGCGAGGACTCTGTGCTCCAGTTGCCAGAGTGCATAACTCACAGGCATTAAGGTCCAGTCCCTGATGCCTCCAGTTAAAAGAGGAATCTGTAAGATCTCCACTCCCCATGAGGGTACACAATCAAGAGTTCAACCACTGATCCGTCTTAGCACTACAACAGCTCTGTATATGTCCTAGTCCTCTTAGGCAAGACAAGAGTCACCGGAAAAGACAATCATGCCAGGGAAAGTTGAAGGCAACAGGAAAAGAGGAAGATCCAAAAGAAGATGGATTGACTCTATAAAGGAAGCCACAGCCCTTGGTTTGCAAGACCTGAGCAAGACTGTTAACCATAGGACATTTTGGAGGACATTTGTCCATAGAGTCACCATAAGTCAGATGTAACTTGATGACCCTTAACATACACCTATTAGGCTTGTACACAATTTTTTAGCAGAAATATGGACCTAGAAGCATTAAAAGATACTGGAATATGCTGAGTAAAATGGCAAAAATGCAGCTCTAGAAATAACAACACGCGGATATAAACACAATTTAAACAACAGAGGTTTTATTTAGGTATCTACCTCATGTTCCATTCATAAGCAGGGAAAGGCAGATCCAAGGCACAGATGAACCTGGTTCAGAAATAACACTAAATCTTGGTTCGGTACTACATGAACATGCTCTGAGCTCTCACGGTTTTTCGTCCACCTGAATGCTGCAAAACAGTATGGTGCCATAGTTACTGGGACCCAAAAGTTTTCTAGGTGTCCTTGGGCCAATCACTCTCTATTTTTTTTTTATTTAACACTTATAAAACCCTGCCATTCTTCTGGGAACTCCGAGCAGCATACAAGGGTTCCCCCCTCCTCTACAACTACAAACTACAGTTTGGCTCAGATGTAATAGTTAGTAAGGTTTGCTGGAAGACTATTAAGTAACTAATTAGCTCAGTGCTCAACGGCACCAGGAATTCTAGGGAGAGATAGCGGGTTCAGGGAAATTCCCAAGACTGGGTTCGCACCATCTGATCAGACCCACCATCTTGTAAGGCATAGGCTGCCTAATGAATTTCCCAGTTTTTCAATTTGTATTATGCTCATTCACAAATCATGAGAGTCTGACCTAAACAGAGTTGAATTTCAACCGCAGCAACCCTTAGCTTTTCGCAGAGAACATTTATTATATAGGATTATGGTTTCTAACAAATCTGGATGCTATTATAGCATTCAGTATTCATTTGCCTTGCATAAAAGCCTCCAGCGTGTTTTCAACAATTTCTCCTCCTCCTCCTCCTGTTTGTCACCAGAGTATTAAACCAGACACACCAACACAAAAGGAAGAGGTGGTAAAACACAATGATGGGGAATATCTGAAAGTAACTTTCCCACTTATATAATTTCACCCTATCATTGTTTGAGTGGGAATAATAAAGAGGTCTAAGATAGCTGGATGCAAGAGAGAGAGAGACACGGTGCTGCATTCCAGAAGTATGGAGGAAGCATAGAGTCCGAAGAGAAGTTAAGAACTCCCAGTACTGCAGAAGATCAACAGGCTGGGCTAATAGGACACGCATCCTTAAAGACGATTACAGCCTTACAGGTGGTTCTGTTTTATTAGGCTTGGAGTGACTTAAGATTGTATTGTTACTGGATGTTTTCAATTATGTAATGGTAAGCTGCCTGGAGCCACACGGAAAGGTAGGGTATAACCCTTTCCATAAATGAAATACATCGATATAAGTAGCTGATGTTTGCAAAGGAAGTGCTCAGACCGGTGGCCGATTCAATCAAGCTGTGTTAACATCACAGCAACCAACAGGCAAAAAGACCGCTGCGGCGAACCGAAGACTGGGAAAACCACAACACGATTTTCTGGTTCCCGGAAGAGGCATTACCATCTTGTGAGAGTTTGGAAAGCCAGGGCTATTTATGAGAAGTTGGCCACCAGGAGATCTCCAGAACGCATTCTTCGTTACAAAGCACTGAACCTCCTACTTCCAGCAACTCCTAAGAACCATAACCAACTCTGAGGAAGCCCACAAGATAATTTTAAAAAATCTCGGGTAGTTGAGAAAAACCACCTGCTACAGTCTCTGCTTAATAAAGTAAGAAGAGAAGAGATTGGATTTATACCCCGCCCTTCACTACCCAAGGGAGTCTCAGAGCGGCTTCCAGACTCCCTTCCATTCCCCTCCCCACAACAGACACCCTGTGAAGGAGGTGGGGCTGAGAGAGCTCTTGACAGAAACTGCTCTTTTTCAAGAACAGCTCTTATCAAAACTAGGGCTTGCCCAAGGTCATCCAGCAGTTGCAAGTGGAGGAGTGGGGAATCAAACCTGGTTCTCCCAGATTAGAGTCCGTGCACTTAACCACTACACCAAACTGGCTCTCTCACCGGGGGGGGGGGCCGAAGAGACTATGGATCAAGGTTCTGACTCCATGCAAGGCAGCTTCACGTTTAGCTGTGGGCATGATACATCCAGCTAGCAATTATGATTTTTAAAAACCCACAAAAGCACCTACAAGTAACGTCCAGTATTGCACAGATTATTTAGCTCATGCAAGACCTTATTAATTTCCAACGTCAGGCAGAGGTTGGGGTGGAGTTGATGCATCTACTGAAAGCAAAGATTACAGTATTTCCCCCCCACCCAGTTTTCCCGTCTTTCCCCCTCAACTTCTCCCATAAGGTGTTATAATACGGAAATTGACTGAGACAGACTATAGCAACAACTCCAAAAAAGAAAAAAATGCTCTGTCAAGCCCACAACTTCTGCTTGCAGCTGACCAAGAACTTGAAACACACTATTCATTCGGCTACAGGCTTTGAAGTGGGCTCCCCCAAACAAGATATACTTGGGGGGGGGGGTATTTACCAAAAAGAAAAAGAAAACATGAAATCAATAGCAGACTCTTTGTCAAAGTGTAAATAGTTCCATAAATCTTGGGAAAGTGGTTTGTAAAGATAAATGGGAGCTGAAAGATCAAAGGATTTGTTTACATGAATTTCTTTTAAAATCCACCAGTCCGGCAAGGGGGACTCTGTTTTTCATCAGGGTAAGAGTTCCAGTGTGCTTGGTCCAAGGCCAGTATTTTCAGGATGTAAAACGAGTTGTGAGAAAGGGTGTAATTCTTCATAAACCACACCCCTGGAGTAAATCTTGATCAGGGCTTGCATCAGCATTAGACAGATCAAGATGGGTAGCTGTGTCTGTCTGTCTGCAGCAGTAGAAAAGTTTCCAGTAGCAACTTAATTCCTGCCAACCTAGCAGTTCAAAAGCAAGAAATTGCAAGTAGATAAATAGGTACCACTTCGTTGGGAAGGTAACAGCGTTCCGTGCACCTTGGTGTTTAGTCATGCCGGCCACATGACCACGGAAACGTCTTCGGACAGCGCTGGCTCTTCGGCTTTGAAACGGAGATGAGAACCGCAACCCTAGAGTCGGATTCGACTGGCTTTCGAGCAAGGGAAACCTTTACCTTTTAGCAACTTAATGACTAACAAAACTGTTTAAGCGGGGGTATGGTAAACCAGCTTCAAACCCAAATTAATATGGGGGGGCCATGTGGTTAAATGCAGCAGAAGGAAATGAGTAACACAGAAGGGAAAGTCTAGGAGAGGTGGAGTGCCCAGTCCCATGATCTACTCATCATCGTAACAGATCAAGGTCTGTAGTCCGGCAGTTCGAGACCCGAGTGCCGCGTGACAGAGTGAGCTCCAATCTCTGGCCCCAGCTCCTGCCAACCTAGCAGTTCGAAAGCAAGACATTGCAAGTAGATAAATAGGTACCACTTCGGTGGGAAGGTAACAGCGTTCCGTGCACCTTGGTGTTTAGTCATGCCGGCCACATGACCACGGAAACGTCTTCGGACAGCGCTGGCTCTTCAGCTTGGAAATGGAGGTGAGCTCCGCCCCCTAGAGTTGAATTTGACTGGTTTTCGAACAAGAGAAACCTTTACCTAAGAGAGTCCAGTAGCACCCTGAAGACTGACAAAATTTGTGGTGGTGCATGCGCTTTCGTGAGCCATAGCTCCCTTCTTCAGATACAGCTACAATGATTCACGAAAGCCACAAATTTTGTTAGTCTTTACGGTTATAACTGGAGCTGCAGTGGCTCAAGTGGTTAAGACGCTGAACTGCAGGCTGTGGAAGGTCAGTAGTTCAGCAGTTCGAGACACGAGTGTGCCGCATGACGGAGTGAGCTCCCGTCTCTCGTTCCAGCTCCTGCCAACCTAGCAGTTCGAAAGCAAGACATTGCAAGTAGATAAATAGGTACCACTTCGGTGGGAAGGTAACAGCGTTCCATGCGCCTCGGTGTTTAGTCATGCCGGCCACATGACCATGGAAACGTCTTTGGACAGCGCTGGCTCTTCGGCTTGGAAACGGAGATGAGCACCGCAAACCTAGAGTCGGATTCGACTGGCTTTCGAGCAAGGGAGCCTTTACCTTTACCTAAGGTTATAACTGTACTCTTGCTCTTTCCATCATCATAAGTAAATGACCTTGTGTCTCTATATCAGCACTTAACAGAGAACAACTGTATTTTTAAAAAACTCCTTTGTGTACATGAGGAAGAACTGTAGCTACACCCTATCCCTCAAATGCTAGTTTTCAGTATGCAGGTTTTTCTTTTTAAAAAATCTGAATGAATGAATGAACACTGAAATATGTAGTATCCAACTGCAGTCCGAAACGACACAACCCAAAAGAACTTTTTCGCTCGCAGAGAGCTATTCATCTCCCAACTTAACATTGTAACCAGTAGCAAACACCTATTTTCTCACTACTGATCCTCACTCTCTGGCACACAAAGTGTCATGTATACACTGTTATCATCTTTATGTGCATGCACAATGTATTTTACATGTGGAAAGACACAGAGCAATTGTCCTTAGTGTCTTTCTGAAGCATAATTACATCTTCACTATTTAAACTAGTTTTACTAAGTGTCGTTAAGCAGGTATGAAGATGAAGAGGGAAGGATTAATATATTTTTTTGGCACAAAAGAACAAAAGGCTGCAGGAATTCTTTCTACATCAGCACCATCATAACCTGTTTCACTCAGGGATCATGCATAGGAAAACGGGAAGATTACATAGATAAATTCATTCCAGTACCAGCCTTGCATCTGACGAAGTGGACTCTTGTCTATGAAACACTGTGCAAAAATAAACAGACTGGTCTTTAAGGTGCCACAGAACTCTGGTATACACAATTTGACACACTTATATGGATTTTCCCCCAAAAGAAACCTGGAGAAGCTGCACTGCTCCAGATGTGAACAACTCTTAATTTCTGAATAAGCCATTGAGAGTACCTGCAACATTTCTTGTTTCTTTGCTTCCCACAGGAATAGTCCCTATTTCCCCCGTTTAGGTATATATTTGGTAGATACCTTCTATGAAGGTGACAGGAAGAAAATTGATTCCTTCGAAATGTGGTGTCGGAGGAGAGTTTTACGGATACCATGAACCTCCAGAAAGACAAATATGAGTTCTAGGTCAAATCAAGCCCTAGGAGCTAAAATGACCAAACTGGGCTATTGTATTTTGGTCACATCATGAGAAGACAAGACTTGCTGGAAAAGACAATCATGCTAGGAAAAACTGAAGGCAGCAGGAAAAGAGGAAGACCCAACATGAGATGGACGGACGCGATGAAGGAAGCCACCGCTGTCAGTGACCGGACATTTGGGAGGTGATTAATTCATAGGGTCGACATAAGAAAGAACAGACTTGGCACTTGACACGCACACACCTACTACTAGATACAATCCTTTTTGGATGGATGGAGGAAGAGATATAAAACACGACATGTAAACAGAGGAGATGTTTGTTCTATATTTTCAGGAGAGTGTGGGAGGGCTTGGGTTTTGTGATGTAGAACACCGACCAATGTGAAACAGACAAATATGGTTTCCAACTTCTCTTAAGAACACAAGATGAACCCTGCTGGATCAGACCAACAGTCCATCTAGTCCATCAAACCAACAGTCTGTCTAGCATCCTGTCTCACACAGTGACCAGCCAGTTCATCTGGATGGCCAACAGGGATTAGTTGCCCAACAATGACCAAGAGGAGGCCTTCCCATGATGTTGCCTCCAGGCTCTGGGACTCCGAGGATTAGTGCCTTTGAACATGGAGGTTCCCCTCAGTCACCATGGCTAGTAGCCACTGATAGGCTTATCCTCCATGAAAATATCTAATCCCCCTTTCAAGCTGTTTATTCCTGTGGCTGTCACTACATCCTATCTGAAGAAGTGAGCAGTCACTCACAAAAGCTTATACCCTGCCACATATTTTGGCTGCGGTCACACATACTAAATAACCTACTTTCAGTGCAGTTTCCAACTGGATTTTGCCAGTTCACACAGTAAAAATCCAGTTGGAAACCGCACTGAAAGTGGATAATTTATTTAGTCTGTGTGACCACAGCCTTTGTTTTTAAGGTGTGACCACAGTCTTTAAGGTGCTACTGGACTCTTGCTCTTTTCTGCTGCTACAGACAGACTAACACGGCTATCCGTCTTGATCTAACGACATCCTCTGACAGCAAATTTCACATTTTAATCACTCTCGGTGTGAAGTAGTATTTCCTTTTGTCCGTCCTGGACCTACTGCCCATCAGCTTCATTGGATGCCCTCGAGTTCTAATATTTCGGGATGAAAATTTATCTTTCTCAACTCTCTCCACCCCACACATAAATTTATAAACCTCTATCATGTCCCTCCCTTAGTTGTGTCTCTTCTAAACAGAAAAGTCCCAGAGACTCTTCAGCCTTTCCTCTTAGGGAAGGTGCTCCAACCCCCTAATCATCTTGGTTGCCCTTCTCTGTACTTTTCCCAGCTCTGCCATGTCCTTCCTTCTTCCCTCCACATGGGCCAGGGGGAAGGGGGAGAACCAGAGCGGTGGGTTACTATGGCAATGGGACACCTTACCACAGTGATGGCGAACCTTTTAGAGACGGAGTGCCCAAACTGAGACCCAAAACCCACTTATTTATCGCAAAGTGCCAACACAGCATACTGAGGTTTTACTTTAGAAAAAACAACTCATAACTTAAGATGATCCAAACAAAGTAAGGAAAGCAATTCCAAATGTTTTCATTTACTTAAAATTATTTGGCAGAGAATTTCAACACTTTAATGATGGTCTGGGCCTGGCTGGGGCGATGGCACGCGTGCCCGTGCCATAGGTTCGCCACCACTGCCTTACCAGAACCAGAGGCAGGGAGGGAGGGAGAACTCCCTGACCACCAGAGCACAGGCTGTGTTCACTTCACACAACTTCCCCTGCACTCCAAGCTCCCCTATGTACACTTACGAAAGCAGACGCACGGAGGGATTACAGTAATCGGAACATAGCATGGCTTTCTGAAGCACGCAGTTAAATAAAAGTTAGGGAAGGCAGAGCTCTGCATATTTCCTGTTAACTCTTGGAAGTGAAACACAGGAATTGATCTTTATATGTTTTCAAATATAATCCATAATATTTATTTGTCCTTGGGGAAATTATACGGGGGTGGTGGTTCCAGCTTCAGTTTCCCCCTACGCTTTAAAAAGTTCACCCATCTCAAAACGCAACAGATGTTTAAAAAGAAAAGAAAAGATCCCAAACATCATTCCGGTTGGATCAGAAAACAGCAAAGGTGGCTGCTTACATGTACCCCTCTGATGTACTGTGCTTGTTATGGCAGATGTTCCTTATTGGTGTAACCGCCACTGATGGCCCTCTATCCTCTTCGAATGTGATCTAATTATATTTTAGAGACAGTGTGTATGTCTATTATGAACATTATCGTATTTATTTATATCACGCGTTTCTCCCATCACAGATCTTGGGCTGCCACGCATGTGGTTGCCAGGAGGTTACTCATTAAGTGACTAATGAGACCCAGGAATGCTTAGTCTCAACTAGGCTGCTGTAACTCTACATCCTCCAACCATGCCCTGAGTCCCAGATTAGGGATATGTTCTAAATCTAAATTGCAGCACAATCCTGACCATTTCTGCTCAGTTTCGAGGTCACTGCAGCTTACTCCCTCAGCAAATGTGCTCAGGATTGTAGCCTTAAAGGTATGGTGTGCATGAACACCCATTTTAACATAAGCATTCCTAACCAGTCATGAGTCCTGATATTTAGAGAGGCATAATCTATATCTAACAATAGATTTTTGTTAATAGAATCCTGGACACTAGCTCAAGAGTTTTGTGTTTTTAAAGACCAGCACCATTAACCTTGGCACAGCACTTCATTGTGTTTAATTAGCAAGCTAATGAAGCTGGTCTCATTCCTTTCCTCAACCACAAGAGGATAAATGGGGAGCTCTGGGAAAAGAGTGGACTTATCTCTTTGGAATTCAATTCATTGCTGTGTAGTGAAGTGCTTACAAAAGAGAGGGGGGGTGAAGCTTAACTTTTGCATTGCTTTGCCAAGATGTGCCTTGTACGACAGAAATCCTTTTCATACAATCCATATTGTCTTTGATGGGGGGGAAACACACACAAAACAAGATTTTAAAAAAGAAATTGATTCCTGAACATTTGGGCTGCAGGAAATTTGTAAACAAAACAGTAGAAAATGAACATAATGTTTTCATCAACAAATCTTCAGACACTCCAAAAATTAAAGTACACAACAGACTTTTTTATATATTTGAAAAAAGCAACAGTCTGTTTTTGTTTCAACTAAGACAGCCAAGGTACCACTAGAAGTCATCCAAACACATGCAACTAAGGTCAAAGCTGTTTTTAAAATGCCACTCTTTCTCACAGCGCTAAAAACACCTACACACAAACACACAGAGGAACCTTCTGACCAACACCACTGAGGGACGACTCCCTATCAGTACCTGACGGCATTCAGAACGTTTCTGAGAATCTGCAAGGCTATCTTGCAAAACAGATGTAACAAAAACCACATCACGGAACACAACTGAAGCCATTCGTAAAAGCAGATATATCACACATGGCCCCCCTCTTGTTCACTGTGATGTGACTGTCCGTCCTCGGAGGATTCTAATAATTCATGCGAGGCATCTGTGCTTTCCTTTCTTTCTTAGAAATTACATTTCCAAAAAAAGTCGATATAAGCATGCCAGTCTTATGGACCATACAAGCAACCTGCAGGGTGGTTTCTAACGAGCAGCTTTCGATTTGATTCCGAAAGGTCAGTATCATTGCACACTTAATTAAGAAAGCAGGTTACGATTACAAAAAAGAAAAAGGGTCTTTATCTGTGGGTAAACTATATAGCTATAGGCTTTTTAAAAAAGGCATGGGGGGGTTGAATGAAAGTGGCTAAAAATAGCTCCTTTGTACAAACCCTACTTCCACCAGTGGAACAGTCTGTGATTGTAAGCATACCGAATTTCATGATCGGTGGTGCTAAACATACAGACACACACATACAGGGGGGGCTCCTTGTATTGTCCTAAGCCATCTCTCTCCTTCCAAAAATGCCTGGTTCTGCAGAGCACTCTCAGTTAGAATCACTCATAAACCCTTTACAAGGAGAGACAAAGATCTATGCAAATGCACCATCAGGTTAGGGAATTGCTTGGTTGCTTCGATCTGGTACCACGTAAGCATTGTTGTCTTTTTTAATTAATAAAACAAAACAGAAACAAAGGCAAGCATCATCCCTTTCCAACTTCCAGCTCAACTGGAGGAGGAGAAAATAGCATTGCTTACAGTACAAAGGAGGGAGGAAAGGGAGAAGGCGAAGTGACAGTGAATATATAATAGGTACCCTGAACAAAGAAACACCAGCGAAGCATCAGTAGCGGCAGCACAGGCGCCGCCACAGAGGCTGCCACCACAGCCTTCTGCTTGGGCTGGTCCTTCCAAACCCTCCCCAGGATTGCAAAGATTGCAAAGCAGACCTAGAAACCCGGGGAGAGGTTAGTTGTCTTTTAGGAGGGTGAGAAATCTGAAAGAGGGAACCAGTTTTAACAGGGAAAGGGGGGGGGAGATAAAGAGACAAGCCAATTTATTTCAGTGTGGAATCTGTATCAGGCAAGAGTAAGGTCCCCCCCCTCCAGTTATCACTGCCTGGACATAATTTAACGGATCTCTCCCACACACACACCAGTTATCACTGCCTGGACATAATTTAAATGCAACACGCACCCTTCCAAAAAGATTAAGGAAGGAGGAGCAGGTTTCTCTTAATTGCAGACGACACGCGAGTGCATCGAAAGGGGACCCTGGTCTGAAACCCCTTCTCCTCCTGACATCTTATTCTACCAAGTACACAAGCCAAAAAATATTTTTCCTCCCCACCCCACCCCCCGGTAATGGCTACGGCGTGACAACTGAGCGCCAAGAAGGCTCACCCTAAACACGAGAGCCTATATTGCGTTGTGGAGGTTTTCTTTTTTTTTGGCGGGGGGAGAAATTAGGAGACTGGGTTGCTACCCCGCGAACTCTGCCACCAGGCAGACTCCCTTTCCTTTCCCTCGCCCGACAAGCCCCCGTATTAAGCCAGAGCCCGGAGGGGGAGGGGTTATAAATGTGGGGCCAGCGACTAGCGCGCCGCTCCTCCGGGATCCACAAATCAATCGCTCCACGCCGGGCTATGGGGCTGGGCAGTGACGTCAGCGCCGGTTGTTATTATTCCGCGGCCACGAGATTTGTGTTTGTGTCCCCCCAGACCCCCTTCCCTGCCTCCCTCCCTCTCCTCCACCCCTCGCTGCTTCTCCCACCTCCCGGCAAGTTGGGCGGACGGGAGAACCTTTACCAGGACCCCCCCTTTGCTTCTCCCACCGCCTGGCAATCTGGACGAACGGGAGAAGCTTGCACAGGCACCCCCCATGCCGCTTCTCCCTGCACCGGGCAACAATGCACATCCCTTCTCTCTCTCTCCCCCCCCCAACCCCCGGCCATATATAAAGGGGGTCTCTCCTTTCCCCCCCCCTCCTTCTTAGGGGGAAAAAATTAAAAAGCCAGACAGCCTTGGAGCTGTCTGGCATGTAAATGAAGCAGCACCCCGAACAAAAGCCACATAATTTTATTTTAATTTTTTTTTTAGTTCATGCCCTCGCACGGGAGCCAAATGCAACTGCAGCTCTCGTAGGGAAAAGTCACTTTGTAGCAGGGCCCGGCCGCAAACTCTTCCCAGTTTCCCCCATCCGTTTGTTTACCACGTGTAACTTCTCTCGTGCCAGGCTTAGCTGGCTGGCCGGGCACGCGGGGGGGGGGGAGTTTAAAAAATAACCATTCAATGGAGGCGACGAGGAGAGAAAGTTTTAAAAGGCTCACAAAAGGCTGGGATAGTCTCACTCTCCCGCTTCCACACAAACACACACAGAGAGAGCCCCAAACACCCGACAATGTTAACCCCTGGTGCGCTGTAAGAATTCGTTTCAAGGGGAGTGTTCAGCGCAAAATGTTGCCATCGACAGCAAACCATCCCACCGGAGCACGAGAGGAACGGAACATCAGAGTGGGTGGGTGGGTTTTTTAAAAAGCAAACCTTACGGAACAAAAAACCGGGGGGGGGGGGTTTCCTAGAAAAATAAAACCGCCGGGAAAAACGAAAAGATCCTGGGAAAGAGGCGGTTTTTAAACCGTGTGGCGCTGCCTTTGACGCGCACGACTGCAAAATAATAGCTATGTATTTTTGGAAGTTGCATACAAGATCTACACCTAAAGGGACTCCCCAAACAATCGAAGGGTACGTCGCGGGAGAGACTTTCCTAGCCTACGTTTTTTTAGCCCCCGCGAAGAAAATGCAACCTTTCAGGGGGACAGAGTGAAAATCCCAGGCCTAGAGTGACCATGTGGTTCCATCCGGAGCAAAGACGGTTATCTCTACCCTGGGCAGCAAACACATGGCCACTGGAGACGAAGGGAAAGCCTCCTCGCGTTTTCCACACACGCCCCCTCCTCTGGGCGCAAAATGCCTCTTCCCCAAACCCCGTCGCCTCTTTTGTTTTCCAACTGCACGCCTTCCTCCTTTCCAGCCGGGGACGGAGCATTGCACGCTGTCGCGCGCACTCACACACACAAAAAGACCACATTTCGGTGCCTAGTAGCCCCCTTTCCCCCAAACCTTCCCGGGGCTGCAGCTAAAACACAAGGCGAAGGGAATTGGGGGGAGGTCCGAGACACGCAAGACACACAAACAACGCCGCGATCGCTCCGGACGGCGCACAAAAAAGTTGTGTTGTTTTGATCTCCTTTAAAAAAAAACAAAAAAACGCGAACCGGATTAACTCTTTCGGTTTCCAAGGCGTTCGGGCGCACGAGACGGAGCTGGCTCGCATTCCTTTTGACTAACAACAATGCAATTTGTAAAAGGGCGGCGATCACAACTTTTGTGTGTGTTGTGTGTGTGTGTGCGCGCGCGCGCGTGTTTTCTCGGCGATTACTTACGCGCGCAGAAAGTCCCCCAAAGGAAGGCGAAAGTTAGCCAGGGCACCATCGTATTCCTTGTTTGCCTCGTGTCTCTTGTTTACGGCTCCCCGCCCGGAGAGGCAGGGAGGGAGGAATGAATGAGATCGAGAGTGGATCGAAGGGGGAAAAATAGGTTCCTTTTAAAAAAAAAACCCCAAAACCACACACACACGCAGAGCGAGAGGGACCGGTGGAGAAAGCCGCCGTCCCAGTCCGCCAACGGGAGAGATATCCAAGTCTTAAGAGAGGAGCTGTGGCTTGGCCGACGCCGGGCTCCTCCGCGCAGGTGACTCCAGCAAGGTCTGGATCCGGGGCGCGGGCTCGCCGCTGTCGCCGTCGTCGTCGCCCCTCGGAGGGGAAAGCCGGCCCCGAGGCGCCTCACCTGGGCCCCGGCCGGGCGAGGGCGGCCCCTTCCCCGCCGAGCCCCCCTTTTCCTCCCGCGGCGGCCGGGAGAGCGACGAGCCGAGGAGGGCGCGGGTCTTTGGGGAGCGGGGGGGACACCCGGCCGCCCCCTTTGCACGGCATCGACGTCCCTCCGAGGCGAATATCCCGACGGGGGGGGGGAGGGGGCGGTTGCCTTCCCCGGCCTCAGTCCGAGCTCCCCTCCGCCTCACGCATCCCCGCGCGCGCCCGCGCCAAGAAGTCCGGCCGGCCTCCCCCTCAGAGGCGCCGACGAGGCAGCGGCGCAAACTTTGCCAGGCGAAGCCAGCGCGGAGGCTCCAGAGGCGAGGCGGCTGCTGCTGCTGCTACTGCTGTGGCTGCTGCCGCCGCTGAGGCGGAGAGGCAGAGCGCGGCGGCGGCCGGGCAGGGCGCGGAGGGCTGGCGGGCGGCGAGGTCCGCTCTGAGGCATCGCTCGCTGGCTCGGGCGCTCGGCGAAAGGGCTGGCAGCGCGCGCGCCACTCGCGGCGCGAGGAGGGGGCGGAGGAGGAGGAGGAGGGGGAGAGGCTGGGTCTGCAGTTGCCATGCACACACACACACACACGCCGGCCCCCTCCCCGCCCCCCAAAAAGAGTGCGCGAGGCACCTGAGCGGAGTCCA
>NW_015173681.1:1017155-1034367 GCF_001447785.1 Gekko japonicus | reverse complement strand
GGGGCCGGGGGAAGGGGCTTCAGGGGAGAGCTGGCCGGTGAGTGGAGGAAGGCGGCTGCCCGTCAAGGCGCGCGAGGGGGCCGGGCCGGGCGAGGAGGCGGGGCCGCCCCGCGAGAGCCACAGAGCGGCGAGGGAAGGGAGAGGAGAGGGACGCGGTTGGGAGCGCGTCTCGCTTCCCTTCCTCCCGCCGTGTTTATGCTGCACGGCAGAAGCGGACCTGGGCTGCACCCGAGTTTCCATTCGCTGGGCTCCCTGGTCTCCTGGCGCCGTTCGCGCGTTTGCATGTGTTCACACGGTTGGAAATGGCGCGCTTGGGGGAGTCCCTGGAGCCCTACCCTAGGAGCAGGGGGGAGGGGGGGGGGGGAAGAGACCGGCTGCTTTCGAGAGATCTGTGCTTTCCAAATTCTTAACGTGCGATCTGTGCCGCTGAGTTAAGCAGGAGACGGTTTGCGCCGCCGGTGCAGGGCGAGAAGCTGTGGGAAAGCGTGCCCCGCATACTCCGTCCACTACGAAATGTGTGTGAATTAAATGATATATGTTGTCCTCCCTTACCCCCAGCATTGTTAGTCCCATGTGAAATTCAGGAGTAACTGTAAATCGCTCAGAGCCGGCAGCTCTGCGTGGATTGAGCGATCAATAAATGGAAATATTATTATTATTATTTGGAAACACTGTTCCCTCTAAGCTGGTTTAGGGTAAGCTAGCTCACAGTTTTTTTAGCCTCCGGCTCACACACTGTTGTTTTCGCTCCGGAAGGATGGCTCCAGCGCAGACTAATTTATGCAGCGATCAAATCGCTCGCTCACAACTTTAATGCCAGTAGCTCCCAAAGTGTAGAATGTTTGCTCATAGGACTCCACAGTTTAGAGGGAGCATTGCTCGGGAAGAATACTCTCCTGGACAGAGCTGCCCCTGTCGACCTGGGGCAACAGGGGCCCAGATTCTCCCAACTGGCTTTTCTAACACACTGGAAACCATCCCAGTTTTTGCACCGAATCTGGTCATCTCGGCCCCTGGGAAGTGGCATTTCCATTGCACTTCGGCAATTTTAAATGCGTGGGGGGGGGGGATATAGTTGGAAGCGAAATGCCCCATGCAACTCCGAAAGCCTGAACTTTAAAAAAAAAATGGCATGCAGCCTCAAGGGGACAATTTGGAGTGGAGCGTTGGGGGGGGTGCTTAACCCTTTCCCACCCGCCAGTTCCTTCCGCCTCTGCCCACTGAAGCTGCAGCTGGTTCCAGGGGCATGTTGATTCTCCTAAACCTCCATCTGGAACACACTAGGGGGGGAAGCCCCTGGGGGCAAGTCTGAGCAGGGAAGTGGCTGGCTGGGGAAACGCCCCCCCCTCCCACCTCTCCACGCCAAACCCCTCCTTCCTAGGGCAGCTTTTCAGTTAGCAAGAAAACCCTTCCTTGTGCACATTTGCATGGAGCCTGTACTTTGACCCTCGGGTCACTTTCTGTCTCCTTCCTTGCTTTCCAATGGTAATAGTCCTTTACCATGAAAAACACACAGAACTAAGTATCCAAAACTGCACTAAAGCTTGTCTCGTCTTCGTTCTGGCTTCAGAATACCAGCTCGCATAAATTCCACATCTCTCTCAAAAGCGATGTAGGTTAAGGTGCTGGAGAAAGCCCGGGCAAAGAGAGCTGCTGTTTGAGTCGGACTCGTGGATGGGTATGGCCAAAAAGGTGTGTGCGGGGCACGGAGCTTTCTGGGTAAAGCCAAGAAGGTGTGAAAGGGAGAGAAGATAACAGGATTTGTAGGGTGTGAACTGAAAAAGCTATCGTGTCACTGGAGCCTTGAACCACAGCTTTTTAAACCTTCCTTTTAAGCTCACCTTTCCCCCCAATAGGTAAAGGTAAAGGTTTCCCTTGCTCAAAAGCCGGTCAAATCCGACTCTAGGGGTGCGGTGCTCATCTCCGTTTCCAAGCCGAAGAGCCAGCGCTGTCTAAAGACGTTTCTGTGGTCATGTGGCTGGCATGACTAGACGCCGAGGGGCACGGAACCCTGTTCCCTTCCCACCAAAGCGGTACCTATTTATCTACTTGCAATTTCTTGCTTTCGAACTGCTAGGCTGGCAGGAGCCGGGACCAGGGACGGGAGCTCACTCCATCACGTCACATGGCTCTAGGGCCTCGAACTGCTGACCTACAGTTCAGCGTCTTAACTGCTTGAGTCATCTGAGGCGGCAGCCCATTAAGAGTTCCATGGGGCTGCAGCTGATGGACACACTCAGAGTCACTCGATGGACAAACAAAAAGACCACCAGCCGTCGGTTCCAGTCCTTGGTCGTTCTCACCATCCACGTCCTCACCATCCCCCCAATAGGGACTCTTAAAACATTCTCCTCTCCGCCATTTTATCCTCACCACAACTGTCCTCTGAGGTAGGTAAAGCTGAGACCAGCCAAAGGTCGCCTAGCAGACTTCCTAGCAGAGAGCCAGTTTGGTGTAGTAATTAAGTGCGCGGACTCTAATCTGGGAGAACCGGGTTTGATTCCCCACTCCTCCACTTGCACCTGGCTGGATGACCTTGGGCAAGCAGTAGTTCTGATAAGAGCTGTTCTTGAAAAAGAGCAGTTTCTGTCAATAGCTCTCTCAGCCCCACCTGCTTCACAGGGTGTCTGTTGTGGGGAGGGGAAGGGAAAGGAGTTTGTAAGCCGCTCTGAGACACCTTTGGGTAGTGAAGGGCGGGGTATAAATCCAATCTCTTCTTCTTCCATGGCAGAGTGGAGACTTCAATCGGGGTTTCCCAGATCCTAATCTGACATTCTAACAGCTACACTACTTTACACAGAGGGTGATACAAATACGGAATTTGCTGCCAGATGATGTAGTGATGGCCACAGGAATAAACAGCTTTAAAAGGGGATTAGGTAGATTCATGTAGGATAAGTCTATCAATGGCTACTAGCCATGGTGGCTGAGGGGAACCTTCACATTCAGAGGCACCAATCCTCTGAATCCCAGAGCCAGGAGGCAACATGGGAGGAAGGCTTCGGCCTCTATGCCCTGTCGTTGGCCCTCCAGAGGAGCTGGTGGCCACTGTGTGAGACAGGATGGTGGACTAGATGGACCACTGGTTTAATCGAGTAGGGCTCTTACTGTGTTCCTATCAGGAGAAGGCCTTGGCCTCTATACCCTGTTGGCCCTCCAGAGGAACTGGCTGGCCACTGTGTGAGACAGAAGGCTGGTCCAGACAGACTATTGGTCTGATCCAGCAGGGCTCTTCTGGTCTCAGCCTCTCTGCCCTGTTGTTGGCCATCCAGAGAGACTGGTTGGCCACAGTGTGTGGCTGGACTGGATGGACTGTTGGTCTGATCCAGCAGGGCTCTTCTTATGTTCTCACCGTGCTGAATCTTGTGGGCTGAGCCTGAAACTTAGTGACGGCCCAGTTAGGATATTGGGGATCCATGATGAGATCTTCTGATGCCTCGTTTAGCCTCAAGAAAAGCATGAGGGACCCATGTGGACTGGGGCTGCAATATTAGGGGTCTCCAATCCCTGCATCACTTCCTAAAACCATGCCTGGCAGCTTTAGCCTCGCCTGGAGAAAAAATACAGACACCTTGTATTGCATCCAGGAACACCTTTGGGGGATATACGTTTTCGACAGTCAACGTAGATATTTGAGGAAGGGAGCTTTGATTCTTGAAAGCGTTCCCCCCCACACACACTTGTTGGTCTCTAAGGTGCTGCTAGACTTGAATCTAGCTGTCGTTGTGCAGGCCAACACAATTACCCCTCTTGAGACACCTTTGGGTAGTGAAGGGCGGGGTATAAATCCAATCTCCTCTTCTTCTTCTACTCCTCTGAAACTGGTTTTGTGTGCCTTGCCACCGAGAGGGGCAGTTTTGATTACAGACACAAGAAACAGAAGCGTGTTAAAAATCCCCCTTCCCATAATCTCCCCTCCCCCCCAGGCAGCTTCTTTTCGAGGCTAAATTTCA
The DNA here is from genome assembly GCF_001447785.1 of Gekko japonicus. NCBI lineage: Eukaryota > Metazoa > Chordata > Lepidosauria > Squamata > Gekkonidae > Gekko > Gekko japonicus. The sequence continues at coordinate 1,030,414 of NW_015173681.1, read as the reverse complement.
CAAGGGACACACTCCCTTGTGAAATTTAGAGCCAGTTTGGTGTAGTGGTGAAGTGCATGGACTCTAATCTGGGAGAACCGGGTTTGATTCCCCGCTCCTCCACTTGCACCTGGCGGGATGACCTTGGGCAAACCATAGTTCTGTCAGAGCTGTCCTTGAAAAAGAGCAGTTTCTGTCAGAGCTCTCTCAGCCCCACCTACCTCACAGGGTGTCTGTTTTGGGGAGGGCAAGGGAAAGGAGTTTGTAAGCTGCTCTGAGACTCCGAGTGAAGGGCGGGGTATAAATCTAATCTCCTCCTCCTCCTCTTCTTCTTCTACAAGGGGGGGAGGATCCAGTCAAGGATTTCTCAATATTGTATGTCATTTGAGCCTAAATATCAGGAACTGTGAGAGGTGAAGCTCCAGAAACATCTTCAGGCCCTGCTGCATCCAGCCCTGTGATCGGCCAGCAGTGTGACGTCTCTGGAGTAGCCTGGCCTTGCATATATATTCAGGGCCTTCTGACCTTACTTTGTCAGCTCCTGATTTGAGTGTGAGTCCAAATTTCTCCGTTGTGGCTGCGTGCTGGTGGAAAGTGCCATCAAGTAACAACCGGCTTAGGGCGAGTGTAGGATTTTCAAGGCAAGAGAAGAAGAGAGGTGGTTTTTTCCATTGCTTTCCTCTGCCTAGGAACCCTGGACTTCCTTGGTGGTCTCCCATTCAAATACCAACCTTGGTCAATCGTGCTTCTGATATCTGATGAGATCTCACTAGCCTGGACCTTGGTGGCATATAAAAGGGGAGGGGAAATGCCTCTTCCCAGATCTGGATTCGGCTAGGGCTTTCCACACCCCCGAACACCACAAGCAGCCATTGGATAATATCTGTCACATCACTGCAATGAAAGACACAATATCATTCCTCTGCTTGGACCCTTTTCAACCTTTAGTTTTCCCACCATTTCAAAACAATCTTTTCCCGCTTTGGTTTTCTTTCTTTCCCCTCTCCTCCTCATCCCCTCTTTGCGGGCTTTGCTCTGCTACCTAAAACACATGCCTCCCACGATGTGTTTTTCAAAAACCTTGCCCACCTCCTGAGTTCCGCCATCGCAAGCCTGTTCTCCAGCATGAACATTATTCACTCTTCTTTCCGTTATTTGAGATGCCACAGGATTTGCAGTTTGTGCAACTCTTACACTATCAAGTGCTGCTTTAGGTCTTCTGGGACGGCCTTCCGTGGGTCAGTTGCCAATGTGACCACAGTGGGTTCTTCTGTTGCGGCCGAGCTGCAAACGGATCTGTGAGCAGAGATTCAAGCCGGTCTTGCATTATGCTGCAGACCGCACAGTGCTAATTCTATCCAGTGATCGAATTGGATAGGATGTCTTCCTGGTTCTCTGAACCCATCCGTTCCAACATACTTTTGCCACTTGCTGGCAGGAAGATTACCAGTTTCCTTGCATTTCTGCAGTAGGAGATCTAAAGCCCGTTTGGTGTAGCGGTTGAGTGCGCCGACTCCAGTCCGGGAGAACCGGGTTTGATTCCCCACTCCTCCACTTGCGGCTGCTGGATGACCTTGGGCAAGCCATAGTTCTGTCAGAGCTGTCCTTGAAAAAGAGCAGTTTCCGTCAGAGCTCTCTCAGCCCCACCTACCTCACAGGGTGTCTGTTTTGGGGAGGGGAAGGGAAAGGAGTTTGTAAGCCGTTCTGAGGCTCTTTTGGGTAGTGCAGGGCGGGGTATAAATCCAATCTCCTCTTCTAAATCTAACGTGTACATAATATTGTTTGTGTTGCTGTATCATCCGTGTGCCTGGTGCTAAACTAAGGTTTTGAAGACAAAGACAGTCCCTGGCAATCTAGAATTTGCAGTCTTAGAATCTTGCAATCTAGAATTTGTCATAACGGAGGAAACACAAGGGAGGGAAAGAAGATGGAGGATTCCCCCCCCCCTCTCCTCCTCCCATTGCAACCCATGGATCCTGCCCTATGTGGCCCCTTGGTCCCCAGAAGCCGTGTTTTGGGGAGATGGATGGGCTGCATTGGGGGGGGGGAAGGAGGAGGAGACAGAAATTATGATTCCATTGACAAAAGTGCCTCTCATTAATAGAAAATTCAGTCTGGATTCAACCCAATAAATCATACGGTATTGGCTGCCAAATTGCAGTATTACAGACTCATAGTAATATAAACATATAGGTGTTAAAGCAAAGAAAAGAGAATTAATTTAATTCCACTTCACTTAGCTTTACAGGAATTGCTGTTAATTGTGGGGGGGGGGCCTTCATTTCTTCTGTACACACACATACCGTTTTATTCATAATGGCAGACTCCTGGATTTTATAAGCCATATGGTCAAACTCGGTGTCTCCTACGTTTCCTGATACTTTGCATAATACAGTCTGGCTGGTGGTGCTAACGTTCATAAAATACTTCTCCTTTTAGAGAAGTCAAGAATTATAATTGTGGGTCTGACATGAGTGCAGTTTTCAATGGTGCGCACACACGCACACACACACCCTGACCTGGATGGACCAGGCTTGCCCAGTCTTGTCATATCTAGGAACCTAAGCAGCATCAGCCCTGGAAAACATTTGGATGGGAGACCACCAAGGAAGTCCAGAGTCACCACGCAGAGGCAGGCAATGGCAAACCACCTCTGAACATTTCTTGCCTATGGAGTTACTTTAGCTGCGATTTGACGGCACTTTTGACGATAGATAGATTAGATAGATAGATAGATAGATAGATAGATAGATAGATAGATAGATAGATAGATGATAGATAGATAGATAGATAGATAGATAGATAGATAGATAGATAGATAGAATTCAATACATTTTTCCTTTGAGTTAACCAGGGCTTTTTTGTAGAAAAAGCCCAGCAGGAACTCATTAGCATAATAGACCACACCCAACGGCAGAAACTCATTAGCATATTGGGCCACACCCCTGCCAGCACAGCTCATTAGCACATTAGGCCGCACCCCCATGTTACTACAAGTGTGGTCAAGTGTGGTCATCCAGCCACACCCACCTTTTGCTTCTTATTCTGTTTACCTTGTTTGTTGTCAAAACCCAGAGCTTTTTTTGTAGCAGGAACTCCTTTGCATGTTAGGCCACACGCCCCTAACGTAGCCAATCCTAATGAGTTCCTGCTGTTGGGCGTGGCCTATTATGCTAATGAGTTCCTGCTGGGCTTGGCCAACTTGGGAGCCAGCCGGAACTCCGTTCCTGTGCGTTCCTGCCCAAAAATAGCCCTGGAGTAAACTGAGTTAATATATGCAATCGATTGAATATAGATGCAAGGAATACATTTACACAGACATGGATCCCAGCACCTTAACTTGAGGGTGCATCAGAAAACTGCTGTATCATGGCTCAAAAACAAATAAAACTCCCTCTCCCAAAATACTAGAACACGAGGGCATCCAGAAACTGATGAACAGTAGGTCCAGGACAGTCAAAAGGAAATACTACTTTACACAGAGAGTGGTTAAAACGGGGGATTCACTGCCAGATGATGTAGCAATGGCCACAGGAATAAACACCTTTCAAAGGGGATTAGATGGATTCATGGAGGATAAGTCTATCCATGGCTACTAGCCGTGGTGACCGAGGGGAACCTCCACATTCAGAGGCACTAATCCTCTGAATCCCAGAGCTAGGAGGCAACACCAGGCGAAGGCCTCAGCCTCTGTGACCTGTTGTTGGCCCTCCAGAGGAACTGGCTGGCCACTGTGTGAGACAGGATGATGGACTAGATGGACCACTGGCCTGATCCAGCAGGTCTCTTCTTACATGCTTATGTAAAATGGAATATGTCTTAGTTTCCAGTTTGATTTTGGGAACCCATCATGGTCTGCCTGATAACGCTAGCTAGCTGGTAACGATAGTGAGGCCAGCCTTGCAGGGGGAAAGTAGTACAATAGTGGCAGTGGGGCTGGCCATGACTGGTGGAGCATGCCGTAAACCTGGTAGTGCAAGGGCCTAGCAGTGAACAGTAGGGTATCATACAGTTGAAAAATACGGTAGCCCTGGCTTTGTTCAGCAATTGAGTGGGAGACCTCCTGGTAATCCAGTGTAACCCTACTTTGATTTCCATGGTAGAAAAACAGGTGGGATATTAATATAAAATCCACAACAAGAAAAATATCCCCATAAATACAAACACTGTCAAGGCAGCAGTGTTAGGAACTGGGGCATTTTAAAATGCAGGATGAATTTTTAAAATATTCCTTTGATCTAAGAATTTCATTATAGAATCATAGAGTTGGAAGGGCCCTCTAGGGTCATCTAGTCCAACCCCCTGCACAAGGCAGGAAATTCACAAATACCTCCCCTTCCACACACACCCAGTGAGTGACCCTTGATCCATGCCCAGAAGATGGCAAAAAACCTCCAGGATCTTCAGCCAAACTGGCCTGGAGAAAATTTGCTTCCTGACCCCCAAAGTGGAGATCAGCATTTCCGAGGAGGAGATTCTCTGGGCAGGTGTCATGTTCTTCCAAAGCTTTTTCTGATAGGAGGAGGAGGACGGGCTATTCTCCGATCTTAACATACTACAAAATTTCCTTTTCTTTCTATAAAGGTCACCAGCCATGCAGAATGCCACAGTTTTTCCCCTGATTCCGTTCCCAACACAGGCCGTTACTATGGCTATGAATCTTTTTTTTTGAAGTAGAATTTAAATAATTTAAAAATATTTTAAAGTCAGTATTTATACAATACAAGGATGTGGAATGGTATAGCATAGCCACTAAGGAACGTCGGGTTGCCGGGTTCCCGCTGGCCACTGGTAAGGGATGAGGGGGGCAGGGTTGCCAGATCCAGGTTGGGAAACTCCTGGAGATTTGAGGGTGGAGCCTGAGGAGGGCAGGGACCTCACTGGGGTACAATGCCAGAGAGTCATAAGAACATAAGAGAAGCCACTGTTGGATCAGGCCAATGGCCCATCCAGTCCAACAGTCTGTGTCACACAGTGGCCAAAAATACCAGGTGCCATCAGGAGGTCCAGCAGTGGGGCCAGGACACTAGAAGAAGCCCTCCCACTGTTGACCCCCCTCTCAAACACCAAGAAGACAGAGCATCCCTTGCCCCAGACCGAGAGCTCCTACCTATACCTTGTGGCTAAGAGCCACGGATGGACCTCTGCTCCAGATGTTTATCCAATTCGCTCTTGAAGTTGTCCATGCTTGTAGCCACCACACCTCCTGTGGCAGTGAATTCCATGTGTTAATCACTCTTTGGGTGAAGAAGGACTTCCTTTTATCCGTTCTAACCTGACTGCTCAGCAATTTCATGGAGTGCACCCTCCAAAGCATCCATTTTCCCCAGGGGAACTGAACTCCGCAGTCTGGAAATGAGCTGTCATTCCAGGGGGTCCCCAGCTCCCACCTGGAGGTTTCATGTCCAACATACAACAACAAATCCACAGTTCTCATCCAGAATATACAAACAGCAATACAACTGTGTGGCCATCACAACTTATAACAATAAAGAGAAGCTACTTCGACACAGGAAAAAAGTCCTCTACTATTGAGAAAAATTCTTCAAATAGTTCTGTGATGAAATGAAGTCACTTTGTAAAGTCACAGATGCCGCCTCCAGATGTGGTCAACGTTTTCAGAGGGGTCAGGGTTTTCTATATCTATTACAGATTTGTGACCACACTTGATTCTATACTGTATGAGGATTGTAAAGTTCCCTAATGTTCTTGTAACTATTCAAAAGAATGATAGCATTTGTATAATGGCATCAGTGTTCCCTCTAAGCCGAGTTAGTGTGAGCTAGCTCACAGTTTTTTAGTTTCCGGCTCACACATTTTTGTCCTAGCTCAGGAAGGATGGCTCCAAATTGCTCACTCACAACTTTAATGCAAGTAGCTCACAAAGTAGAATTTTTGTTTACAAGACTCCACAGCTTAGAGGGAACATTGAATGGCATTATGAAAATGATTACAAATAGTTTAAGTAGTTTCTCTCTATTGTTATAAGTTGCGATTGTCAAGCAGCTGTATTGCTGTTTGCCCACCTGGAGACTGGCACCCCTAGTGGGTGGTGTCTGTGGAAGGGGGGAATTTGGGGAGGGATTTCGCTTGGATTCTAATATACTACAGAGCCTGCCCTCTGAAGTTGCCATTTTCTCCAGGGCAACTCTCTAGTCTGAACTGGAGATGAGCTAAAATTCCAGAGGATCCCCAGGTCCCACCTGGAGGCTGGCATCCGGGTTAACCTCTTGCCTTGCAAACCCTACGGGCTCTCCATAAGTTGGCTACGACTTGACGGCACTTCAGAAGCACACATTTATACCATATAGACTGGGGGAGGATTTGCACCCTTGTAGTATTGTACCAGGGGTCATTTCGTAGAAAAAGAAGTGCAGGAGCTCATTAGCATAACTTATTAGCATAGCTTATTTGCATATGCCACACCCCTTGACATCACCGGAAGTGTGTCAGAAGGCAACACCCACCACTCAGGCTCCACTGGACTGTTTTGGATTGCTAGCTATTGGGGTGGAGGGGGAACGTGCAGATCTGTCCTCGCAGAGGAGGGAGAGCTTGTACCTGAATAAAACCTGGTCTTAAAGGTGCCACTGGACTGTTTTGGGCCGGGGGGGGGGCTCTACAACTTACCTGGCTGCGTCTTGGTCTGACTGAGGGCTGCTGGGAGCAGGGGGTGGGGCTTGTTGCATGTGCCCGCCCCCTGGGCTCTTTACTGCCGGAGCTCTGCTTCTGTGTGCTCCTGCAGGAAATGACCCCTGTGTAGCCGAAGAATGGATTCTTTTGAATTATGGTGCTGGAAAAGACTCTTGAGAGTCCCTTGGACTGCAAGGAGATCAAATCAGTCAATCCTAAAAGAAATCAACCCTGACTGTTCCCTGGAAGGCCAGATATACTTTGGCCACCAAATGAGAGGGGAGCACTCCCTGGAGAAGACCCTGATGCTGGGAAAGACTGAAGGTCAAAGAAGAAGGGGATGGCAAAGGATGAGATGGTTAGACAGTGTTATAGATGCAACGAACATGAAATTAAGCAAACTCCGGAGGGTGGCAGGAGACAGGAGGGCCTGGCGTGATGTGGTCCAGGGGGTCGCAAAGAGTCGGACTGGACTGAGGGACCGAACAACAACAACAACAACAAGTATTTAAATGTAGGACCGTGTGTTTTGTAGGGGCAGGATGAAACCAGGGTCTGTCAGGCCGCTTGAAGGACACGTTCAGACAAAGCCTTACTTGAAAGAGCTGTTCAAACTCTTGGTGTCACTTTGGAAGGGCCTGAAAAATTTCACACTTGGAGCAGCTGAAGAGCAATGACAAACAGCCAGACCCCAGACAGGCCTCTGTTGACACTCCGCGTTTGCCCCCATGTTTAATCAGAGTCACTCCACAACAGCTGCCAGAGAAGGCCTTAGTGGAGTCTCGCACCTCTCCAAGGGATACTTTTGATCTTTCCCCCTTTTGCTCTCCACAGGGTACTGTGGAAATCACTTCTTCCCCCCCACATTTCGTCAGAGGGATTGCCCCCAGGCCAGTGAAACTGTATCTTCTGTGATTTTTCCCAAGGAGTTCTCGGAGACACTCTCACAAGCTCCCGGGCCTTCAAGACATACCTGGATGAGGATCGATGCTCCCTCTAAGCTGTGGAGTCTTGTGAGCAGAAATTCTACTTTGTGACCTACTGGGCATTAAAGTGGTGAGCAGGGCCGGATCTAGGCGAGTGCAGATGCCAACCTCCCGGTGGGGCCTGGAAGATTAAGCAGGCCTCCTGCCTTCAACATCTGCCTGCGCTCCTCTTGGCCTGGGAAGCGACTGTCCAAGACTCCGAGGGAGAGCTTCGGTATCTTCTCTCCCCCACCCCCCCGGGCTTAAGCGCTTTGCGGATCACGGCCCAAAAAACACCTGCACAGATGCAAACCGGCCCGATTCCCCGCCCCCCTCACCTTGGAGATGGACATCGTGAAGTTGACAAAGAGGCCGGATTCACGCGGGATTTCCCGCTTAGGGGTGCTGATTGGGCCGGCGGCCCCGCGGTGAGCAGAGGGAGGCAGGAAGCGGCGAGTGAGCGGGATGGGGCGGAAGGCCAGCGCTTTCCTGGCCGCCACAAGGGTCCATGCTTCACTGGGAGGGGGTGGGGGGTGATCAGTCCTCACATTTCCCCCCAGGACAAGCCCACCTCTGAGCACTCCTGCTTGGAAGTCAATTTCACCGGAGAGACTGGGGTTGAGGCCAGCGTCGATTCCACCCTTTCCCTTTCACAAAGGCAGGCGACCCAGTGACTTAGCCCCGCGGCCCCACGGATTGGCTCCCTGCCTGCCTCGCCACGGGCCCCACCGGGCCCAGGCAGCGCTCCCCTCAGCCCCCTTCCCCCTGCCCTTCTTGCCCCAGCCGTGCTGCGGGCGGCGAGAGGCTGCCAGCGGCCGCCCCTGCCTCTCCTCCCGTGCCCTAACGGCCGGTTTGCACTCTAGGTGAAGGCCTAGTTCGCCTAGCAGGCGAGCCGGCCCTGGTGGTGAGCAAGAGATTTGGCTGCTGCATAAATTAGTTTGCTCTGGAGCCATCCTTCCCGAGCAAAGACAAAAATGTGTGAGCCGGGAGGCTAAAAAACTGTGAGCTAGTTCACACTAACTCTGCTTAGAGGGAACACTGATGAGGATACTGATTGCTGTTATCTTCCAGATGGGTAACTGTAATGGTAGCAGAAAGGCTACCATGGAGAAAGTTGAACGAAGAATTTTGCAGAAAAAAAGTTTGAGTCCAGTGGCACCTTTAAGACCATCAAAGTTTTACTCAAGGTATAAGCGTTTGTGTGCATGCAGTTTTCTTCAGATACATACATGATTCCATCGTGTTTGTAAAGACCAACAGAGCCAGACTCTTATTTTGCCATTGATGTGGGAGTGCGGACTCTAATCTGAAAGAACCGGGTTTGATTTCCCTCTTCTCCATATGCAGCTGCTGGTATGACCTTGGGTCAGTTACAAATTCTTTCCGAGCTGTCCTCTGACAAGCAGTTCTCGAAAGAGCTCTCTCAGACCCACCTGCCTCACAGGGTGTCTGTTGTGGGGAGAGGAAGGGAAAGGAGATTGTAAGCTGCTCTGAGACTACTTTGGGTAGTGAAAGGCGAGGTATAAATCCAATCTCTTCTTTTCTGTTCTTCTTATGTATACGCAGAAGTAAATTTCACTGAGTTGGGAGGTTTCCTCCCAAAGAAGTGTGCATGAGACTACAATTAAGCAATTAATTCCCAATAAATTCTGTGATACTTACTCCCTTATAAGTGGTTTAGGATTCAACATTAGTTACTTCTGTATGAATAACTTCACTTACGCTGTGTAATGTGCTTATCTGTTTGCTGTATGTATTATCCCGCTCTCGAAGCATTGTCTTCTACTTACGTAATTCCATTTTCTGCATTTAACATATCAAGTTTAATAGTTATGGTGTTTCAGATTACTATAATCTAAATCCTATCACACTTCTTATTAGATGTCTCATCCTGTTGATTGCATTTGACTTACTGTGTGTAATCCACCTTGAGCCTCAGTCAGAAAGGTGGACTACAGATAAAATAGAGGGGGGGGGAGAAGAGTTGATTTTTATATCTCGCTTTTCACTACCCGAAGGAGTCTTGGAGTGGCTTACAATCACCTTCCCTTCCTCTCCATGCAACAGACGCTCTGTGAGGTAGGCGGGGTTGAGAGAGCTCTTTGAGAACTATGACTGATCCAAGGTGACCCAGCTGGCTTCATATGGAGGAGTGGGGAATCAAACCCGGTTCCCCAGATTAGAGTCCACCGTTCTTAACCACTACACCAAGCTGAAATACTGCCACTGTTATAGCATCATTCAGACTCTTATTTTGCCATTGATGTGGGAGGGGAGAGGGACAGAGAAAGAGAAAATTGGGATAACCAGAGTGTGTCAAAAATAATCATAATAATGTTGTAGACAGGGTTATTCTGGGGGGAAAGGTAATATTTAAGGATGGAAGAAAACAGAACAAGAAATAATGGTACAATCCTATGCAGAGCTACAGCCTTCTAAGGCCATTTAGAAAGGTATGACTCTGCTTAGGACCACACCACAAGTCTGGTAAGAGGAAATTTTAATTTGTCTTGACATCTTAAGGTTAGGAATCTTCTTTGTTCGTAGCACCTGCAGCGTACAGCCACAGATCAGAGGGGGGAAAGCAAGATGGAAGTTATAAGGTGAGAAGAATCAAAGCTTGCCCTCTGTAAGGTGTACGAAGAGACACAGCGAGAACGACCATCAGCGTGTCTTGATGGATAAAATGTGAGGAAGAAGACCTGGAAGCTGTGTAGGTCTGAAAAAGGAATCGTTCCAAATAAGGTATCTGAGCCACAGCTGGCTGACGTAGAGAAAGATGAAGTGAATTAAGCACACCAATACATCAATAAACGTGGTGATGAAAAATCTTTGCCCCACGGCCTGTGAATTCCCAGCCATCCTAACCAAGAGATGAAAACATCTGTAAATGCCCGTCGAATAATTTAAAAAAAGATCTACAGTGCCGTTCTTAGCTGCAGCTGGAGAAAGACAAACGAACACAGAGAGCGAGCACCTCTGGTAGGTTTCTGGTGACAAACGAACACAGAGAGCGAGCACCTCTGGTAGGTTTCTGGTGACTTCCAGCTGGGGATGTTGGGAAAGACTGAAGGTCACAGAAGAAGGGGACGGCAAAGGATGAGATGGTTAGACAGTGTCAGCGACGCAACAGACATGAAATTGAGCAAACTCCGGAGGACGGTGGAAGACAGGAGGGCCTGGCGTGATGTGGTCCAGGGGGTCGCGAAGAGTCGGACTCGACTGTGCGACTGAACAACAACAACAACAGCTGACTGAGCCAGATGGATTCCACCACCGCCTCAAAACAAATGCATTGTTTGGGGGTGACACAAAATAATCTGAGCACTCTCCCTGTTCTGATGGACCAAATATTACCTGGTTTGTTGGGTAAAACGGGTTGCGATCACACACATGATTAGCTGTGCCATAGGAGCGAATGCCGGACAGATTTAAAGGGCGTGATCAGACACAAACATCTGAGAAGCGCCCCGCAGCCGTCGGCAACCCGTTTTGCTCCGCCGCAGAAGCGGAGTTAAAAGACACCGGGTTGCTATGGTCCACGGATGGACTTTCCCTTGTCTTATCACTCCAGTGCGCTCTCATGGCATCGGGATGGTCCATTCATCAATTCCTTGTTTAAGCAAATCGGAAACAAATGGCCAAAAAAAACCCCGACTCACCCGCAGTTGCGTCTGATCACGCAGTGGCGGGCTTCCCCTGCAGCTTCAAAGGACTGTGTGATTGCGCAACTGCGGGTCAAATTCCTCCGGAGGGAATAGCCTTGCTCCCCCCCACCCAGTGTGACCACAACCTGATCTTGCTTGTTTGCTTTGTCCATCATCAGTTTATTGTATGTTGCCTTAGAATATATAAAATCATTGTATAAAAACAGATTAATTTCAAATTGGTTTACAGAAAAGAGGATATATAGTTATAATTAGTTGGAAATGAATTGGAAAAATTTGCACTGTATAATATTATTTCTATAAAGCAATCCCCCCTCACTTTTTTTTCTCTCTTTCCCCCCTTCTTTTTGTCATTTCTTTAGAACCCATATCCATCTATATCCCCAGGTCTTTATATCTCCTGCTTGTTAACCCTCTCCCTCCTCCCTTTCCTTATTTTATTTCTTTGTAGGTATTTTATTATTTTTGTTTTTGAAAAGATAAAAGGGAATAAAAGATGAAGGGGGAAAGTGTCCTAAAATGATTGCTGCCTCCTGTACAATGTCATAAACCTCCATCCATACTTCTTCAGGCACTCTGTCTATCAAATCTAGTCAAACCTATTGTTCACCTCCACTGTATATTCATCAGTGATATGCTCTGGGTCAAACCTGAATGGCCTAGTGGTTTAAGAACATAAGAACATAAGAGACGCCAATGTTGGATCAGGCCAAAGGCCCATCCAGTCCAACACTCTGTGTCACACAGTGGCCAGAAATACCAGTGCCATCAGGAGGTCCAGCAGTGGGGCCAGGACATTAGAAGCCCTCCCACTGTTGACACCCCCCCAAGCACCAAGAAGACAGAGCATCACTTGCCCCAGAGCCCCTATCTATACCTTGTGGCTAATAGCCACTGATGGACCTCTGCTCCATATGCTTATCTAATTCCCTTTTGAAGCCGTCCATGCTTGTAGATGAGCTTTCATTTCATTCTGGGGGATCCCCAGGTCCCACCTGGAGGCTGGCATCCCTCATCTGGTGTTCTTGAAAAGCCCGTTATTGATCCTACTGCAGAATGTATTTCAGTTAGAAATGTCATTCAGTATCACATGTTTTTATGGTGTGATCCACATTTTGCTCTATTTTGCTCTTTTTAGCAAAAAAAAAAAGTCTTCTTAATTAGATTCTTTTAGAAAAGATGTTTCCCTTGGGAGCGTTTTTTCCTGTCACTGCATAGCCCCTATTAAACCAAGTTCATTACCAGACTGAATAGCAGGCGACTCGGAGAAGCCTTTCCATTCTCTGCCCGCCCCTTTCCCCATAGCCACTCCGTCTTCGTCTCTCATATTTCCATTTCCAATCTCTGCTTTGCATTTCTGAGTGAGGTAACAAGCTCTGCTCATTTGTATGAAAAATGTGCTAAACAAACACGATTGCGTGCTGCATAATTAAATATTTTAAATGTTCCCAGTGGCATTTGGAGTTCCCGTAGAATTATGTTTATGCTTCAGTGCTCCTTATTTTTTAAAAAAAAAAAACCCTAAAAAAAATGAATTTGGTAGCAGGCCCAGCATCTCAGGAACAAGAAATGGAGCTTCACAATGACAAGATCTGAGGTTCATGGAGGATTCAGAGGTCAGAGAGGGGCAATGCACTGCCAGTTTTTTGCCTCCAAACCACTTGACAAAAAAAATCAAAGGAGCTACCCCATATCCCATCCCAGTTTAGTGTAGTGGTCTAATCTGGGAGAACTGGGTTTGATTCCCCACTCCTCCACTTGCACCTGCTGGATGACCTTGGGCAAGCCGTAGTTCTGTCAGAGCTGTCCTGGAAGGAACAGTTCTTGAAAGAGCTCTCTCAGCCCCACCTACCTCACAGGGTGTCTGTTGTGGGGAGGGGAAGGGAAAGGAGATTGTAAACCGCTCTGAGACTCTGAGTGAAGGGCAGGGTATGAATTCAATCTCCTCCTCCTCCTCCTCCTCCTCCTCCTCTTCTTCTTCTTCTTCTTCTTCTTCTTCTTCTTCTTCTTCTTC
>NW_015173681.1:1016907-1017057 GCF_001447785.1 Gekko japonicus | reverse complement strand
GTTTTTTGCACAGCACCCAGGCCTGCCAAAGATTACCCATCTGTACTTCCACCACTGTATTAATTCTGGGTTCCACCCCATACTTAGGGCTGCCAACCTCCAGGTGGCACCTGGAGATCTCCTGCTATCGCTATTGATCTCCAAACAACC
>NW_015173681.1:1008411-1012901 GCF_001447785.1 Gekko japonicus | reverse complement strand
TTAGTTTTAATTTATTGCTTGCCTTTAAAATAAAATTGGAACCGCTGCCGTTCTCATTAGCAGTTTTTATACTGCTGCTAATTGCTTTTAATTTTGTCGAAGCTGAATTTGTTTATTTTGCTGTTTGGTATTTTATGAAGGAACAGTCTGAACGGGTGAAATGGAGAGGACCTTTGCTGGGTCCCCTCCCCTCGAACATAGATTTACAAAAAGGAAGGAAGGAAAGTTCGCCACCAAAAGTGAGGCTGGTGACCCCTGGATTATTTACTAGTGCATTAGTTTCTTCCCCCATCAGTTTTGCACACCTGTTTCTCAGACTTAATTTTTTAATTAACATTTTCCCCCAGTGATAATGCTATGATAAACCACAAGTGCATAACTAGCTTTAAATACAAAATTGTTGTCCTAATTAAACATAGCTTTCGATACCCTTTGTTCCAGAAATATTTTTGTTGAATATCTTACCTGAAAATTGTAAAAAATAAAATAAAAAATGACTCTTCTTATCCTATATTGTATTTGACTACAACTGCCAGAATACTTCATGCCAAATATTGGAGAAGAACAGAAACACCTTCGGGAGAAGAAATTCTAACCAAAATTTTGGAAACAGTGGAAATGGACAAACTAATTTTGAAAGGACAACCAGAAACCACATTTGAAAATACATGGTCAAGATTCTATAAGTGGTTTGAAGACTATACTAAGTGAACAACAACTTGCTAATGATATATAAAGTATAAATTTGATATATTTGCAAGCGATATTCTTAATGATATAAGGTGAAATACATAAATATATGATAAATTAGGCATGAGTTTGTTAAAGAAGGAACTGAAAGAAAATTTCCCCTCTTGTATGTTTGTTATGTCTTTAAAATAAAAAAACATTGAAAGGAGATATTTCAAAAACAATACATCATAAATCGAACAAATAATTCAAAAATAAATCATTTTTGATATTGCTGATTATTTGGGATACTCTCTTTTTCAAGAAGAAGAGAAGAGATTGGATTTATACCCCACCCTTCACTACCAAAAGGAGTCTCAGAGTGGCTTACAAACTCCTTTCCCTTCTCTTTCCCACAACAGACACCCTGTGAGGTAGGTGGGGCTGAGAGAGCTCTTGACAGAAACTGCTCTTGAGAGAACAGCTGTGCCAGAACTATGGCTTGTCCAAGGTCATCCAGCCAGGTGCAAGTGGAGGAGTGGGGAATCAAACCCGGTTCTCCCAGATTAGAGTCCACGCACTTAACCACTACACCAAGCATATAACTTATTACAGGGTACCATATAGCAACAACTTTTTAATTATAATTTTCTGGTGACACATTAGTTACATTAAATGAATTTTTTTGAATTGTCAAATATTCCCGTATTCTATTAAACCATTGTTTAAGTGATGGAGGCTTTCTCTCCAACCATCTAGATGCAATAAGAATGTGTGCAATTGCAGTCAATATTGTTATGGTAATTTCGGGGGGGACGCGGGGGAACGCAGTTCCCCCAGGTGAGGTGCAGGGGGCGGGGCACATGACGAAGCCCCGCCCCCTGCTTCCGGCCGCCCTGCTTCCAGCCCTCATTCAGCCAGGAGGAGGCAGGAGAAGAGGGAGGGTAAGTTGCTTCCTCCCCGCCTCTCCCCACCCCTGCCTGCCTGGGGCCAGGGAGGGCCTTGGCGGGGCTTCCTCGCACTCCCGCTGGCCTTGCAGGTCCACCGCCGGGCCCCTGATGTCAGGGTGTGTGGCATATGCTAATGAGTTATGCTAATGAGTTCCCCTAGCTCTTTTTCTACGAAATGACCCCTGTTATTAATGCTTCATTCTTCTTTCCCTTTCTAGTGTTTGGCCATCTTTCCAAAAGAAGGAGCTCAGGAGTTTAAGGTAGGTCTACTGTAGTAATCTCTTTTATCTTTTTCTATTATATCCTGCCAAAATTGCTTAATAGCGGGACAATGCCACCAGCGATGAAAAATATCTGCTATGTTACCACATTGTTTTTTACACATAGGGCTATAACCTTTATAAAGCCGATGCATTCTTGTTGGTGGAATGTACCATCTCATTTTCCCTTTCGTCATTTGAAAACTAATAGAAACCGTCTTTGATTCCCTTCCCATATTTGTTGCCAAACATCTTCCGCTAAGCACATATTAAGGTCCAATTTCCATGGCTTCTTCTCAGACTTAATAATTGACTTCAAGCTCCACTGAGGGTCGATTCTAGAATTTCAGCTGTATATTTGCATATATATTCTTAACATGTATGTATTAGTTTTTGAGTATTCAGAGTATTTTACATCCATTATTTCTGTAATCCTTACAACACTCCTGCAAGGTAGGCTAGTATTGTCACCCCTGGATTGCACACGGAATGGCAGCTTACCTACGGTCACAGAAAAAGAGAAGGGAAATAATCTACAACCAACTCCAGTAGCCAAAAAAATGAAAAAAAAACCCACCAATTGCTCTAAAATTAAAAAAATGTATACAATTACATAAGAATGGGCTACAAATTATTATGCTCTTTATACAAATATAGGGAAACTGGATCCAGATCTGGTGGAGAGAAATCTAAGAACACCTTCTCCCCCCCCCCATCTAATTTTTATACACAAGGAAGTCTGCTGGCAATGATGTGTGGGTTGACCCTCTTCCTCCCCTCGCCCCTAAGGAAAAAAAAAATGCTTCCTTGAGATTTACTATGCTGTAATCCATTTTTGATTAAAATGATAAATCAGCCGCCATTTGATGTTCACCATTTTCCCCACCCCATTCTCCGGTGCACAGGGCACATGTCAAACCAAGCCATGCCTGCCAGCAAGGGGCGTCCTGGGTAGCGGAGAATCAAAGGAAAGGGGCCCACACTGCAGTGGGCATGTGCGTGAGTGCATGCAGGCTCTCACAGAGGTCAAGAGCCACTTCCATTTTTGAGGGGCCCCCCCAGTAAATTAAAAAATGAAGACATGTGAAAGCAATGATACAAAATTAGTAGTACTATACTTTAAATGTTTACATTTAATACCATAAGAAAAAGGATATTGTAAGACTTTGTTAACAAATGTTCCCATTTTTATTTCACATGTGATTTAACGTCAAAAGTGTAAATTTGAGGCCCCTGAGAATGTGAGGCCCTGTCCAATTCCCCATGCATTCGGATAAATCTCCCCCCCCCAGGCCCTGTGTGTGGGGGGGGGCGGAGGGAAGCAACAAGCCTGCCTGAAGTGAAACCACAAAGACAAGGCCGGTAGCCGCTGCATCTCGGATTCAGCATCCTTTCCAGAAAACCCCTCAAAAATGCAAATGTCCACATCATGGCTCTGCCTCTCTCTCCTGAAGAAAACAAAGCGACGATGTCATTCGGTTATTAAGCATTCCTCCTCATTTTATTTGACAGCACCTTACATTAGGAGTATACACTTTTAAAAGTCCATTTGTGTTCCTTATACTTCTTAAATTGATTCATTTCCATTGTCGCTGCCTTACTTTCTACTTCCTTCTCCTCCAGTCTGTGGCCACTTCACTTACACTGTTGGGAGCGGCTGCGGGCCATAGGGTTGCCAACTCCAGGTTAGGCAATTCCTGGAGACCTGGGACTGGAGCGTGGGGAGGGCAGGGACCTCAGCAGGGTGTAATACAGGGTATCCAGCTCTGGGTCTGGAAACACCTGGAGATTTCAGGGGCGGGGCTTGGGGAAGGGAGAGATCTCAGCAGGGTATAATGGCACACAGTCCAGCCTCCAAAGTGGCCATTTTCTCTAGGAGAACGGATCTTGGTTGTCTGGAGATCATTTGTAACAGTGTGAGAGCTCTGACTGTTCTTGTTCTTTAGTACTTTGTAACAATTTTGAATAGTGAGTCTGTTTTGCTACTATGTCCTTTTATGTTTGTTGCCTTTATCCTGAATGTTTAGGCTTCAAGCCAGCACTGCTAAGATTTCTGATATGTTATGAGATATGAGAGCCAGTTTGGTGTA
This sequence comes from Gekko japonicus, assembly GCF_001447785.1. Lineage (NCBI taxonomy): Eukaryota > Metazoa > Chordata > Lepidosauria > Squamata > Gekkonidae > Gekko > Gekko japonicus. The sequence goes on along the minus strand of NW_015173681.1, from coordinate 1,008,932 downwards.
GTGGTTAAGTGCTTGGACTCTGATCTGGGAGAACCGGGTTTGGTTGCCCACTCCTCCACCTGCAGCTGCTGGATGACCCTGGGCCAGTCACAGTTCTGCCCAGGGGTCATTTCCTGCAGGAGCACACAGGAGTGGAACTCCGGCAGTAAAGAGCCCAGGGGGTGGGCACATGCAACAAGCCCCACCCTCCTGCTCCCAGCAGCCCTCAGTCAGAGCAAGAAGCAGCCAGGTAAGCTGCAGAGCCCCCCCCCCCGCCCCCCCGGCCCAAAACAGTCCAGTGGCACCTTTAAGACCAAGTTTTATTCAGGTACAAGCTCTCCCTCCTCTGTGAGGACAGATCTGCATGTCCCCACCCCAATAGGTAGCAATCCAAAACAGTCCAGTGTAGCCTGAGCGGTGGTTGTTGCCTTCAGACACACTTCCAGTGATGTCAGGGGGTGTGGCATATGCAAATAAGTTATGCTAATGAGCTCCTGCACCTCTTTTTCTACGAAAGGACCCCTGGTTCTGTTAGAGCTGTT
>NW_015173681.1:1002785-1008038 GCF_001447785.1 Gekko japonicus | reverse complement strand
GTCCACATGTTTGTTCACCCCCTCAAAGAACATTAACAGGTTAGTGAGACAAGATCTTCCCTTACCGACCCCATGCTGAGTCTGCCTCAATAGGTTTTGTTCATCTATGTGCCTACTAATTCTTTCCTTAATAATGGTTTCCTTAATTCCTTAATTCTTTCCTTAATAATGGTTTCCACCAATTTACCCGGTATCGACGTCAGACTGACTGGCCTGTATTGGAAGACTTCTTTGGAAACTTATGTTTTCTGACATTTTAGGATGGAGGTATATCCGTGTAATCCGCCCTATGTCCAAGTGAGAAAGGCAGAATATAAAAAAAATAATGTAAACAAATAAGTATCCCAACTCAACAAGTAGGGTTGCCAACTTCCAGGCGGGGCCTGGAAATATCCAGGTATCACAACTGATCTTCAGGCAACAGGGATCAGAGATCAGTTCCCCTGGAGAAAACAGCTGTCTTGGAGGTTAAACTCTATGGCATTATTCCCCACTGCAGTCCACAAATCTCCCCTCCCCAAACGCCCTCCCCCCAGCTTCCACCCCCAAAATCTCCAGGTATCTCCCAACCCAGAGCCTTTTCTTTTATGACTAATTGATATCAAAAGTATATTTCCAAATCCCCCACACACACACACAGAGAGAGAGAGAGAGAGAGAGAGAGAGAGAGAGAGAGAGAGAGAGAGAGAGAGAGAGCAATCTGACAAATAATCCCAACTTCAAGCCTAGGCGAATGGGGTCTGAACTTGGTGAAACTGAGAGAGAAAAAGACCTCGGGGCCGTCGTGGACAGCTCAATGAAAAGGTCGACCCAGTGTGCTGCAGTGGTGAAAAGGGCAAACTTTGTGTTAGGGATTATTAGGAAAAGGACTGAGAATAAAACAGCCAATATTGTAATGCTCCTGTGTCGATCTATGGTGCGGCCTCACTTGGAATACTTTGGCTGCGGTCACACGGAGCATTAGCCACGCTACAGAGACGGAAGATAGGCGGATTTTCCGGGCGCGATCACAGCACCACATCTGGGAAGCGTAGAACTCCCGTGGCGAACCCGAGGCTTCCCGCTGAAGATGCGGGGTAAAAAACTAGTACCTCCAAGGTACTAGTTTCCGGAAACCGCGGGGGCAAGGGCGGGCGCCTGATCGCGTTTCCAGTGGTAGGTCGTGGCATCCGGCGCCCGCCCATGTCCCGTCGCTAAAAGGTTTTTTCCCCCAAGTCTCCACGGGATGCGCACAAGCACCCAATGGCGCATGCACACACTTCATTTAAAAACAAACACAGCCCCCTCCTCTTTTCCGTACCTCCCCATTCCTGGCTCAGCCTGCTCAAGAGGAACTCTCTGCACCAGGCGGCAGAGGGGGAGGTGCAGGCGGGAGGGCGGCCCGGCTGAAGCTCCTCCTGGAGGGGACCGGGTGGAGGACACAGTTTGCATTCCTCAGCAGCCCTGGAAGGGGTTAAACCCGTGGAGCCTTTTGCTAGAGAGGCCGCTTCTTTGCCGCGCCGCAGGATTGTCCTGTGATCGGCACCTCCCCCCTAACCACGGGACCTCGACGGGACCTCTATGGGACATCTGATCACGCAGCCGCGCGTTATTTTGCTCCGGGGCAAACAGCCAAGCTCCTCCCCCACCCGCGTTTTCCTGCCCGTGTGACCGGGGCCTACGTACAGTTCTGGTCACTGTATCTCAAAAAGGACATAGCAGAAGAGGACAACCTAGATGATTACGTGGCTGGAGCCCCTCCCCTGTCAGGAAAGACTGGAGCGTCTGGAACTTTTCAGTTTAGAAAAAAGATAACTAAGGAAAGTCATGACAGAGGTTTATGAAATTAGGCATGGGGTGGTGAGAGTTGGCAAAGAGACATTTTTCTCCTTCTCCCTAAATACTAGAACTTGAGGGCATCCAGTGAAGCTGGTGGGCAGTAGGTTAATGTGGAATTCGCTGCCAGAGGATGCAATGGTAGCCACAGGAATAAACAGCTTAAAAAGTGGTGGAGATTTGTGAATCACTGGCTATTAGCCATGGTGAGTGAGGGGAACCTCCACATTCAGAAGCACTAATCCTCTGAATCCCAGAGCCAGGAGCCAGCATCAGGGGAAGGACTCAGCCTCTATGTCCTGTTGTTGGTCTCCAGGGGAACTGGTTGGCCACTGTGTGAGACAGGATGCTGGACTAGGTGGACCTCTGGTCTGAGCCAGCAGGACTCTTCTTATAGCTTTATAAGGGGAAGGCCTCAGCTTCTGTGCCATTGTTGGCCCTCCAGAGGAACTGGTTGGGCTTTGTGTAAGGCAGGATGCTGGACTAGATGGACCACTGGTCTGATCCAGCAGGGCTCTTCTTATAGCCTGGCGACGAGGATGGAATAGTCCCATTGTTCTTCAGAGCGAAGCTCGGTCGCTTCGCCTGACCGCGTGGCGAAATGGCCGCACACATGGTCTGAGATGGATACTTTACAGCCTTATAAGGGGAAGGCCTCAGGTTCTGTGCCCAGTTGTTGGCCCTCCAGAGGAACTGGCTGGCCACTATGTGAGACGGGAGGCTGGACTAGATGGACCACTGGTCTGATCCAGCAGGGCTCTTCTGATGCATTCTCTTCCCTCCTCACAGCTCTTACCAAAACAAAGAAGAAAAATTCCAAATTCCAGATCAACCTGACTTTCCAAACCAAATTAAGGCTAGAGGCGTATGTATACTTACTGTTAAGCAAGCCTCTTTCACTCCATCGGGACGGCCACCAAGTCAACAAAGATAGCACTGACCTGATTGTCACACAAAATTAAGCAAATATTGACCTGTTGGCTTGAGCTAACCCGGGCTAATAATTTGGTGTTTCTTAGTGAATGATTTGAAATGTGCTTTGGTCGCTGGACAGGGAACATGCAGCCCTGGATACGCATGCTGCCTGTTGCATATATGCCTTGCCCTTGGCCAAGCTGATAAGATTCACTCTCCAGTCCTTGAAGGGCACCTGAGAACAGAACAAATTGTGTGTGGATCACACATCGAAAACCTTCCCCCTCCCACCCCATCACACTGTAAGTCATTGTCTGAGCGCAAAGGAGAGAAGTATGTAGAGATTGGCTTGGATCCAGCAGAGCGTCTTTGAGGGCAGAAGGACTTCCACCCGCAGAGTGTGACCTTCTCGTCTCCCCACTCTTCCTGCAGCCCCAAATTGCCCCCACACACACACACACTGCTGCTCCTGGGGGGTGGAAAGTCATTTCAGGTCGGCCTTCTGGGCCGCACCGTGCACACGGGGCGGGGGGGGGGAGAAAGTCACGCTCTGTGGGTGGAAATCCTTCTGCCCTCCAAATCACTCGCTTGGATCCAGGCCAATGTATCTCCCTCCCTTTCACGAAGCTCTCGAATTAGCAGAGCCCCCCCCCCCGGAAAAAAGTGAGTCATTATATTTCCTTGCCATATGTCACTTCCCATCAAATCAATCAGGCCTTCTGCTCGGCGCAACAATCGTTTTGCAACCGCCTCTATTAACAAGAACACACATTTTCGCGGCAATAAGTTCCCAACGACCAACTTTGCGGAGATTGCAAATGGAGGAGAATGATCACATTGGGCACAGAGAGAGGGGCGGGGGGCAGGGGGGGGAGGAGAGGCTAAAGAACTTCGCAGTACTGTTATGCGCTTCCCGAAGAAGCGGAGAGAAGTCTGAAACGATTCCTACGGAGGAGAGAACAGCTGGGGCTTATGGTGCTTTTGTAATGCTAACTTCATTGGGAAGCACAGGAGTAGAGCTCAGTTGGGGGCAAAGAGGCACTCCGGCAAGGCCCCCCAATCAGATCCCTCCAGAGTCTGCACCCCAGGATGTCTCACCTCCACCTAGCAGGAGGGTGCCCTCTGATCACACAACCCTACTTCAGCCAGTTGCTCTGCCTGGTTTCACTGCAGAGTCCGGGCTCCTTTTACATTCTCCGGAGGAGGGGAGGCAGCATGGTATATAGCCCGATCTTGTCAGATCTCAGAAGCTCAGCAGCGTCGGTACTTAGAAGGGAGACCACCAAGGAAGACTCTGCAAAGGAAGGCAGTGGCACCTCTGCTTCTCACTTGCCTTGAGAGGCCCCTTGCTGGGCTCACCATAAGTCTTGGAAGGGGGACCACCAAGGAAAGCTCTGCAAAGGAAGGCAGTGGCACCTCTGCCTCTCACTTGCCTTGAAAGCCCCATGCTAGTGTCGCCATAAGTCTTGGAAGAGAGACCACCAAGGAAGAGTCTGCAGAGGAAGGCCATGGCCAACCACCTCTGCTTCTCACTTGTCTTGAAAGCTCCTTGCTGGGGTTGCTATAAGTCTTCGATGGGAGACCACCAAGGAAGACTCTGCAGAGGAAGGCCATGGCAGATCACGTCTGCTTCTCACTTCCCTTGAAGGCCCCTTTCTGGGGTCATCGTAAGTCTTGGAAGAGAGACCACCAAGGAAGACTCCGCAGAGGAAAGCCATGGCCAACCACCTCTGCTTCTCGCTTGCCTTGAAAGCCCCTTGCTGGGGTCACCATAAGTCTTTTGCAATCTGATGGCTCTTCACACACACACACACACACACACACACACACACACGCACGCACACACACATGCACACATGCTGCAGGTAGCCAACAGGACTTTCAGAACTTTTTGTGTCTTGCAAGGGTTTGGAATCCCTATTGGGAATGTGCATTATGCCCTGCTGGATTCCAGGATGGCAGGGGAAGGAGGAGAGAAGGAGCAAGATGCCCAGGGAACGAGGGGAGGAAGAGGCTACCCTGAGCTTGAACGAGGTGGCTGCATGCCCACGAAACAGGCCACCCAATGCAGTGAGGGCTGTGGCACCTCTGCTGTTCTTTAGGAAAAGGTGCCAAGCTGAACTTTTTGGAAAGCGCTTTTGCCTAAGCTGTTGCAAGGTTAATGATGTTGTCATCATTCTGAATTTGTTTGAAACGGCTGCTCCTGTTGAAAACAGTTTTGACAGATACACAGGGCTTTTTTTGTAGAAAAAGCCCAGCAGGAACTCATTAGCATAATAGGCCACACCCAACAGCAGAAACTCATTAGCATATTATGCCACACCCCCGACAGAGCAGCTCATAAGCATATTAGGCCACACCCCACATTACCAGAACTGTGCTCATCCAGCCACACCCACCTTTTGCTTCTTATTCTGTTTACCTTGTTTGTTGTCAAAACCCAGGGCCTTTTTTTGTAGCAGAAACTCCTTTGCATGTTAGGCCACACACCCCTAATGTAGCCAGTCCTAATGAGTTTCTGCT